>NW_020953708.1:0-66433 GCF_900497805.2 Vombatus ursinus
TGTGGCTTTGTGCAAGAACTTAGACTCCATGAGCCCCTCATTCCTCATCTGTAAAATGAGAAGGTAGAAGTTTATGACCTCTCAGGTCACTTGCAGCTCTAAATCTATGAAGTGATAACACCAGCTTAGTGGTACAGTGGACGGAGTTCTGGACCTGGTGTCATGAAGACTTGAATTCAAATCTGGCCAGAGACACCAACTATCTGACCTTGGACAAGTCACTTACCTCTCTCTGCCTCAGTTTTCTCTTTTGTAAAATGGAGATAATAATAGCACCTACCTCATGGGGTTCTTATGAGGAACAAATGAGATAATATTTATAAAGTGCTTAGCAAAACTTAAAATGTTAAAGAAATACTAGTTATTACTACTATTTTTCACAACAGTTTTCCTTTGTAGTCTTTTTTTTTTTTTTTTTTTGGAGACGCAGTGGGGTGAAGTGACTTGCCCAGGGTCACACAGCTAGTAAGTGTCAAGTGGCTGAGGCCAGATTTGAACTCAGGTCTTCCTGAATCCAGGGCCAGTGCTCTATGTACTACACCATCTAGCTGCTCCTCTTTGTAGTCTTCTTGGAAGAAGAAAGAATAAAGTAGTGGTGTGAGCAACTTCGTATATACAGACACAGGTGATGCGCTTCCAAGAGGACTTCTTTGAAATAATCAATTCCGTGACAGCTAAGTCTTTACTTTTCTTTTATTTTTGGTTATATCTGAATACGTCTTACCTCCACCTGCAAAAAGCGCGTGCGCTCACACACACACACACACACACACACACACACACACACACAACACTTCACCTATTCCTTATCCACAGCTTGGCTGGGAACTGTGCATAATAAAATGTACATAATCAGTCTCCATAGCACCTCTCTCTGTTCTATCCCTTCTCTAAGGCAGATTGCTTTCCTTTACATACTAGAGCTGCTGCACTCCTCTTCTCTGCCTCTTCCTCCTCCTTCATTTTAAAAATTAGGAACTCATCACTCCACAAGCACAAACATTCTGATTCATAAAGAATACAAGGGAGGGTGGAGCCAAGATGGCGGAGGGAAAGCAGTGACTGTCTTGAGGTCTCTCCCAAAGCCCTCCAAATATCTAAAGAAATGGCTCTGAAGACATTCTAAAGCAGCAGAACCCACAAAAAGACAGAGTGAAACAAATTTCTAGCCAAATACAGCCCGGATGGTTGATCAGAAAGGTATATAGCGCCGGGTGGGGAGAGGAGCACAGCTCAGTGTGGGCGCACAGGCTGCAACGACCCTGGAGCAGGCCTCAGAGGACTGAATCGCAGGCAGCTGTGACGGTTTCCAGACTTCTCAACCGCTGAATGCCAAAGACAACTTAGAAGGTCAGTGGGAAAAGTCTGTGACTGCAGTGAGAGAAGGAGCTAGGTCTCAGATGCAAGTCCCCTACGTCCTGAGCTTCCAGCCCACAGACTGAGGGGGATTCAAGTGGTTTATCAGAGGGGGATTGCAGGGATCTCTTTGCCAGTACTGAGGCAGGAATCCCTTGCTTTACCGGTGCTTGGATCTGGGTCACAGTTCTGATGGGAGGTCCTGGGGCGAGGAGAAGCGCTGGTGCGGTTGGAGCTTGTTGTGGTGGCGGAGAGGAAACACCTCACCCCTTATCATACCACCTTGGAAGAACTGAAAATTTACAGGTCCCTAGAAGTACCTCTGAAAATAGCTGTACAAACCCCCTAAGCTCAGGACAGTACACTTTTCACATTAGAAGCAGACTTTTACCTTAACAAAGAGTTTAAAACTCAAGTAATTGGCCGGGATCATGAGTAAGCAGCACAAAAAGAGTCAGACTATATTATCTTACTTTGGTGACAAAGAAGATCAAAACATATAACCAGAAGAAGACAACAAAGCCAAAGCTCCTACATCCAAAGTCTCCAAGAAAAATATGAATCAGTCCCAGGCCTTGGAAGAGCTCAAAAGGGATTTTGAGAAGCAAGTAAGAGAGGTAGAGGAAAAACTGAGAGTAATGCAAGAAAATCATGAAAAACAAGTCAACAGCTTGCTAAAGGAGACCCAAAAAAATACTGAAGAAAATAACACCTTAAAAAATAGCCTAACCCAAATGGCTAAAGAGGTCCAAAAAGCCAGTGAGGAGAAGAATGCCCTAAAAAGCAAAATTGGCCAAATGGAAAAGGAAGTCCAAAAGCTTACTGAAGAAAATACTTCCTTAAAAATTAGAATAAAGCATCTGGAAGCTAGTGACTTTATGAGAAATCGAGACACTGTAAAACAAGTCCAAAAGAATGAAAAATTAGAAAGCAATGTGAAATATCTCATTGGAAAAACAACTGACCTGGAAAATAGATCCAGGAGAGAGAATTTAAAAATTATTGGACTATCTCAAAGCCATGATCAAAAAAAGAGCCTAGACATCATCTTTCAAGAAATTATCCAGGAAGATTGCTCTGATATTTTAGAACCAGAGGGCAAAATAGAAATGGAAAGAATCCACCAATCTCCTCCTGAAAGAGATCCCCAAAGGAAAACTCCTAGGAATGTTGAAGCCAAATTCCAGAGTTCCCAGGTCAAGGAGAAAATATTACAAGCAGCCAGAAAGAAACAATTCAAGTATTGTGGAAACACAATCAGGATGACACATGATTTAGCTGCTTCTACATTCAGGGACCGCAGGGCAAGGAATATAATATTCTGGAGAGCAAAGGAGATAGGATTACAACCAAGAGTCACCTACCCAGCAAAACTGAGTATAATCCTGCAGGGGAAGAAATGATCATTCAGTGAAATAGAGGACTTTCAAGCATTCTTGATGAAAAGACCAGAGCTGAATAGAAAATTTGATTTTCCAATACAAGACTCAAGTGGAACATGAAGAGGTAAACAGGAAAGAGAAAATCATAAAAGACTTATTAAGGTTGAACTGTTTACATTCCTGCATGGAAAGATGATATTTGTAACTCATGAGACCTTTGTCAGTATTAGGGTAGTTGGAGGGGAAAAAATTATATGTATGTATTTATAGATACAGATAGATAGAGGGCACAGGGTTAGTTGAAAATGAAGGGGTCATATCTGGAGAATAAAATTAAGGGGTGAGAGAGGAATATACTGGGAGAAGGAGAAAGGGAGAGGTAGAACGGGGTAAAGTATCCCACAAAAAAAAAACAAAAAAAAAAAACCCAGAAAAGAAAAGGCTCTTACAATGGAGGGGAAATGGGGGAAGGTGAGAGGGAATGAGTGAATCTTATTTTCATAGGATTTGACTTAAGGAGGGAATAACATACACACTCAATTGGGAGTGGAAATCTGTCTTACCCTACAGGAAAATAGGGGGGGAAGGGGACAAGAGAGTAGGGGAATGATAGAGAGGAGGGTGGATTGGGAAAGGGAGTAATCAGAAGCAGATGCTTCTGAGGAGGGACAGGGTCAAAAGAAAGAAGAGAATAAATGGGTGGGTGGGATAGGATTAAGGGAAATAGAGTAAGTTTTTCACAGCATGTCTACTATGGAAGTGTTTTGCATAACTGCACATATATAACCTATATTTAGTTGCTTGCCTTATCAATGAGGGTGGGTGGGGAGAGAGGAAGGGAGAAAATTTGGAACCCAAAGTTTTAAAAACACATGTTTAAAAAAAATGTTTTCACATGCAACTGGGAAATAAGAAATACAGGAAATGGGATACAGAAATCCACCCTGCCCTACAGGAAAATTGAAGGGAAAGGGTATAGGATAAGGGGGGGAGAGATAGAAGGGAAGGCAGACTAGGGGAAGGGGTATTTAGAACGCATGCCATCTTGGGGTGGGGGGAGGGGTGAGATGGGGTGAAAATTTGGAACTCAAAATCTTGTGGAAGTAAATGTTGAAAACAAAAAAATAAATAAAAATTACCATTAAAAAAAGTTTTAAAAAAAATACAAAAAAGAGGGTGGTGGATAAAGCCATTAACTCTTATTCCATGGAGTTCTTTTTTTACAGTATTACATTTAAGAAGGTAATAATAAAATTATTCACTGTCCTCATGTTTTTGTTTTCTTTTACATATTTTATTTTTAAATGTGTTACTGATACTCTGTTCTTTTTTTTTTCTTAATTGCTATCACTTTTTCCAAAGGCAGCATCATATAGTGGCCACAGAGGGGTTGAGAGATAGGAAGATCTGGGTTCAAGTTCAACCTCTGATACATACCTGCTCTTTGATCTAAGGCACAACATTGAACCACTTGGTCCCATAGGCAACTCTCTAAGATGAGAAGTTGCAGCTCAACAGAAAATTTGATCTTCAAATACAAGACTCAAGAGAGACATAAAAAGGTAAACGGGACAGAAAGAAACAACATGTTATTAATAAGGGCAAACTGTTTACATCCCTACAAGGGAAAATAATACTTGTAACCCTTGGGAACTATATTGTTATTACACCATGTTAAAGGGGAATACATAAAGGAGGTGGGTATAAGCTGACTTTGATGTAATAATAAAAAAAAAAATATCTCAAAGCATGTGACTAGTCCTCCCTAGTTTGCCACATGTTATCCCTCATGCCAGACTTTCATTGTGTCACGGTCGGGCGGTTCCAGGAGCCCCTTAATGAACAGGAGAGTGGTGAGCCAACATCCTGATTAAGTGAGCCCTTGAAGGTAAGAACAGGCAGGAGTTAAATTCCAACTTGAATTCTTTAACCCTTTCTGGACTGATCAGAGCTGGCCCTCTACATCTCCCCCTTTCAGTTTTTGTTGAAGCTTGAGGTGATGAATATCTGTGGCTAGAGATTTGAACCATGACTTTATCAGTGCAGCTGCACATGGAAGAACAAGGCAAACTAGGATTAATAAAATTCCCCAAGAAAAAAGATGAAGTAATAAATCAGTGATATTTTTGAATATATTTATCAAGGCCAATTTTTCTAAGATTTCTTGTGCAAAAGTCTGAGGATGAATCCCTGGGAATAGATTGTTGGAAATAGCCTGGGTTACATTTGTAAGAAAAGATAAATCAGCTGCATAACTGCTATCTTGCCAGACACCTTCTAAATGATTCTTGATCATATCCCAATGTACTATACTTGAGTTTTAAGCTATAGGAGTAACACATATCATAGTAAAATGATAATCACATTTCAATTTTGTTCTAAATTCTGGTTCTGCAAGTTCATCTCCAATATATAGCACAGATTGTTCTAACATATTTTTGTTGCTAAAGGTACTTTTTCTGGAGGAGTGAGGCATATTTTTAACACACTCCATATAGAAAATGCACCTGGACCAACTTCCTTGTAACCTTCACTCATTTGTCTGCCCACTGTCTCCCACTTTTCTAAGTCTATGGTTCCCTTTTGTGGAAACCACGGGCAGCATGTTTCAACACAGTCTAAAAATTCCTGTAACTGACTGCTTGTGATAAGTAAACCCCTTTCTTTCACTGTTTTCTGTAAAATTCTCAAATAATATTCTCTATCTTTGTTCCCGCTTTGTGTTTGACCCATACTTTCGACTTTAAGCTCGCCTCTTAAAACCGAAAGTATGTGCGCGTGGCCGTTCCAAAGCGATACTGTTTTCTTCTGCTCTAAATACCGAGCCCCTTTGTTTCTTTTTCCTACTATCCCACTTATCCTGGTGTCCCCTTTAGCCCTAAAACTGCTAAAGGTATGTATTTTGTGCCTTTCGCTCTCTTACCTTGTTTCCACAGCGTCCAGCTGCCAAGGTGTTTCTTTGTCTTTTTTATTTTCTCCCGAGTCCCAAGAGAGCTGCTCCCCTCGAACCGTTGCTTTCAGGTCCCTGTTCAGGCACCACTTGTTGCCAGCAACTAAGAATCACACCTGACGGGAGAGCGTGAACTGAAGAAACATGGGCCAGGCGGGTCAGCCAAGACTGAACCGTTTATTCACCTGAGGGTCACAGCATATATAGGAAAAAGTTTGGAACTTCAAAGGATCCCTTCTGTGGGAAAACTATGCATATTCTGTAACTGTTACTGATAATTTTCAAGGTTCAGAGCTCGATAAAAAAATGCTTTCAGGACATACATCAAAGAAGCATACAATAAAAGTGTCAAGAAAAAAGGATTACATCATTTTAAACAAATGGTTACCAGATAGAGATTAACAGTCAATTAACAGGCCTTGACAATCATTCTCAGGGCTATCTCAGGTTCTTATCTCAAAGTATGTGACTAGACCTCCCTAGTTTGCCACATGTTATCCCTCATGCCAGACTTTTATTGTGTCACGGTCGGGCAGTTCCAGGAGCCCCTTAATGAATAGGAGAGTGGTGAGCCAACATCCTGATTAAGTGAGCCCTTGAAGGTAAGAGCAGGCAGGAGTTAAATTCCAACCTGAATTCTTTAACCCTTTTCTGGACTCATCAGAGCTGGCCCTCTACAGTGGACAATGGCAGTACCCTCCTCACTTCTTCTCTTCTCACTCAATATACATGACCCACTGATGCTAATGTTTGAGATGCAGGAAAAGTGACCATATGTGTAAGGGAAAATCTAATTCCACTCACATATATAAGCAACAGAGACATCCATTAAAGCTCTAGCAGCAATATATGAGAGGATGGGGGGCCACAAAGGGCAAAATGAACATTTGGGCAGATGTAGCTATCATGTTCTTTCTGTCTCTGAACTCCTTTGGATAAAAGGGTAGAAACAAGAGCACTGAGTCAAAGGGTTAGGGCATGAGTTTGTAACCAGATACAATGAAGACAATGTCACAAAAGTCAAAGTAGATTACTTCAGTACTATGAGAATAAAATGCTTTTGCTCAAAAAAAATACATCTGTAGATTTTAAAAAGGGAAAGAAGTATAGTAGAAAGAACACTCACTCTGAAATCAGAGGACCTGGCTTCAAATCCCATCTTTGATACTTATGATACTTGTGTGATTTTGGACAGGTCTCTTGTCCTCTGTGAACCTCGGTTTCTTCAACTGTATGTTTTCTCATTTTTGTTACTATCTTTAAAAAAACTGATTATGTTTTATCATTTGTTCTTTGACCAACTCATATTTTAGGATTTATTTATTTAGGCTGCAGTTTGAAAAAAGTGCATGTATTATTTCTGCTTTTGTTGCATTTATTTGTCAGGTTTTTAGATCCTAATACATGTTCAATTTTGGGGAAGGTGCGATGCACAGTTGAGAAATAGGTATAATCCTTTACATTCCTATTCAGTATTTTCCAGAGGTCTATCATATATAAATTTTCTATAAATCAATCACCTTAACTTTTCTCTTGTTTATCTTACTGTTAGATTTATCTAGGTCTGAAAAGGGTCAATTGATGTCCCCTACTCACATAGTTTTACTGTCTATTTCCTCCTGAAACACATTTAACTTTTCGTTTAAGAGACTGGATACTATACCACATGATGCACGTATGTTCCTATTGATGTAATGGTATCTTTTGGCAAAATGTAGTTACCCTGATTATTTCTTTTAATCAGATATATTTTTATTTTTGCTTTGTCTGAAACCATAACTGCTACTTCTTCCTTTTTTTTTTTCCGACTTCAGTTCAAGCATAGTAGATTCTGTTCCAGTCCCTTATTTTAACTCTCTGTGTCTTTGTGTTTCAAGTGTACCTCTTGGGAATATCTTTTTGGATTCTGTTTTCTAATTCATTCTGCTATCATTTTTGTTTTATGAGTGATTTCATCCCATTCAGATTCACAGCTTGCAAACTATATATTTCCCTCTATCCAATAATCTTCTGTTTATCTTTCTCTCTGTTTTCACTCTGTCCTTTCCTTAAATGTCAATTTTGCTTCTGACCACTGCCATCCTCTTATCGCCCCTCCCCTTTTCTTTATCCTTTCTCCTCCAAATTTCCTGTTAGGTAAGACAGATTTCTATATCCAGCTGAGTGTGTATATATATTCTTTCCTCTTTCAACCAGTTCAGATAAGAGGTTCAAGTGATTTCTGGTCACCATTCCCTATTTTCCCCTATATTTAAAAAACTCTTTCTTGGGTGCCCCTTTTATGAGATAAATTTCACATTTCTAATTTTTATCCACAAGAACAAAAGGTCAAGAATTTCAGTAGAATCAGTGGGGAAAAACTGTGAAAGCAACTAAGATTAGAAGGAAAGCAGGAAACTCAGGGAGAAAAAAATTATAGCAAGTTTCTGTGATAGAGATCTCACCTCTTGAATATATAGAGAACTGAGTCAAATTTATAACAAATTATTCCCTAACTGATATATGGTCAAAAGATATGAATAGGCAGTTTTCAGAAGAAGAAATCAAAGTTATTTTTGGTCATATGAAAAAATGCTTTCACTCTTCCATCTTGGCTCTGCCTCTCTCTGCAAGGAATAGTTTACTTGTCAGATTTGTGGAGGACTGAAAAATTTATGACCAAAGGAGTTAGAAAACATTATGAAATGCAAAATGGATAATTTTGATTATGTTAAATTGAAAAGTTTTTGCACAAACAAAGCCAATGCAACCAACATTAGGAGGGAAGCAGAAAACTGGGAAAGAATTTTTATAACCAGTGTCTCTGATAAGGGTCTCATTTCTAAACTATATAGAGAAATATATAGTCAAATTGATAAGAATACAAGTCATTCCCCAATTGATAAATGGTCAAAGATATGAACAGGCAGTTTTCAGATGAAGAAATTAAAATTATCTATAGTCATGTGAAAAAAGTGCTCTAAATCATTACTGATTAGAGAAATGCAAATAAAAACAACTCTGAGGTACCACATCACACCTATCAGATTGGCTAACATAACACAACAGGAAAATGATCAATGTTGGAGAAGATGTGGGAAAATTGGAACACTAATGCATTGTTGGGGGAGTTGTGAAATGATCCAACCATTTTGGAGAGTAATTTGGAACTATGCCCAAAGGGTTATAAAAATGTGCATATCCTTTGACCCAGCAATAGCACTTCTAGGGCTATATCCCAAAGAGATCATAAAAATGGGAAAAGGACCCACATGTACAAAAATACTTATAACAGCTCTTTTCGTGGTGGCAAAGAATTAGAAATTGAGGGGATGCCCATCAATTGGGGAATGACTGAACAAGTTGTGGTATGTGAATGTAATGGAATACTATTGTGCTATAAGAAATGATGAGCAAACAGACTTCAGAAAAACCTGGAAAAACTTGTATGAACTGATGCTGAGTGAAATGAGCAGAACCAGAAGAACGCTGTACACAGTAACAGCCATGTTGTATGATGACTAACTTTGATAGACAGTTCTTCTCAGCAATGCAAAGATCTAAGACTTCTCTAAAAGTCTCATGATGGAAAATGCTGTCCATATCCAGAGAAAGAACTATGGAGTTTGAATGCAGATCGAAGCGTACTATTTTCTCTTTTTTTTTTCCTTCCATTTTGTTTCTTCTTTCTTGTGGTTCCTCTTATGGGTTCTAATTCTTCTTTATAACATAACTAATGTGAAAATATGTTTAATAGGAATGTACATGTAGAGCTTATTATTAGATTTCATGCCATCTTGGGGAGGGAGGTGGAGAGGAAGGGGGAGAAAATTTAAAACTGAAAAGCTTTTGGAAGTGATTGTTGAAAACTAAAAATAAATAATTTAATTAAAAAAATAAAAAAGCAAAAGAAAAAATGCTCTAACTCACTAATGATTAGAGAAATATAAATTCAAACAACTCAGAGATACTACCTCATACCTATCAGATTGGCTAATATGACAGAAAAGGTAAATGTTGGAGAAGATGTGGGAAAATTGGAACACTACAGCCTTGTTGGTAGAGTTTTTAACTGATCTGATCATTCTGAAGAGCATTTTGGAACTATGCCCATAGTGCTATAAAACTACGCATACTGTCTGATCCAGCAATATCACTATATTGTCTGTATGCCAAAGAAATTATAAAAAAGGGAAAGGGGCCCACATGAACAAAAATATTTATAGCAGTTCTTTTTGTGTCAACAAGCAATGAGAAATTTAACTTTAAATTTAATGTAAACAAAATTATCTATTTTACATTTTATAATGCTCTGTTGCTCATTTGGCCATAAATTCTTCCCTTCTTCATAGGTCTGATAGGTAGATGATTGTTTGCTCTTCTAAATTGTTTACAGCATCATTTATGTCTAAATCATGTACCCATTTTGACCTTATCTTGGTATACAGTATAAGTTGTTGTCCTATAACTAGTTTTGGCCATATTATTTTCCAGTTTTTGTCAAATAGTGAATTCTTATCCCAGAGCCTGGCATCTTTGGGTTTAACACTAGGATACTGTGGTCATTTACTACTGTGTCTTATATATGTAATCTATTCTACTGATCCTCCGTGCTATTTCTTAGCCTGTACCAGATAGTTTTGATAATTACTGTTTTATAATATAGTTTGAGATCTGGTGTTGCTAGGCCACCTTCTTTTGTATTTTTTCTTTCATTAATTCCCTTAATATTCTTGACCTTTTGTTCTTCCAGATGAATTTTTTTTCTTATTTTTTTCTATCTGTATCAAAGAGTTTTTTGGTAGTTTGATTGGTATGGCACTGAATAAATAAATTAGGCAGAATTGTCATTTTTATTATATTGGCTCAGCCTACTCATGGGCAATTGATATTTTTCTAATTGTTTAGATCTGACTTTACTTGAGTATAAAAACTATTTTGTAATTATGTTCATATAGTCCCTGGGTTTCTCTTGGCAGGTAGACTCCCAAATATTTTGTATTGTCTTCAGTTATTTTAAATGGAATTTCTCTTTCTATCTCTTGCTGCTGGGCTTTGTTGGTCATATATAAAAATGCTGATGATCTGTGTAGGTTCAATGGCCTTTTTTACCTAGTCAAAAATAAATCAATCTGGGAGGGGAAAACCCTCAAGGTTTCTGGCCAAAACAGAAACAATTGCTATTTTCATCCACTCTGAGCCACCAGAGCCCAGATGAAGAACACCTACATTTAGAAGGTGTGATCTTGAAGAAGATCTAGCAAGGGAGAAAGAGAAGGACAAGTAAGATAGGGAGAAAGAGAACCAGTAGAGTATAGTATCCTGAAAACCTAGGTAGAAGAGAGTATCAAGGTGGAGAGAGTGATTAATGGAGTCAAAAGTTGCAGAGAGGTCAAGGAGAGTGAAGATTGAGAAGAAGCCCTTTGAGTTGGTAACCAGTGTATCATTAATAACTTAATAATTTATAATTTGATTATATAATAATAATAGTTAATAAGAGCCATTTTTGTGGAATTGTAAGGTTGGAAATTGGATTGTAAGGGGTTAAGAAGAGAGTGAGGGGAGAGAGAGCAAAGGCACTTGTTGTAATTGGCGTTTTGAAGTTTAGCTGGCAAGAGCAGAAGAAATGCCAACAACAAGATGAAACATGTTGCCTGAATTCTGATAAAGAGGTAATGAACTCAGAGTACAGACTGAGACATACTTTTCGTTAAATGATAAATGCCAGTGTTTGTTTTGCTTGACGACATATGCTTCCAGTGGGTTTTGTTTCTCTTGCTTTCTCAATGAAATATGAAGGGAGAGAATGTGGATATGAAAATAAATTAACATAAAAGAGAAAAACAAAGACAATAATGCCTAGAAAAGAAACCACATTTCAAAGAGGTTACACTGAAATTTTAAAATCATCACAGCCATTTATTGAATGAAATAACTTGCATTTCTCTTAAATTGCTTTGTATATAGGAAATTCAAGTAAGAAATTTCTTTGAAGGGGCAGCTAGGTGGCTAACTAGTGGATAGAGCTCCATCAGACCTTGGAGTCAGGAGGACCCGAGTTCAAATCTGACCGCAGACACTTGACACTTACTAGTGGTGTGACCCTAGGCAAGTCACTTAACCCCGATTGCCTTACGAAAAAGTTAAAAAAAGAAAAAGAACTTTCTTTGAAACTGATTTAAAACACAAAAGAAACCAAAAAAGTTTCTGTCTCTTAACATAATATAACACATGAATCCCATCCTTATGTCTCTCTTTGGGAGACCATTTAGACAATATTCAGTATAGGGTATGCTTCATACAGTTAAGTCGAGGGCTTTCCATGATTTCCCCATGGACAGCCCTGACTATGGAGAACACATAAAAATGACAATTTCCCCAAGTACAGTCACAGATCAACACCAATGTGGGAAGAGATGGGGCCCCAGGGGAGGAAATCGGGTCCCAGCCTCAGCCCTTCTGCTGTTTATTGCTCTGGTATCAGGTAAGAGACTATGATCGGCAAAGGCCATAAATAGCCCTTATTCCGATGGCTGTTTGTGCTTACTGGGTATTTGGTATAATCTGAAAGGAACTATAGAGGCACGTGTGAGGAAAGAGTTAAATTAGAGTTTTGCCAGATTCCACCCAGTTTTCTCACCATGAGGTATCATGGTCTAATATTACAAGAAGACTAAACTTGTAATTCTAAGTTGTGACTTCAATTCTCCAGTCTATTGTGATCCTACCAGCCATGGAAGCTTTGGTAGGGCTCTGAAATTTCCTGAGTTGCGGTTCCTATTAAGTACACCACTATTCTTTCAGTCACCCAGGTGTGCCATCTAGGAGTCATCCGGATTCTTCCCTCTCACTCACTATACCCAATCAGTTGCCACCTTCTCAATTTTATTCACAGCAATATTCTCCTTTCTAATAGATACCACAGTTACCCAAGTTCCAGGCCCTGATCCCCTCTTTCCTTTTCCATTACATTGTCTTTCTCGTCTTCTGCCTCCTGATCCTCCTCCTTTCTCTTTCTTCTTGCCTTTTCATCCTTTTTTTCTATTCTTCTTTCTCCGTCTCCTCTTTTCCCCCTCTTCCTTCTCCTTGTCTTCATCCTTCTCTTCCACCTCCTCTTCTGACTTTTCCTTTCCTCCTCCTCAGAATGTTACTTAACTCTTCACTGTTGAAAAAAAAAACCCATGCCCATACTGGATCAAGTGCAAATTTTTGTTGATTCCAATTCCCCAAAGTTCTCCATATACGTTCCCTTCTCTCTATTCACACCAAAATACCTCTGTCCCAGACCCTCATTACTTCTTGTCTGATTTATTACAACAGCCTTGTATGGACAGCTAGATGGAGCACTGGATAGAGCCTTGGTCTTGAAAGACTCTGAGTTCAAATGTTGTTTCAGACAGAAAGCTGTGTGACCCTGGGTAAGTCACTTAACCTCTTTCAACCTCAATTTTGTTATCTCTAAAATGGGAATAATAACAGTACTTATCTACCAGGGTTGTGAAGATCAAATGACATAATGTTTGTAGAGCCTCAGATACTTATTAGCTGTACTACCCTGGACAAATCACTTAACTTTTTAAGTTTCAGATTCTTCATCTGCAAAAATGAGGGTAGCAGTAACATCTATCTCCCAGGGTTGTTGTGAGGATAAAATGAGATGATATTTGTAAAAAACACTTTTTATAAACTTTATAGGCTGATATAAATGCTAGCTATCATCATCATCATCATCATCATCATCATCACCTAGATTAGGAGTCAGAATATCTAGGTTCTAGTCTCAGATGTTCCAGCTAATAGCCAAGTCATGTGGGCCAAATTATTTACAATCTCTGTACATCAGTTTCCATTTCTCTAAGATGGGGATGATCACACCCATTCTGCTTGCATCAGAGTGTTATTGTAAAGCTCAAAGAAGAACCTGTTTAAAGCGCTATGCAAACATATGCTTCCTAGTCTTTGTTTTGAAGATTAGAACTAGCTTATGAGCAGGACTTTATTTAAACCACTTTTGCTTTGTGAGGCCTTGCTTTCCTTATTAATAGACTGGGTAGGTTGGAGCAGAGGTTCTGTAAGGTGCTTCATATCTCTAAACATCATTCTATCATGCTGTGATAATGAATTACTTTAGTAATTTGACAATGAAGATTATTGTTTCTTTTCTTTGAAAAGAAACCAAGAAAATGGGTTGCGGTACTGCTCATCTGCATGAGGGGGAGATGCATCCCTGAACCTGAGTGTTCCTCTCTGATCTGACAGGGGACATCTAAGGAGAAACTGCCCATGTCATAAGCCCTGAAGTATATTGGCTGTCAAGCTGGAAGCCCCTGAACATTTTCTCACAGGCCATCTGCTTTGCATGGCCCCTCCCTCCAATCCCTCTCCCACATATATTTAGTGGAACCTGTCACTCCCCAACCCTGAGATCAGCACTGGACAGAGCATAGCATGGAGGTGGTGTCACTGGCTCAATTCCTGGGCCTCCCAGGTGAGAAGTGGCACACGAAGAGGGGCCATGGGATCATGAACATACTTTCATTATTATTTTAAACAATGATAATAAATATCATTAGCTTTCATATATCATTTTAAGGTTCATAAAGTCTTAGGTCTGTTATCTTATACATTGGCAACACTGAAATATTGATATGAAATAGAGGCTATGACACTCCAAGGTGAATAATGCAAATGCAGCTGTTTCTGTGAGTAACTCAGTGGGTCTGATCTGGTTAATAGTTTAAAAAGTCTCTAAATGAAGATGCCAACATAGTCATAGTGGAACCCAGATTTCAGCCTCCTTGATCATGAGCCTATAAAGGAATATCCACACATGGACCATCTCTGCTGATACACTGACATCTCATTCCCCAGACTAATTTGCACAGGGAGCTCAGTGACTTTGTCTTTTATAACCACCCCAGCTCACTATTGTCTCTGGTGAGTGTGGGGTCCTCAGGAGAGCCCCTGAGGGATCCTTCTCATTGACCTTTGAAATTCCTGGTCCTTCAGCGGGAGAAAGCAAAAACTATGATGAACTGTAATATTATCAGCCAATAAATAAACATTTATTAAGCACCTTTGATATGCCAGGCACTGTTCTAAAAACTGAAGATACAAAAAAAAGGCAAAAGACTGTCGCTGCTGTTAAGGAGCTCACAGGCAAATAGACGAGATACAATGCAAATCATTATGTCCAAAACAGCCATATCCAGGAGGCAGCTAGTTGGCACAGTGGATAGAGCACTGGTCCTGAAGTCAGGAGGACCTGAGTTCAAATCCGGTCTCTGACCAAACACTTGATACTTACTAGCTGTGTGACCCTGGGCAAGTCACTTAATCCCAATTGCCTTTAAAAAAAAAAAAGAAAAGAAAAGAAAAGTCATAGTGGCAAAACAGCCATATCTAGGTAAACTGAAGATTATTAAAAGGGGGAAGGCACTAACAGTAAGAGGGAATTAGGATACACTTTCTATAAAAGGTGGGTTTTGGGTTGATACTTGAAGGAAGTCAGGAGGCAGAGATGAGGAGGGATAGCTATGGGAAATGACCAGAGTTGAGAGATGAAGTGTCTCCTTCCTGGATGAGCAACGAGGCTAGTGTCACTGAATTAGAGAGGATAGGGGAGTAAGGTGTAAAAAGACTGGAAGTGTGTGTGTGTGTGTGTGTGTGTGTGATGGTTTTGGTGGTGGTAGTAATGATGGTGGTGGTGGTGGTGATGGTGGTGATGGTGGTGTTAGTGGTGGTAGGTTATAAAGGGCTTTGAACATCAAACAGGACTTTATATTGATCCTGGATGTGACAGGAAGCCACTGTAGTTTACTGAGTAGGAGACTGCCAGTATCAGAACAGCAATTTAGAAAGATCTCTTTGGCAGTTGAGTGAAAGATGGAATGGAGTAGAGAGAGACTTGTGTCAGGGAGATTAACTGAGAAAGCTAAAGCAACTCCATTTTGTCTGCAGTTCTTCTATCTCTCCCCTGACCCTGTGTGCCCCCACCCACCCTGTCTGTGACCTATGTAAATGAATTCATTTGGGATGAAATTGTGGGGTGGGGGGGGGGGAATGAATGAACCCTTATTCTACTTTCATTGGCTGACATTTGAATGGGATAAGACTATTCAGAAAACAAAACAAAACAGATGACTCTGAGAACTTGCAAATATATCCTTACCCTCTGAGGTGAAAATAGGAAGGGAAAAGACTGAACAGAAAGAAAACGGAAAATTGAGTTTAGAGTAAGGAGGAGACATAGATACGTGAAGTAAACAGAATAAAGAAGAAATATGAGGGAAAAAATGTGACAATTGTTGCCATAAATTTCCTCTAAAAATCCAATATCTGTACTTTGTGAGGAATTGATTGAAATTCATAAGAGTAACACATATAGGTATTTTTGACAACAGAAATTATTAATAATTTCCCGAAACAGTACTCAAACTCTGATAATCAAAGAAATTAAGATGAAAACAATTAGGAACTATCAATAAATAGCCATTAGATTAGCAAAGATTCTTTAAAATGATAAATTTTGACAGTTACATTGAAATAGGTACTTATTAAGTGACTGCTGCTATTTTTCTGAAAAGTAACATAGCAATTTCAGCTAGTGGTACAAAACTGTTCATATCATTTGACACAATGGTCCCACTACTAGGTCTGCATCCTTAAAATGTTACCAAAAACAAAGAATGCTCTAAAATTTTTTGCTTTTTTAAAATTTAATTTTATTTTTTTAATTAATTAATTTTGATTTATCAATAATCACTTCCATATGCTTTTGAGTTTAAAATTTTTCTCCCCCTTCCTCCCCACCAACCTCCCCAAGATGGCGCTCAATCTGATATAGGCTATACATTTACATTCCCATTAAACATATTTTGACATTAGTGATGTTGTAAGTAAAAATTAAAACCAATAGGAGGAACCATCAGAAAGAGGAAACAAAACTCAACACAAGAGAAAAAAAATGATAATTCAACTTCTATAGTTCTTTCTTTGGATGTGGATAGCATTTTCTATCATGGGACCTCTGGAGATGTTTTATATCCTTATATTGCCAGGAAGGGTTAAGTTTATCAGTATTAGTCATCACACAATGTAGTTGTTATTATGTACAATGTTCTCTTGGTTCTGCTCACTTCACTCAGCATCAGACCATACAAGTTTTTCCAGGTTTTTCTGAAGTCAGCCTGTTCATCATTTCTTACAGCACAATTCCATCACATTCATATACCACAACTTGTTCAGCCATTCCCCAATTGATGGACATTTCCTCAGTTTCCAATTCTTTGCCACCACAAAAAGAGTTGCTATAAATATTTTTGTACATGTGGGTCCTTTTTCCCATTTGTATGATCTCTTTGGGATATAGCCCTAGAAGTGCTATTTCTGGGTCAAAGGGTATGCACATTTTTATAGCCCTTTAAGCATAGTTCCAAATAGCTCTCCAAAATGGTTCCAAATTGCTCTCACAGCTCTACCAACAATGCATTAATATTCCAATTTTCCCACATCTTCTCCAACATTTATCATTTTCCTGTTTTGTCACGTTGGCCAATCTGATAGGTGTGATATGGTATCTCAGAGTTCTTTTGATTTGCATTTCTTTAATCAATAGTGACTTAGAGCATTTTTTCATATGACTATAGATGGCTTTAATTTCTTCATCTGAGAACTGTCTGTTCATATCCTTTGACCATTTATCAATTGAGGAATGTTGTATTCTTATAAATTTGACTTAATTCTATATATATTTTAGAAATGAGGCCCTCATCAGAGAGACTGGTTGTAAAAATTCTTTCCCAATTTCCTACCTTCCTTCTAATCTTGGTTACATTGGCTTTGTTTGTGTAAAACCTTTTCAATTTAATGTAGTCAAAATTATCCATTTTGCTTTTTGTAATGTTCTCTATACACAAAAATTGACCATGTACTAGGGCATAAAAACCTCACAATCCAATGCAGAAAGGCAGAAATATTAAATGCATCCTTTTTAGATTATAATGCAATAAAAATTATATGTAATAAAGGGCCATGGTAAGATAGACTAAAAAATAATTGGAAACTAAATAATCCTAAAAAATGATTGAGTCAAACAACAAATCATAAAAACAATCAATAATTTCATTCAAGAGAATGACAATAATGAGACAACATTATGGGATGCAGGAAAAGCAGTTCTTAAGGGAAGTTTTATATCTCTAAGTGCTTTACATGAATAAAATAGAAAAAGAGGAGATCAATGATTTGGGCATACAACTAAAAAAACTAAAAAAAAGAACAAATTAAAAATCCTCAAATGTAGAGGGCCAGCTCTGATCAGTCCAGAAGGGGTTAAAGAATTCAGGTTGGAATTTAACTCCTGCCTGTTCTTGCCTTCAAGGGCTCACTTAATCAGGATGTTGGCTCACCACTGTCCTATTCATTAAGGGGCTTCTGGAACTGCCAGACCGTGACACAATAAAAGTCTGGCATGAGGGATAACTTGTGGCAAACTAGGGAGGACTAGTCACATACTTTGAGATAAGAACCTAAGACAGCCCTGAGAATGATTGTCGAGGCCTGTTAATTGACTGTTAATCTCTATCTTGTAACCATTTGTTTAAAATGTATGTAATCCTTTTCTTGACACTTTTATTGCATGCGCCTTTGATGTATGTCCTGAAGGCATCTTTTACCGAGCTCTAAACCTGGAAAGTGTAATCAGCAACAGTTACAGAATATGCATAGTTTTCTCACACAAGGGATCCTTTGTAGTTCCAAACCCTTTCCTATATGTGCTGTGACCCTCAGATAAATAAACGACTCAGTGTTCACTGACCCGCCTGGCCCACGTTTCTTCATTTCTCGATCTCCCGTCAGGTGTGTCTCTTAGTTGCTGGCAACACTCAATTAAACACCAAATTAGAAATATTGAAAACCAAAGGAAAAATTAATAAAATTTGAAATTAAGAAAACTATTGAACTAATAAATAAAACTAAGAGCTGGTTTTATGAAAAAACCAATAAAATAGATAGAACTTTGATAAATTTAATTAAAAAAAGAAAGAAGAAAACCAAATTACTAGTATCAAGAATGAAAAGGGTGAAGCTACCACCAAGGAAGAGGAAATTAAAACAATAATTAGGAATTATTTTGCCCAACTATATGCCAACAAATTTGATAATCTTAGTGAAATGGATACATATTTACAAAAATATAAATTTTCCAGATTAACAGAAGAGGAAGTAAAATACTTAAATAACCCCATCTCAGAAAAGGAAATTGACCAAGCCATTGATGAACTCCCTAGGAAAAAATCTCCAGGGCCAGATGGATATACATGTGTATTCTATCAAACATTTAAAGAACAATTAATTCCAATACTATATAGACTATTTGGGAAAATAGGTCAAGAAGGAGTCTTACCAAATTCTTTTTATGATACAAATATGGTGCTGATACCTAAACCAGGAAGAGTCAAAACAGAGAAAGAAAATTATAGACCAATTTCTCTAATGAATATAGATGCAAAAATTTTAAACAAAATATTAGCAAATAGGTTACAGCAACTTATCACAAGAAAAATACACTATGACCAGGTAGGATTTATACCAGGAATACAGGGCTGGTTCAATATTAGGAAAACTATCAGCATAATTGAGCATATCAACACCAAAACTAACAGAAACCACATGATCATCTCAATAGATGCAGACAAAGCTTTTGACAAAATACAATACCCATTCCTATTAAAAACACTAGAGAGCACAGGTATAAATGGAGTCTTCCTTAAAATAATAAATAGCATCTATCTAAAACCTTCAGCAAGCATAATATGTAATGGGGACAAGCTAGAAGCATTTCCAGTAAGATTGGGGATGAAACAAGGATGTCGATTATCATCACTGTTATTCAATATCGTACTGGAAATGTTAGCTTTAGCAATAAGAGAAGGAAAAGAAATTGAAGGTATTAGAATAGGCAAAGAAGAAACAAAGCTATTGCTCTAAATTTTTCACAACAACTTTTTGTGAAATAGCAAAGTAATGAAAACCTATAGGTCCAATACTGGAGTTATGCTCACACAAGCCCTGTCATATAAACATATTGGTATGCCTTTATAAACATGATTTCAAAACATAGGTGCAGCTAGATGGCACAGTGGATAGAGCACCAGCCCTGAAGTCAGGAGGACCTGGGTTCAAATCCAGCCTCAGACCAAACACTTGACACTTACTAGTTGTGTGACCCTGGGCAAATCACTTAACCCCAATTGCTTACAAACAGACAAAAAACATAAAGAAAAATAGGATGACATATAACATGATAGACTGAACAAAGGGGAATTAGATTAGGATTAAGTATTTTAAAAAGTAACAGCAGCAAAGAAACAATCATAAAAACAAAACAAAAGGAATTATCAGAACTCAGAAGCAAAAAGAGTATATTACTTTATAACTGAAGCAATGTGTACATTTTAAAAGGCAGAATGAATTCATGCAAGTGAGGCAGGAGAATGCCTGCTTAGTCAATGAACAGAACAGAAATAACTGACTTGTACTGAGGCAACAAATTTCTTTGAGAATAGAGGTACATTTCAGTAAAGAGATACACAAAAAAGGAACTTTTTGAGGTAAAAAACGAATTTTTAAAGTCTCAGCTTCTCTCAACAGGCCTGAGAAACTTTGATAAACCACTTGGTTCAACATTTTACAAGAGCTTTGACCTAAAATAACCAACAGATCAGTATTTTGCAGTGACCCATCTGGTTGATTTTTATGTAGTCACCTGGAAAGCTGCTTCTTTGAATATCTACCTCTGGTATCCAACATGCTTCCTTTCTTTCCATCTGGTAGATCATATCTGATTTGGAAACTGCAAATCCTGTTCATTGAAAAAGAAAAAGTGCTAAGGAGTCATTTCAGATTTCCATCATAAAACAGATACTCCTCTCAACTCTTAGCAGAAAGGTGGCTAATAAGGGTGCTAAATGTATTTTATACCACCAAGGGCACTATGTTAGCTGATTCTGAGAATTTTTTTTCAACCACACGGGGCTCACTGGGCTGGTTGAAGGGAGAAGTAGGGTTTTTCCTCTCTTTTTTATTTAAGGTGGCAGAGGGAGGAGAAATTAATTTTTTTAAAAGCTTAATAAAAGCCTTAACAGCATATTACAAAGGACCATCGAAGAATATTCTATATTAAGGTAGAATGGATTACTGAGTAGGACTTAGAAAAAAATAATTCATTTGACTCACTGCCTGCTTAAACAGTGAGAACACTGTGTATGAAGAAACCTACATTGGGATTAAAAAGAAAATCTTTTTCACCCTCAGATGTCATTGGTCCATTGTACCACCTAACTGCCCTTACTTTCTTCCTTATTTCTTTGGCTGGAAATCTGTTTCACTCTGTCTTTTTGTGGGTTCTGCTGCTTTAGAATTTGTTTAGAGTCTTTTTTTTAGGTATTTGGAGGGCTTTGGGAGAGAGCTCAAGACAGTCACTGCTTTCCCTCCGCCATCTTGGCTCTGCCCCCTTTCTTCCTTATTTCTGAAAAACTGACAGATACGATTGCTGAGCCATTGACTGTGATATTTGTAAGATCATGAATAACAGGAGGGAAACAACAGGAGAAACAGGAATGGTTTTTTTTGTTTGTTTGTTTGTTTTTTTCCAAAAAACAGCAGAGAACAGGATCAGGAAATTGTAGGTGCCATGCTGTTCAGTCCTGTTCAATTCTTCCTAATCCCATTTGGGGTTCTCTTGGCAAAGATGCTGGAGTTGTTTGCCATTGCCTTCTCTGGTTCAATTTAGAGGTGAGGAAACTGAGCTTTAAACAAGGTTAAATGACTTGCCCTGAGTCACAGAGCTAATAAAGGTTTAAGGCCAAATTTGAACTCAGTCCTGCTGACCCACTCTGTGGACTGTGCCATCTAACTGTTCTCATAGGCTCAGTGAGTACTTTTACTATCGCGCAAAATTCTAGGTTGTATTCTCAAATGTTATTGATTAGATTGTTTTTACACTGTCTTTCCCTGCACAAATATGTATTTCCCCTTCCCTATACAAAGAAGCATTCCTTATAACAAGGAATAAAAAGAGAGAGAAAGCAGTTCAAGAAATCTAATCAATGGGGACAGCTAGGTGATGCAGTGGATGGAGCAGTGGCCTTTCAGCCTGAGTTCAAATCTGGCCTCAGACATTTGATACTTACTAGCGTTGTGACCCTGGGCAACTCATGTAACCCGACTGCCTCAGCAAAAAAAAAAAAAAAAACAAAGCCAAATCTAATTAACATCTTTATTCACTCAGACAGTATAAGTCACATTCCACAAATATAATCCACCACATATGCAACGAGGGGAAGAAGAAATAAAAAAAAGGGGCAGGGGTGTATCTGTCTTCCCTTGCTCTTCTGAGATATTGTTACTTTGAAAATCAGAGGGACAAGATTTATTGCATTTGATAATATATATTCCTTGAGAGGGAAATAGCCCCAGGCAAATTAAAAGGTAGTCAGATTTACAAAATGTATTATATTAAATGTGTTTATATGTCTCATAATTTTACTATGGATTTTTATTTTCAACAAAATAGGAGGAAATAATTAAAAATGTCTTCTCACTTCTGACATCCTTTTCTGATGTATGACTATCACTCAAGTGGAAATTATTAAAACACAAGAGTTTACTTAACTCTTAAGTGATAAACATGTATTTATTTCTTTATTGTTTCCCTAGGTCAAAGAAAGTGTTTTTCTCAGCATTGTGGGGTGTTTTTTAATCTGTTAAAACATTTATCCAATAAAACAAACAAACGACCTATAGTTAACTTGCTGCATTAAGTGATTCTTAGAAATAAAACTCCTTCACTCCCCTTCATTTATCTGAAAGAATGATTTATGTGTTTTGTTTTCCTCTATAAACTTTTCCTACTGTAATTTGGGTATGTTTGATTGGATCCTGTACTGTAAAGATATAGGTAGTGTGGTTTTTCATTTAGGTGTAAAAGAATTACAGTTCAAAAAGTTTTTTTTTTTTGTCAGAATGTAAAGTTCCACATGGGTCTTAGAATGATTTTAAATATTATAAAAGTACTTAAGCTATAATTTTGGTATCATAATGTACATTCATGTTAAATTGATCAGAATCTTTGCTAATATTTGAAAATATATTTTAATATCAAATAACAGGATAGGAGAATGTATAACTTAATGCTATAAAATCTTTTACTTTAAAATCAAATTACAGAAACCTCAAATATAATCTGACTGTATTCTAGATTTTGAGAAAGCAGATTTGAAGTGGTTCACAGGTATGGTCACATGGAATAAAATGCATTGGTCTTCCTGGCTCCAGATGTGGTCCTCTATGCACTGTGCCAACATGCTTAGTAGATATGTCCACTTTTCCCCAAGAACCACACACCCCCCCCCCTTCCATCTCTGAATTCTAGGTAATTTAGTGGATGGTGGTGGAATATATATATAGTACTTTTTCCTCTTTTTCTGATCTCCTTAAGATATAGGCCTAGTAGTGGGATATCTGAGCCAAAAGTCATGTACTGTTCAGTAACTTTGGGAAGATATTTCCAAAATTTCTTTTTAGAATGGTTGGACCCATTCATAGCTCCTCCAATAGTTCATCCATATGCCTTTTTCCTACAACCCCTCCACTTTTTTACATGTTCCTTATTTTTCGTCACCACTGTTAATTTGATGTTTGTGAGATGCAGCCTTAAAACTACTTGAATTTGCATCCTTCAAATAGTAATAATTTGGAGCATTGTTTCACATGGCTATATATACTGTGGGTTTTTCCCTTGTGAAACTGATGGTCATACCCTTATGCCACTTAGAAATTGGAGAATGGTTCTTATCCCAGTAAATTTAATCAGTTCCTCATGTATGTTGGAAGTTAAATTTTTACTAAAGAAACTGGCTAGAAAGATATTCCTCCATTGTTTCCCTTTTAAACTTACCTTTATTAGATTTGTTTGTACAAAACTTTTAATTTTAATCAAAATCATCCATTTTGTCTTTTGTGATTCTTTCCATCCCTTGTTGGTCATGAGATTTTTTCTTATTTACATATTTTATAGGTAATTTTTTCCATGTTTCTCTAATGTGTTTGTGATGTGATCTTTTACATATAGACCATCCACTCATTTGGAGCTTCTCTTTGTATAAAGTGTCAGGTTTTGGTCTACAGCTCATTTCTTTCATATCACTATATAATTTTGCTAGCAATGTTTTTAAATATTGAGTCTTTATCCGATTAACTTGTTTCTGTAATTTTGGAACTAATTATTTTTGAATGTTTGATAGAATTAATTTTTGACTACATCTGGTCCCCATCCCCACATCCCCACTCCAATCCCATTAGGAGGCATTTATGCTGTGTTCAATTTTTCTTCCTTTGAAATTGGATTGTTCAAATTTTTTTGTTTCTTATTCTGTTGAGTATTTTATGTTTCACAAATATTTATTGTAGATTGATGTATTTCATATATAGTTGGGCAAAATAATTCCTAATAAAATCCTTTATTTCTTTAATATAAATTATTTTTCATTTTTGTTAATGGTAATTTAATTTCTCCTTTCTTCTTTTAAATCAAATTAGCCAACAGTTTATCTGTTTTATTTAGCAATCAAGTGATTATTTATCCCCCTGAAATGTTCATACTTTTACTATTTATTCATTTTTTGTTTTCATTTTCTTAATATATTCCTTGATTTCAACATTTCAATTTTGGTATTTAATTGCTATTATTTTTCTTTTTGATTTGTGTTTTAGTTGCACATCCAATTCATTAATCTGTCAGTCCGTCAACTAACATTTATTAAGCACCTACTATGTGCCAGGCACTTTGCTAAGTGCTGTTGATACAAAACAAGGCAGGAAAGCATAGTCTTTGCCCTCAAGAAACTCACACTCCAGTAGGAGACTATATAAACAACTCTCTAAAAACAAAATATATGCAGTACAAGTTGAATTTGGCCTCAAAGAGAAGGCCCAAAGTTTAAAGAGGATTGGAAAAGGCTTCCTGCAGAAGTTGGAACTTTAGCTGGGACTTGAAGGAATCCAGAGAAGCCAGGATGAAGACAGCAAGAATTCCAGGCATGGGGAGCAGGCAGTGAAAATACTCAGAGTTGGGAGATGAAATGTCATATATGAAGAACGGCAAGGAGGCCATTTCACTATCATAGAGCACACTAATCTGTTTTCTTTCTTTGTCTTTCCCTTCTTCCCTCTCTCCTCCCAGTTCCTTTCTTTCTGCAAGTGTTTAGAGATAATACATTTTCTCTTAAGGGCTGCTTTGGCTGCACCTTAAAATTTGGTATTTTGCATTAGTATTGTCATATTTAATGAAATCATCTATCATTTCTATAGTTTCTTCCATTACCAGTTCTTTAGAATTTAGTTATTCAACCTCCATTGGACTTTAATCTCTTTTTTCAATGGCCCATTAAAAATATGACTTTCATTGTTGTCATTAAAGAATGTGTATAATAATTCTGTTTTTCTGAATTTGTGAGGATTTTGTATCCAAATATGTTATCGATTTTTGCTAAGATTCAAACCCAGGTGAGAAATACGTATACTCTTTTAAATACCTATTCAACATTCAAAACTAGTCTTAAGATATCTAAATTTTCTGAAATTGTATACAGGTCATGATTTCTTTCTTATTTATTGTTTGGCAAGATTTATTTAGGGCTAAAAGGGTTATATTGTGTGAGGGACTGTCTGATGTTGGCTACTGCCAAGTGGAGGTTGTGGCGAGATGGGGTAGGAACTGGGTATTAGGAAGTAACCGGAGCTCACACTCCCAAGGCAGGGGCTGTGGTAGGCGGAGTTGTGGTGAACTGGCATGGGCTGAATACGGAGAAGTCCTGAGGCAGTGGGCAGTGCTATTGGAGCTGTGATGGCTGGAGAAGGAACAGGATACAAGGAAGTAGCCGGAGCATGTGCTCCTGAGGCAGGGGGCTGTGCCACGTGGGAGTGGGACGGCAGAGGACGAGTTCCCTTTGCTTAGTCCCCTCCCTAAATGCAACGTCAACCCCAGATGCCTCCTTCCTGTGTCCTTCCTGACTTCCTGGGTCACGTACCTTCCCTTTGTGTAGCACTGACCCCAGACGCCTCCTCCCGGTATCTGGGCCTGACTTCCTAGGTCACGTGCTCTCTCTTTGTCTATGCACTAATCCCAGACGCCTCCTTCCTGTATCCAGTCCTAGCCTCCTGCGTCACTTCCTCTCCCTTGGTGCGCTAAACTCAGACATCCCCTTCCGGTATCTGACCCTACAATCATTGACTAGTAGGCGGGCTGAGGAGGAGGGGCTAAGTAGGTACTTAAGGAAAGGTCGTGGTCTGGAGCACGCGCTCTCTCTTTGCTCCTGCTCTCTTGCTCTGGCCTTCCTGCTTGGCCTTGCTGTGATGGCCTCTGAATAAAGCTCGGGTGTTGGCACCTCCTGGTCGGCTCGTCTCTGTGTGTTTATCCGGGTAGGCACCAAAGACTGGTAAGTATGACTCTGGCAGCCTGCTCCTTATAGGAGGAGAGTGCACGGCGCGGCCAGCACAATATTGGGGTAATCCATCATCATATTTTTACTGTCTATTTCTCTTTGCAATTCATTTAGTTTTTCCTTTAAGTCTTTAGCTGTGATGTCATTTAGCACACATATTTTAAGAATTGAAATTCAATCACTGTCTATGTTGCCTTTCTGAAAAACATAGTTTTTCCATTTATCTCTTTTAATTAAGTCTATTTTTGCTATTGCTTTGTCTGAAATCACAATCAAGTCAATGGTGATACATCTGGGCTGCAAGCCAGGGTGACTGGGAGTATGGTGGACCCCTAGACAGTAATAAAAAAGGCAGGAAGATGGGATAGTTAGGGGGGAAAGATTGTGATGGACCTCACTTTGGGAGCAGGGAGAAATTTGTCTTGTTTTGAAAATGTTCAGGCAATGTAATTCATACTAGGGGGAGGTCTGCATAACATATATTGATGATCCATAGATGAGGGACAGAATATGCTTGGTTAAAAAAACTATTTAAGTTTAGAAAATGCAAGAATGAGGAAGTTGACTTCCAAAAGACATGGATAGAAAGAACTATGACATACCAAGGAATCAAAAATAAATGTAACAAAATTACAAAGATCAAGTGGGTCCCAAATGAAGAGATATGAGGAGATAACCCCCAACTTATCCCTCAGTGAAAGTGGGAGGTCCACAAATGTTATACATAGCATATCTTTTTAGATTTTCTCAATGTACTGATCAGTTATGCTGGTTATTTTTTCTTTTTAAAAACAAACAAAACCCCCGCACCATTTGTCTTATGGGATGGCTCTCATGGGAGATGAAGGAGGGGACTACACAAGGAATATTTTGATGATGTTAAGAAAATGTAAGTACCAATAAAAGCATTTTTGTGTTGTGATTGTTTTCGGTTCAGGACTTTTTGAGTTTAAGATGTCTATGGGATGTCCAGTTTGTTATGTCCAATAGGCACAGATATGTGACTGAAGGATGGCAAAGAGACTATGGACAGATAAGTATTTTTGAGAATCATCAGGATAGAGTTTATAACATACTTTGATGACTCTAGAAAAGACAGTGAGGCTGTGCCTCGCTAAAATCCAAGTCATTGTTTATTACTGAAAGTTCAAAGAAGGGGGTCCAGAGCCCATACCCAGTCAATACAACACACAACATACTAGAAGAAAAGAGGGGCAAAAATAGGGCCACAGGAGAAAGGAAGGCAGCAGTGGTATTGTAAGGGCAATAACAAAAAACTGGAATCCGTAATAAGCTTTGAAGGATGCTTCTACCTCTAGAACTATGATCATATGACTTCTTCCATCAACTTCTGAGATACCCTAAAATAAGGGTTTTTAACCTGGGGTCTGAGACCCAAAAGGGTCCATGAATAGATTCCATATGGTCTTTGCACATGGTTGGGGAAATTTGATATTTATTTCAATACAATTATTTTCCTTGTTTCCTGTTTTTTTAATTTGTGCATTTCAAAATGTGATTCTGGGCAATATCCATCAACTTCACCAGTTTGCCAAAGAGGACCATGACATAAACAAGGTTAAGAACCCCTGCGCTAAAACAGTTTAAGATAAGCTTATGCCAGAGAAGGCTGGTATTTTGTTAACTAGACTTCATTGATCTGTGTCTGTGGTTAGTCCTAAGAGAGAGATCATCAGTTTTGCTATTTTAGCTTCTTTGCACCTGTACCCTGGCTACTTTACATACTTCCTAATTTCTCCCATTTTCATAGTCAAAAGATTCTATTGTTTGAGGAAGATAATACGTAGTACAATTTAAGTTTTGATAACACTTAAATTCACTAAAATTTCTGAGACACCCTGTATAATGTAAAATAGAAAAGCCCCCATTAACATTAGCTAGCACTATATGTCATTTTAGTAAAATAAGACCTGGTTGTACATTTCAAGGTTCAACTGACTTCCCTGAATTTTTATTATTTCTTGGGGAATTCAGGTTACTGGGGGAACATGTGCTGACTCAGTCTCCTGCCTTCTTGGCAGTGACCCCAGGAGAAACAGTCACCATCAGGCATGATGCCAGTTCACGCACTGGTAACTATCTAAACTGGTACCAAAAGAAGCCAGGATGGCCACCTGGGCTCTATTACCAATACAGTAAGGCACTCTGGGGTCCCAGACATGCTCAGTGGCAGTGGTTACACTGACCTCACCCTCATTATCAGTCCCATGGATTCTGATGACACTGCAGACTAACAGTCAGCATAGTAACTTCGCCCCTCCCACAAGGCTCTAACACTAAACAAACCCTTTCTGGCTGCCTAAGCAGTGAGGCTCAGCTAACCCATCTCCTGTCCTTCACCCCACCATCTGTCACAGAAGCCTTGCTTCTAAAGGCCTTGTTCATAGAAAGGTTTTTTAGGGCCCTGGTGGACACTATGGTCTTGGCCCTACTTTGGCATGCTTGTTCCAGGTATGGAGCACACTGTCATTGCGTTCTAATTGAGTAGAGTGCTCCTTGATTTTTTTGGTTTTTGGTGAGGCAATTGGGGTTGACTTGCCCAGGGTCACACAGCTAGTAAGTGTCAAGTGTCTGAGGTCGGATTTGAACTCAGGTCCTCCTGACTCCAAGGCCGGAGCTCTATCCACTTCACCACCTAGCTGCCCCATGGGACGTGATTTTTGAGGTGATGGTTTAAAAACATTAATGGCCTTGATGCTGTGGGATTTTCTTTTTATCCCTTCCCCCCATATTTGAGAAAAGAAACAGAAATACCTATTTCCTACAAGTGATAGTATAAGAAGTAGGCAGGGTATGCAAAACCCAGGCACCAGGCAACATTTCTCATTGGAATGGGCAGCCCAGGCCGTTTCTGCACAGCTTTAGTGGTGAAGAAGTTTGTCCCGACACTGAGCCTAAATTGCCTCCTTGAAACTCCGCCCACAGTTCTTCCCTTTGGGTCAAACAAGGCAAAACTAATCCTTTTTCCACCTGACAAGAGTTGTGCAGCAGGAAACTGGATGAGAGCCCAAACCACAGAACATAAAGGGAAGGTTGCCACTAGCCTCAGGGCCCGTCACCTGCTGGATGTTTTCAGTTAAAAATTGACTGTTTATAAAAATATAGCCAGCATTTATATAGTGCTGTAGTCATCTCATTTTATGCTCACAACAACCTTGGAAGATAGGTGCTGTTACTATCCCCATTTTACAGATGTTTAAAGTAAGGCAGAGTTAAGTAACACTCCATGCTTAGCAAAATGAAATCCAAGAAAAGTAAAACCAAGTACAATCAGCAGGTAAGGGAATTTAAAACAATCAAAAGGGAGGTTCCCTGGGATGTCAGGAGTTCCTCTGCCAATGCTGGTTTTTTGTTTTTTAAATATTCTCCATGCCGCAAAGAGTCCCAAAGTGGGTCCCAAATCAATCCACGGTCTGCTCTATAATATCTCCTTTGCTCACAACAGTCCTTGTTACCATTGTGGGAATGGGAGAGTTTAATTCAACTCTCCTGGGCTTCACCAGGGACTTTGCTTCCAATGACAGATCGTTATGGATCAGCTAATAAAAGTCTTTTGTTTTACAGATGAAGAGCTCAGACAGGTGAAGTAACTTGCCCAAGGTTCCACAGAGGAGTGGGTTAGAATGGTATTCCCAGTTAGCTCTTATCATTTGAAATCACACAAACCAGAGAGTGAAACAAGCTCAGGTATCACTTAGATCAAGGCCCAGGGTCTTCAGGTGTGGGTGAAGTGACCCCCTGTGTTTCTTTAAAGAAGAGGAAAGGAGAAAACTCTGGGCCAAAGGACAACGTCCTCTGAATTTCTCAGAACAAATCTCTTCAAAGCTGAAGATCAGGAAGGTGGGATAACTGTACAGAGGTTACCTGATCTGCTAATCCCTCCAATCCATGACTCACTCACTGTCAAGGTTCTACTATGAAATTTCTCATCCACTCACTCCCAAAGAACCAAGGCACCACCAGGCTAAGCTGAAGAGTCTTGAGTATAGCATGACTTGAATATTCTTCTGAACAAGATGCTATAACACCCTCTTAAACTAGGGATGTGTGGTGGTGGTTGTCTTTCGCACTCAAAGAGGATCAAAATGACATCACTATGTCAGGGTCAAAGTACAGCGTGCCTGACAGTGGCTGATCCGACCAATACCATCTCAGAAGGATCTAGCACAGGCCAGGCACATATAGTCCACATGAACATTTGGAGTGGTTCATCAATGCAGGGCTGTCAAAGAAGCGGTACCGCATGAACATTTCTCCCACTATCTCCAGTTCCCTTATCGTGTCAGCTTAGCACTGTCTCCCATCATCTTCATGATAAATCACTTGTGCCACATTCTCTGCCCCTCTGCCTATGGGAACAAGGCCTCACACATGTTCCTAACCCCTCCTGCTGGTACCTGGCACAACCTCTTCTTCTCCCTCTTCTGTCTAGCAGGGCATGGAAGGACTGAGGGACGGAAGGAGGCATGACTCCCCACTCAGGATACACAGCGTGACCCCCAGTTACTGGACAGGTTTTGAGCTATAAGGATGCTGTCCTTGTTTTTCACCTCCTGCTACTGTGCTTAAGTAAGCCTTGGGTATAGGGATGTTTTCAGATGTTCCGAGGAAGTCACCTGAATTCTCCCTAGGGCCAGATGGAGGAAGAGGAATTTGGAGAAAACTGGATTAACATATTAAAAAAAAAATTGTGGCCGACTTGAAACTAACTTCACAGAATCACATAATGTGAGAGTTACAAAGAAGTTTGTAGGCTTTCTACTCCAAATCATATCTGAAAATAAATTTCCTCCATGACATATCATTAAATGTGCCTATCAAGTTTCCAATGAGGGCAGAACCCTAACTGCCTCTGATTCAGGAAGCCCAATCAATTCTACTTTCAGATAGGTCTAATGCTAAGTTTTCTTAACTCAAAGCTAAATTTGCCTGACTGCAATTTTTACCAATTATTCCTAATCCGACCTTCTGAAGCCAATATAAGGAATTCTAATCCTTCTTGCATGGGGTAGCCTTTGAAACCAACCAAATAATAAGTTATTAAACATCTGCTGTGCACCAGGCACTGAGCTCAACAAAGGTGACAAGGGCAAAGAATGACAGTCCCGATTTCCAAAAAGCTTACATACAAATGTGTGTATCTACACACACACACACACATATACATATAAATAAATATTTGTTGTTGTTCTGTCATTTCAGTTATGTTTGACTCTTTGTGACCCCACTGGGGGTTTTCTTGACAGAGATATTGGAGTGGTTTGCCATTTCTTTCTCTAGCTGAATTTACAGACAGGAAAGCTGAAAAAATAGGGTTAAGTGACTTGCAGGAATCACACAGCCAGCAATTGTTTGAGGCCACATTTGAACTCAGAAAGATAAGTCTTCCTGACTCCAGGCCTAGCACTCTATCCATCACATCACCTCAATGTCCCTTAATATAATACTGATCTACATATATTCCAGCTCAGGAGGTCTAGACATACTCCAGATTCTCATTAGAGATTTTTTCCTAGTTTAAAATTTTATTTCTCTTTTTAGCTATTTTTTTCCTTCTCTTCATGGAACAAAAAAGACAAGAAGTATAAACCCTCATAAGACATACACAGAGTCCAACAAAATGAATGGCCACATTGGTCACACCCTAAAGTGCAAGTTTCATTCTGTACTTTAAATCCATCCCCTCTCCAGAAAGAGATGGGCAGCAAGCTTATCTTCACTGCTCTGGAATCATGGCTTGCCTAGGTCTAGGACAATCATTCACAGAGCAATTGTCCATCTTGATGGAGGTAGCTTGATGAGGGTAGCTAACCTCCACACTATGAATTCCCCATCATTTAAAAAAAATATTATTTATTTTAAACATTCTTTTTTAAATTGAGTTCTAAGTTCTCATTCAGTCACTGAGAAGACAAGGAATAGATCAATTATCCGTGTGAAATCATGCAAAATGTATTTCTATGTTTTACCATGTTAGCCATGTCATAAAAAAGCAAGACAGTTAAAAAGTAAAAAAATATACTTCAATTCCTACTAAGTTTGTCAGTTCTCTCTGGAGGCAGACAGCAATTTTTTTTATCATGAATCCTCTGGAATGGTCTTAGATGGTTTTCTTGATCACAGTAACTAAGTCATTCACAGCTGATCATGTAATCATCATTAAAATATTGCTGTTACTCTATACAAGGAGCTCCTGGTTCTGCTTACTTAACTCTGCATCTATTCATATAGATCTTCCCAGGTTTTGCCAAAACCATCTCCCTCGTTTCTTAGAGCACAACATTCCATCACAATTATATACAACCACCTCTTTAGCCATTCAGGAACTGATGATCATCCCTTCAATTTCCAATTCTTTGCCACCACAAAAAGGCCCGCTATAAATATTTTTGTACATGTAGGTCCTTTTCCTTTTTCTTTCATCTGTGTGGAATACAGACCTAGCCATGGTATTGCTGTGTCAAAGGGTATGTACAGCTTTAGAGTGCTTTGGGCACAGTTCCAAATTGTTCTCCAGAATGTTTGGACCAGTTCTGAATTGTGCATAGTGTACCTATTTTTTCATATCCCCTCCAGAATTTGTCATTTTCCTTTTCTGTCATGTTGGCCAATCTGAGGTAGCGTGAGGTATTACCTCAAAGTTGTTTTCATCTGCATTTCTCTAATACATTTAGTGATTTAGAGCACTTTTTCATTATTATTGATAGCTTTGATTTCTTCATTGAAAACTCCGTTTATATTCCCTAACCATAATGGGAATCTTATTTATCTTTTCATGTGTGTCACTAACTGGATGACAAGGCATTTGGCTACCATGAGAAAGTCATAGTTAATCCTGCTGTTTACTTGCATTTCAATGAACTTCTTCCCTTTGATATTCAGAGCACTGGGGAGAAATCACATTGCATCAAAATCTGCCATAGGCCCTTGTGATGCTTTGTTTTAATTAAGATGATTCCAAGTCTTTATGGTCCACAGTGGCTACCCAAATGAATATGAGCAGAAGCAGCACCAGCAAAATCAGGAATAAAGCTTATTATGATTTATTAGATTATAATTTACTTCTCAAGCATCACCAACAATTATTCATCACTCATTAGGCTCAGGCTCATCTGATGGCCAAGAGGTCATCCCCAAGAATCTTGCACACCATATTCCCAGGGATCAAAGTTAATACTAAGGCTCTCCCAATACCACTATCCACTCAGTAACCTCTGACTCAGCCAGCATAACCTCTCCCTCCCTGAAGGCCCATGGGAGGATAACACTAAATCTTTGCCCCTTTAGAGGCCTCTGCAGAGGGGAGGGATATCTTCTTCTCTCATGAAGCCTAAATAAAGATACCCTGAATTACATCTAGGGACTCAGAATCACAGTCTAGTCAGCTGGGGAAATCTTCCCACACTCCTTATATTCATGAAGAATCACTCTAGTATGGATTCTCTGATGGACATTAAGTAGGTCCTTTGTCTAAAGGCTTTCCAGATTCAAAAGGTTTCCCTCCAGAATTAATTCTTTGATGTTGAGCAAGTTGTGTTTTCAAGCTGAAGGTCTTTTCACATTCACTGCATTCATAACATCTTTCTCCAGTATGAATGCTCTGATGTTGAGTAAGATCTACATTCAAGTGGAAGGCCTTTCTGTGTACATTATATTCATAAGGTATGATTTGAAGTTGAGTAAGATCTGACTTGTGAGAGAAGGGCTTCCTATACTACTCATATTCATGGAGAATTTCTCCAATATGAATTCTCTGATGCACAGTAAGGTATAGCTTCTTTCTGAAAGCCTTCTCACATTCACTACATACATAAGATTTTTTTTTCCAGCATCAATTTTTGATGTTTAATAAGATCTGAGTTGCAATGGAAGGCCTTCCCATACTTCTTACATTCATGAGGAATCCCATCAATTCTCTGATGGACATAAAGTAGTGTCCTCAGTCTAAAGGCCTTCCTACATGTATTACACATTTAAGGTTTCTCTACTGAATGAATTTTTTGGTGTTGAGTAAGCTGTATCTTCACTCTGAAAGTTTTCCCACATTCATTACATTCATTAGGTTTCTCTCCAGCATAACTTTTTTTATGTCGAGTAAGATCTGAGCTGTAGGGAAAAGCCTTTTCACACTCCTTACATTTATAAAGAATGCCTCCAGAATGAATTTTCTGATGCACAGTAAGATGTGCCTTTCTCTTGAAAGCTTTCTGACATTGACATAAGGTTTCTCTCCAGTATGAATTGTCTGCTGCCCAGTAAGATGTGCCTTCCTCCTGAAAGCCTTCCCGCATATAGTACATTGATAAGGTTTCTCTCCAGTATGAATTCTTTGATGTCGAATAAGTTCTCAGCTGTATGAGAAAGCCTTCCCACACCCTTTACATTCATAAAGCATCTTCCCAGTATGAACTCTCTGGTATACAGAAAGTAGTGTCTTACTCCTAAAGGCCTCCATACATTCACTCCATTCATAAGGTTTCTCTCCAGTATGAATTCTCTGATGTACAATAAATGCTGAGTTGTAGAGAAAACCCTTCCCACACTCCTTACATTCATAAAGAATCTCTCTAGTATGAATTCTCTGATGCATAGTAAGTTGTGTCTTAATCATGAAGGCCTTCCCACATTTGCTACATTCATAAGGATTATCTTCAGTATGAATTATCTGATGTCGAGTAAGATTTGCCTTCATACTGAAAGCCTTCCCACATACACCATATTCATAAGGCTTCTCTCCAGTATAAATTCTTTGATGTCGAAGAAGTACTGAGTTCCAGTGGAATACCTTCCCACACTCCTTACATTCATAAACAAATTCTCCAGTACGAATTCTCTGTTGCACAGCAAGATGCTTCTTGCTACTGAAGGCCTTCCCATATTCATTACATTCAGGAGATTTATCTCCAGTAAATTCTCTGCTCTCTGAAAGGAAGAATAAAGATCTGATTGACCCTGCCTTTTTTTCCCCTTTCCCAAGTTCTTAGTTGTTCAATGATTTTAGAGGTATTCTCTTGCCTTCTCACTTAAGGTTAGTCTCACTAGTCTTTAACTAAGAATCAATTTATCTTATTTGAAAGTATGACGACTCAAAGGTAACATATGCAAATAATTTTACTTAGGATGAAATTACCTGGGGAGATGAATGAACTATTACTCTACTATAAATGGCTGATATTTGAAAGAAATAAGACTACTCAGAAAAAAAAATAGATGGCTTTGAAAACCTGCACATATATCCTTTGCATCTGAGATGAAAACAGGAAGGGAAAATACTGAACAGAAAGAAAACAGAGAATCAATGAGTTTAGAGTGAGAAGGAGAAATAGATACATAAAGTAAACAGAGTAAGGAATACGAGGTAAAAAATATGACAATTCTTGGCATAAATTTCCTCTAATATTCCAACGCATCTACTTTGTAAGAAATTGATTGAAATTTGTAAGAATAAGACATGTATTTTTAATATGAGAAATTATTACTAATTTCTGAAACATTACTCAAACTTTGGTAATCAACAAAGTAAAAATGAAAACAATTTGGAGGTATCAATAAATAGCCAACAGATTAACAAAGATAATTTAAAATGATAAATTTTAGCAGTTATATTGAAATAGCTAAGCTGCTGTTGCTGCCATTTTTCTGAAAAGTAAGATAGGAATTTCAGCTACAGCAACAAAAATGTTCATGTCCTTTGACCCAATTATCTGATTACCAGGTGTACAACCTAAAAATGTTACAAAAAGCAGAGAACTCTCTCTAAAATTTTAATAATAGCTTTTTGTGAAATAGCAAAATATTGAAAACCTATAGGTCCAATGATGGGGTTACGGCTAAACAAGACCTGTCATATGAAATACTATTGTGCCTTTATAAACATAATTTCAAAGCATAAAGAAAAACAGAATGATACATAATGTGATACACTGAAGAAAGGGGAATTAAGTTAGGATTAAATATTTTTTAAAAATATTTAAATATGCAGCAAGGCATCATAATCATAAAAACAAAAAAGAAGAAACTATCAGGAGAGAACTTAGAAGCAAAAAGAGCACATCACTTAATATCTTAACTAATGTGCTTATTTGAAAAGGGAGAATGAATTCATGCAAGTAAGGCAGGAGAATGCTTGCTTAAGATAAAATAATCTTAAATGAACAGAAGAAAAATAATTGCCCTATACAGAGGCAACAACTTTGAGAGTGGAGATACATTTCAGTAAAGAGATACATTAAAAAAGTAACTTCTTGAGTTAAAAAATGAAATTTTAAAGTTTCAGCTCCTCTCAAAAAGCCTGAGAAGCTTTGATAGACTACTTTGTTTAACATTTTACAAGAGCTTTAACCTAAAATGACCAAAGGAACAGTATTTTACAATAACTCATCTGCTTGGTTTTTATGTAGTCACCTGCACAGCTGCTTCTTGGAATATCTGCCTCTGGCGTCCAAAATGCTTCCTTTCTTTCCAACTGGTAGATTACATCTAATTTGGAAACTACAAATCCTGTTAATTAAAAATGATAAAGTGTTAGGGAGTCATCTTAAAGTTCCTTCATAGAACAGACAGATAAAATACTCCTTCCAACTCTTATTAGAAAAGTGGGAGAATAAAGGCACTCAATGTATCTTATACTAGCAAGGGAACTATGTTAGCTGATTTTGTCTAAGACTTTTTTTTCCCAACCATGGAGGGCTCCATGGGCTGACTCTTTTCTATTCTTTTTTTTTTTTTTAAACATGGGAGAGGGAGGAGAAGTTAAATTTTTTTAAAAGCATCCATAAAACTTAAAAATGGTTCATTTCATTCACTCCCTGCTTACACAGTGGGAACACTATGAATGATGAGACTTACACTGAGATTAAATACAACATCTTGGATTTGAAGCAACAAAGAGGATACATTCTCAAGGATAACAACAAATCAAGAAATCAATTTCCAGGCATACTAAGCTTGGACCTTTTTTCCTGGAAACAGGTAGCACAAGTAATCTGTCTCTTGGCTACAAAAAGATTAGGAATATTTTCCTCTTGTATGCCAAAGAATAACTGTTAAAATCTTGAAGGCTGTCACAGTATATATCAAGACTCCAAATGGGTAGCTGTTCTTACCCAAAGAGACCAAGTTCCTATAGTTCTACAGCATCACATCCTTATACAGTGTTTTCTGAGATGGGTTCAATTGTACCCACTCCTCCTGGGAGAATTCCACAGCCACATCTTTGAATGTGACTGATTCCTGAAATACCAAAAACACGTGTGCTTACCCAGCTACAGCTCTAACTGTTGTAAAGTTCAAATGTAAACTGCTTGCCAGCAGGGTGAGGGAATTGAGGGCATTAGGACAGCAAGTGGTACAGGGAATTGAGGCAACTGAGTCAACCGTAATGACTCCATTTTGTGACTCAATTCTAGGGGTAGCTCAGTTCTTTTTCTGTTCAATTATAAGTTTATTCCAACCTCTGTCTTGTGAGAAAAATTTACTCAGTTGTGGGAATTGAGAGAAAATCTTATTGCATCATTGGAACCTAGCCCTGCACGACTGGGAAATGAGACCACCTTTACATGCTATTTAGAGACTCTTAACTAAGAACGTAGGTTATTCTGACCAGAAACCCAGTCAGATCCAAAAAGACTGATGTAATGAGTTTTCTAAAAATTGTATATCTGAAGCAATCCATATGTTTTATCTGAAAACTGGCCCCATACTGAACAATAGTTACTGTTTCCATGTTCCTTTGACTGCATACAGACAACTGAGTGGACTGGGAAATCTTGTTTTCTGAATTCAGGGAACTGAACCAGTTGCCTCCCCCATCTCCCAACAGGGAACGTCCCTAATTTTTCCTCTAATTTGAAATCAAATTACCTGATATTGTATTATTTGCTTTTAATTAATTGGTCCTCTTTGATTGTTTTTAATGTATAAAAGTATGTCTCCCCCTATATGTTCAGGGTCCAGCCCTAAGCTGAGGAAACAGCCTGGTCCCACTTTGTTATGCAATTGCCATGAGGTGCTTAATAAGCGACTGAACCTTTGTTTCCTCAGTCATTCCACCTTCTATTTGTCACAAGGGACTGTTAAATTTATTTATTTGTATCCCAGTACAGTGCCTGGTATATAGCAAGTGCTTGCTACTTAAGAATTCCTCTCCCAGAAAGAACTAATAAATAGAAGATATGTATAGAATTTTACATACACACACACAGACACACACACATTTGCATCAAATAGTAGCCATCTCTAAGGTTTTGGGTGGGGGAAGGGGGGAAAAAAAGAAATTTACATAAGTTACATATTTAAAAGGAATAGCAAGTTGTATATAATAGATTTGCAGTTTCATGTGCAATCATTTTTTTTTTCTTTTTAGAAGCAATTGAGGTTTTAGTGACTTGCTCAGAGTCACACAGCTAGTAAGTGTTATGTGTCTGAGGCTGGATTTGAACTCGGGTCCTCCTGACTCCAGGGCCAGTGCTCTATCCACTGTGCCACCAAGCTGCCCCTGCAATCATCTTTTTTTTTTAAATTATATTATGCTTTGGAAATGTTTGTTATATTCCATAAATTAAAAATTAAATGAAGAAAAATTTTTTTAAAAATAATTCCTCTCAGATTAGTGTATAAGCTCCTTAAGGGCAAGAGCTATTATTGCCATCCTTTGTATCCTCCTGCACTTAGCACAGTTCCTGGAACTTTGTAGGTGCTTAATAAATGCCCATTGCTCTAAATGGTTCCAATGACATAAATTTTAAATGTATTTTTGGTTTGTTTGTTTTTTTTTTTTTACAATGTGAACCCATGGTTCCCACTTCTATCCTCTGAGCTGAAGCAGTAACATTGATAATTCCTTTTCTACTTGCTGAAATCAAACAATGAAAATGAAATAGAAGACAGAGCTATCATGTGGTTCTAAGTCTTCTCCTCCAGGTTAAACAAGCCAATCAGCCTTTGACCAATCTGCCTGATCTCTTCACAAGTAAGACAGTTCCCTTGCTCTTTTCATCCAATGGCTGTGCTTCTTAAAATGTGGCACTCTGAAATAAACACGATTGTGTTCCAGGCTCCTGGAACCACCAGAGCAAAGGCAAGCACGGGGGACTACAATCTCCTGTCTGTAACAGCACGTGAAGAATTTTTTACTATTGAAAAGGGTGTGAAAGGACCATGACTTTCCAATTCACACAGTTAGAATTGGAAGAGACTTTGGAGTCCAATTTTCTCATTTTACAAATTAGGGAAGTGAGGCCCAGAGAAAGAAAGTGACTTGCTTAAGGTCAAGAGGAATAAATATTAGATCCACACTTTAATCCCAGGTCCCCCCAGCTTCAAATCCAGGGCTATGATCACAGTACCATGTTGCCATTCCCTTTCTGGACAACCAGATCAATGCTACAGCTGAGTTTTTACACAAAAACATTCATAAGAGCACTCTTTGGGGCAGCAAAGAACTGGAAACAAACTGAATTCTCCCCAATAAAGAAAAACTAGGGAAAAAATGGCATATAGATAATGCTGGACTATTATTACATAGCTAAAATGACAAATACAAGGAAATTTGAGAAGCACTGGAAATATGCACTGACACACTGTAATATAAGCAGAGCCAACAGAACATAATACACAAAACTACAAAAATATAATTTAAAAAATGAAAAAGGTGCTGAATTTCAAATAATTGAAAAAAAAGAACAAAAAAAAGTCCATCTGCTCATCATTTCTTATGGAACAATAGTATTCCATTATATTCATACACCACAATTTGTTCAGTCATTCCCCAATTGATGGGCATCCCCTCAATTTCCGACTCTTGGCCACCACAAAAAGAGTTGCTATAAATATTTTTGTACATGTGGGTCCTTTTCCCATTTTTATGATCTCTTTGGAACACAGACCTAGAAGTGGTATTGCTGGGTCAAAGGGTATGCACATTTTTATAGCCCTTTGGGCATAGTTCCAAATTGCTCTCCAGAATGACTGGATCAGTTCACAACTCCACCAACACTGCATTAGTGTTCCAATTTTCCAATCTTCTCTAACATTTATCATTTTCCTGTTCTGTCATGTTAGCCAATCGGATAGGGTGATGTGGTACCTCAAAGCTGTTTAGATTTGCATTAAGAAGCATTAATCAAGTGCCTAACATGTGCAAAGTAAAATATTCCCCACTTTCTTCTGGTACAAACAACATGCGCAACTGCAGTGTTATGAAAACAAAACAAATGCAAAGCATAAGATAGGGCCAAGATGGCAGAGTAGAGGCTGCATTCCCAAACTCACCCAATGTTCCTCTCCAAAAAACTCTAAAAGTAATGTACTAAATCAAATTCTAAAGTGGCACAGCCAACAGAAGGTCATGATAAGATCCTTTTCCAGTTCAACACTATTGGGTAGGAAGAAGCGGCCTGTGACACTGGGATGGGAGGTAGCCTGTAGTGCACGTGGCAATGACACCAGCTATGCATGGGCCTTGGAAGTGGCTGTGGTGATGAAAGCAGCAGCAGCAGCAGTTCAGAGGGTTCTCATCATCCAGACACAACAAGGGGCCTGGACAACATAGAAAGAGATCCCAGGGGACTCCTATGTGGGCACTGGGTGAGTGACCAGGGACCCCTTGGCAACTCCATTGTATGGTACTGAATTCCAAGTTGTAGGGTAGAGATAAGCCCTTGGGGGACAAAGAAAGCAGAGACAACAAAGGCCCTCATTCTGGTCGTAGTTCCAGGGAGAAGAGAGAAGGGCTGATGCTTGCAATCCCAAAGTGTCTTGACAGAATGTAATAAAGGCAAACTAAGGCAGAGAATTCTGAGCTTTATCAGTATATTAGCAGATTTAATTTCTTCAAAGGGAGGAGGGTCCTGTTCTCAGTAAGGACCAGAATGCAGATCAAGAGAGCACTCTCTGCAAATCACAACACTTTGGAAGCACCAAAAATTTACAAACCTAGCTGTGAAACAAACAGGCCACCCCCCCCACTTCACCCCCAGGGAGTAGGACCCAACTATAACATAAAGTTCAAGGTCAAGAAATAATCTGGAGAAATGAGCAAATAACCAAAAAAAGAAAGAAAGAAAAAAAAAAGGAACAAGAAGCTGACCCCCGAAAAAAGGTACTATGGTGATAGGGAAGATCAAGACACAAAACTCAGAAGAAAACAAAAAGAAAACATCTATAATCAAGACTCAAAGAAACATGTAGTTCAGAAAGAAGCCCAAAAAGAATTACTTTTAAAAAAAGTTAAAGAAAATGTTTTAAAAAGAACAAAAAAAATTTGATTTTTTAAATCAAATAAGAGTAGAAGAAAACCTGATGAAAGAAATGAGAAAATTATGACAAGAGAATTAACAGCATGTTAAAAGAAGCACAAAAAAATGAAGAAAATAATTCATCAAAAATCAGAATTGGCCAAGTGGTAAAATAGTGCCAAAACCCAAATGAAGAAAATAACTGATAAAAAATTAAAATTGATCAAATGGAAGCAAAAAATTCCATGAGACATCAAGAAATAATAAAACAAAGTCAAAAGGCTGAAAAAAGAATGTAAGAAAATGTGACATATCTCAACAGGAAAGCGACCTGGTGATTGATAAATCTTATAAGGAAAGATCTTCCACGTCCTCTGTATGACTCTAAACATTGGGCTATAAGCTAGAGTGTGATTATCTATGTTGACCTGAGAATTTAGCCAGTTCTCAGGAGAAGATGTGCTCTGGGAACCTGGCCAGTTCATCAGAACCTACCAAGTTAATTAATATTCTAAGATGTTTGGCTTGCTCCAGGAACTTGGCCAGTTCCTGGACCAAGTAAAAACATCTGCTAGAATCATGGACACCTCTGGCACGGGGCCTTCTTTGTTAGAGGCCCAATTTAAATCCTTATTGGGAAAGCTATCTTTGGATTCTCACCCATGGAGAGGACGCTCTGCCTGGGACTTTCCCAGTTGGGACCCCAAAAGCTGTAGCCCAGGAATCCCCAGCTTGGACTTCAGGTGTTGGTGCTTCCCCTAATTGGTGATGTTTTCTTATATTATTGCTATCCTTTGTACTCTTAGCCTGACTATAGCCTTATTGCTAATTGTATGTTGCTGTAAATCTACCTTTTCTATACCTATATTATAATCTCAATTAAAGCTACCTTCACTTCTCTCTCTAGGAGTGTGTCTTATTGTAGGAGTGAATCTGAATCACATTTTTCTTCCTTAATCACACACCTGGAAAGTAGATGGAGGAGAGATAATTTAAGAATGACTGGACTACCTGAAAGCCATGATCAAAAATAGAGCCTAGATGTTATATATTAAGACATCATAAAGAAAAACTGACCAAATATCTTAGAACACAAGGAAAAATACAAATGGAAAGAATCTACCAATCACCCCCTGAAACAGATCCCAAAATAAAAAATCTCAGGAATCCTACAGTCAAATGGAAGATCTCTCAGGTTAGAGAGAGAATAATGCAAGCGGCCAAAGACAGACTATGCAAATACCGTGGAGCTAAAATCACCATCACACAAGATTAGCAGCTACCATGTTATATGGGAAGAGGGCATGAAATATGCTTTCCAGGAGGCAAAGGGGGTATGATTACAACCAAGAATAACCTACCCAGCAAAAGGGAGTAGAATTCATCACATGAAAAAAGGATGTTCAAGCATTCCTGATGAAAAGACCAGAGATGAACAGAAAATGTGACATTAAAACACAAGTCTCAAGAAAAGCATAAAAAGGTAAACATGAAAGAGAAATCATAAGGGACTTAGTAAGTTAAACTATTTATATTATCAGGGGACAATGACACATGTAACTCCTAAGAACTATAACACTTTTAGGGAAGTTAGAAGGAGTGTTCATAAACAGAGGACGTGGCTGTGAGTGGAAAATATTGGGATGATCTAAAAACAATGGAGATGGGGCAGCTAGGTGGCACAGTGAATAGAGCTCTGGCCTTGGAGTCAGGAAGCCTTGAGTTCAAATCCAGCCTCAGACAGTTAACATTCATTAGCTGTGTGACCCTGGGCAAGTCACTTAACCCCAATCGCCTCACCAAGAAGTAAAAATTAAATAAATAAATGAAACAATGGAGAGTTAAGAGAGGAGCTGAGAAGGAAGTGGAAAAATGTGGGAAATTTTCTTGAATAAAAATGGAAAGGAAGAACTCTTTCAGTGGAGGGGAAAATAAGGGAAGTAGGCAATGCTTGAACCTCACTCTAATCTGTTTCAAAGAGGAAAAGCATATATACAAATTCAGTAGGGTAAAGAAATCTATCTTACTCAATAGGGAAGTAGGAGGGGAATGGGGTAAGAGAAAAAGGTGGGGGTGATAAGAGGGGGAGCTGATTAAAGTAGGCAGTAGTAATAAGCAAAACAAATTTCTGAGGAGGAACAGGGTAAAAAAAGAAAATAGAGAAGGAAAAACAGAAGAAAATAGGATGGAAAAAAAACACAGTAATCATAAATGTGAACATAAATAGAATGAATTCATATATAAAATGGAAGTGGAAAGCAGAATGAATTAGAAACCAGAATCTAACAATATGTTGTTCACACAAAGCACACCTGAAAACACACAGAGTTACAATAAGGAGCTACAGTATTTATTTCAGCTGAAATAAAAAAGTGAGAGGTAGCAATCATGATCTAAGACAATGCAAAGGCAAAAATAGATCTAATTAAAAGAGATAATCAGGGAAACCACATTATGCTAAAAGGTACCATAGACAATGAAGTCATAAAAATAGTAAAGATAAATGCATGAAATGGCATAGCATCTAAATTTTTAAAGCAAAATTTAAATGAGCTGCAGGAAGAATTAGCCAGCACCAGTGGGGGACCTCAACTTTCCCTTCTCAGAACTAGATAAATCTAACCATAAAATAAGTAAGAAAAAAGTTAAGGAATAGACTTTTAGAAAAGTTAGCTATGATAGACCTCTGGAGAAAACTGAATGAGAACAGAAAGGAATATATGCTTTTCTCCATTGTACATGGTACCTTCCCAAAAATTCATGATGTGTTAGGGCATGAAAACTTCACAAATATGGAGAAGCAGAAATAATAAATGCCTACTTTACTAGCCTTAATACGCTGAAAACCACATTCAATATAGGGCCTTTGAAGCATAGATTAAAAATTAACTGAAAATTAAATAACCTAATCCTAAAGAACATCGAGGTCAAAGAACAAATCATATAATCAATCATTTCACTAATGACAATAACAATGAGATAACATGCCAAAATTTTTGAGATGCAGACAAAGCAGTATTTATGGGAACATGTATATCTCTAAACACTTATATCAATGAAATAGACAAAGAGGAAATCAATAAATTGAGCATGTAACTAAAAAAAAAAAACTAGAAAAAGAACCAATTGAAAAGCCCCACTAAACATAAAAGCAGAAGTCCTGAAAATCAAAGAAGAGGTTAACACAATTGAAAGTAAAAAAGCCATTGAACTAATTAATAAAATTAAGAACTGGTTTAATGAAAAACCAATAAAGTAGACAAATCAGTTGTTAATTTGATTTAAAAAGAAAAATCAACTCAAATCGCCAGTATTAAAAATGAAAAGACTGAATGCATCACCAATAAAAACGAAATTAAAGCAATTATTAGGAGCTATTTTACCCAAACATATGGCAATAAAAAGGACACTCTAAGTAAAATGGAAGAATGTTTACAAAAAATTAATTGTCCAGGTTAACATAAGAAGAAATAAAATACTTAAATAATCCTACCTTAGAAAATGAAATTGACTAATCCATATATAAACACCTAAGAAAAAATCCCCAGGACCAAAATGCTTTTCAAGTGAATTCTACCAAACTTTCAATGAACAATTAATTCCAATACTACATAAACTATTTGAAAAATTGGGTAAAAAAGGTCTCCTATCAAATTCCTTCTATGATCCAAATATGGTTTTGATAACTAAACCAAGGAGAGCCAAAACAGAGAAAGAAAGCAACAAACCAATTTCCCTAATGAATACTGAGGCAAAAAGTTTAAAGAAAATATTATCAGATTACAACAACACAGCATAAAGATCATATGATGTGACGAGGTTGTATTTATACAACAAATGCAGGGCTGGTTTAACATCAGGAAAAGTATAAGCAGAAATGATAATGTCAGTACCCAAATTAACAAAAGTCATATGCTGAAATCAATAAATGCAGAAAAAACCTTCGACATAATACAACACCCAATCCTATTAAAAACATGAGAAAGCATAGGAATAAATGTAGTTTTTCTTAAAATGATAAGTAATATCTAAAATCAAGAGCATGATTTGTAATGAGAATGAACTAGAAGCCTTCCTAAGAACACTGGGGTGAAGAAAGGATGGTCATTATCAATTTTTATTCAATACTGTACTAGAATTTCTAATTATAATAAAAAGACAAGAAAAAGAAACTGAATGAATAACAGTGGATAACAAGTACCCAAAAAACCCCGAAACTATCACTCTTTCTAGATGATAAGAACCCTAGAGAATCAACTGAAAAACTAGTTGAAATAATAAAGAACTTTACCAAAGTTAGAGGACATAAAATAAGTTCACATAAATTATCAGCATTTCTATATATTACCAACAAAACTCAACAGACAGAGATAGAAAGAGAAATTCCATTTAAAATAACTGCAGGCAGTAAAAAATACATGGGAGTCTACCTGCTCAGTCACACTCAAGAACTAAATGAACATAATTACAAAACACTTTTCAAACAAATAAAGACAGATCTAAACAACTGGAAAAATATTAATTTCTTATGGTTAAGCTGAGCCAATGTAATAAAAATGATAATTCTACCTAAACTAAATTACTTATTCGGTACGATACCAAACAATTTTTAAAAAGTTTTATAAAGTTAGAAAAAAGAATAAAATTTATTAAGAACAAAAGGTCAAGCGTATCAAAGGAATAATAACAAAAATGAATAGGAGGGTGACCTAGATGTACCAGTTCTCAAACTATATCACAAAGTGGTAATCATCTCAACAATCTGGTACTAGCTATGAAATACAGCAGCAGATAAGCAGAACAAATTAGAAACACAATATACATAAGTAAAAGACTACAATAATCTAGTGTTTGATAAACCCAAAGATCCAACCTTTTGGGACAAGAACTCATTATTTGAGAAAAATTGCTGGAAAAATTGCAAAGCAGTCTGACTTAAGCATAGACCAACATATATAACAAGATAAGGTCATGATTCAGACATAAAGGATGGTATCAGGAGCAAAGTATGGGAGCATGAAAAATTTACCTGTCAGATCTATGGATAAAGGAAGAATTTATGACCAAACAAGCAAGAGAGAAAATCACGGGAAGTAAAGTCAATAATTTTGATAACATTAAAGTTTCTGCAAAAACAAAACCAATGTTGCCAAAATTATAAGGCTAGCAGGAAAACAGGAAAAAAAGGGTTTTTATACCGTGTTTCTCTGGGAAGGTCTCATTTTTCAAACACAGAGGGGCCTGAGTGAAATTTATAAAAATAAGAGCCATTCTCCATTTGAAAAATGGTCAAAGGATATAAACAGGCACTTTTCAGAAGAAATCAAATCTACCAATAGTCACATAAAAATGCTCTAAATCACTAATAATTAGAAAAGTGAAAATTAAAACAATTCAGAAATAGCACTTCTTACCTATCAGATAGACTAACATCACAGAAAAGGTAAATGATAAATGCTGATGAGATGTGGTAAAATAGGGACAGTAATGCACTGTTGGTGGACTTATGAACTACTTCCATCATTCTGGAGGATATTTGAAACTATGCCTAAAGGACTATAAAACTGCATGCCCTTTTATTTAGCAATACTATTAGGTCTGTATCCTAAAGAGATGAAAGAAAAGGAGAAAGGACATAAATGAATAAAAATATTTACAGTAGACTTTTTTGCAATGATAAGAATCAGAAATTGAGAGGATGCCCATCAACTGGGGAATGGATGAATAAGATATGGTATATGATTGTGATGGGGTAGGCAGTACATTCAGAAAAACCGATGAAGACATGTATGCTTCATTGTCTATGGTACTTTTTATCAAAGTGTATTTACTCTGCTTCTCTCTTTTAATTACATCTCTTTTGGCCATAACTTTGTCTGAGATCATAATTGCTATCCCTGCCTTTTTTGCATCAGCTGAAGCATAATAAATTCTACTCCAACCCTCCATTTTAACTGTGTGTATCACTCATTCTTAAATGTGTTTCTTGTAAACAACACATTGTTGGATTCTGATCCATTCTGCTGTTTCTATTTTATAGGTGAGTTCATCCCATTCACATTGAAAGTTATAATTACTATTTTTGAATTTCCCTCCCCCTTAATTTTTACTATTTTTCTTCTCAGCCTCTTTTTACCCAATCCCTCTTCCTTTATCTTCTCCCTTACTCTCCTAATCTTGATCTATAACATCCCTCCAAAAGTCCCTCTCTTATCTTCTCCCCCTACTTTTTATTCTGTACATCCTTCTACAAGTCCCTCCCCCCAGCCCTCAATTTTCTCACCTCTCTACAAGTTCAGAAAACTTCTACACCCCTCTATATGTACATGTCATTTCCTCTTCAACCCAGATGAGATCAAAGTTCCAACATTACCAGCCCTCCACCCCTACTAGCTTCTTCTATATTAGTTTTCTTTCACACCCCATTTTTAAGAGATAATTGCTCCTTTTTTACCTTTTCCTACCAATTTTATTTAGCATCACTCCATCAGACAAAACTCAGCTCCATCCTTTCTTTCAAACTACCTTGGTAATGATGACAATTTTAAGAAGACTGATAATGTTTTCATATATAATAAGTAAGGAGTTTGACCTTATGAGTGCCTTATAATTAAGTCTTTAAAGTATTCCTTATATTTCTTCTTGATCTTTTATTTCAAACTTTCCACTGAGTTCTGGTCTTTTTCTTACAAATATCTGACAGTCTTTCAGTTCATCAAATGACTATCTTTCTTGCATTCAGAGTTATACTCAGCTTTGCCAGTTAAGTTATTCTTGGAAGCATCCATAGCTCTTTTGCTCTTTGAAACATAATGTTCCAAGATCCATGATCTTGTAGTATAGAAGCTGCTAGGTCTTGTGAAATCCTGACTGTATTTTTACAGTACTGAAAATTTTTTTTTCTTGTTCCTTGAAATAGTTTCTCCTTAATGTGGGAGTTTTAAGAGTTGGCTATAATATTCCCATAAGAAGTTTTCCTCCTAGGTGATCTCTTTCAGGTGGTGAAAGGTAGGGTGTTTTTTTTTCTATTTCTATTTTACACTCTAGTTCTAGAATTTCAGGGTAATTTTCTTTAATAATTTTTGTAATGGTGCATCCAGAATGCAACCAAGATTAGGAGAGAAGTAGAAAACTGGGAATTTTTACAAGCAGGGTCTCTGATAAGGGCCTCATTTCTAAAATATATACAGAACTAAGTCAAATTTATAAGAATATAAGTCATTCCCCCAGTTGATAAATGGTCAAAGAATTTGGACAGGCAATTTTCAGATGAATAAATTAAAGCTATCTATAATCATATGAAAAAATGTTCTAAACTACTACTGATTAGAGAAATGCAAATGGAAACAACCCTGAGGTACTACATCACACCTATCAGATTGGCTAATATGACAAAACAGGAAAATGATCAATGTTGGAGAAGATGTGGGAAAAATGGAACACTAATGCATTGTTGGTGGAGTTGTGAACTGATCCATTTCTGAGAGCAATTTGGAACTATGCCCAAAGGGCTATAAAAATGTGCATACCCTTTGACCCAGCAATAGCACTTCCAGGGCTGTATCCCAAAGAGATCATAAAAATGGGAAAAAGACACACACATACAAAAATATTTATAGCAGCTCTTTCTGTGCTGGCAAAGAACTGGAAATTGAGGGGCTGCCCATCAATTGGGGAATTGCTGAACAAGTTGTGGTATGTGAATGTAATGGAATACTATTGTGCTATAAGAAATGATGAGCAAACAGACTTCAGAAGAACCTGGAAAAACTTGTATGGATTGATGCTGAGTGAAGTAAGCAGAACCAGGAGAATGTTGTACACAGTAACAGCCATGTTGTGTGATGACTAATTTTGATAAACAGTTCTTCTCAGCAATGCAAAGATCTAAGACTTCTCCAAAAGTCTAATGATAGAAAATGCTATCCACATCCAGAGAAAGAACTATGGAGTTTGAATGCAGATCTAAGCATACTATTTGCTTTTTTTGTTCTGTTTTGTTTCTTGGTTCTCTTTTTGTGGTTTCCTATTGTGGTTCCTCCTATTGGTTCTAATTCTTCCTTACAACATGACTAATGTGAAAATGAGTTTAATAGGAATGTATTTGTAGAGCCTAAAACAGATTGCATGCCATCTTGAGGAGGAAGGCAAGGAGGGGGAGAAAACTTAAAATTCAAAAGCTTATGAAAATAATTGTTGGAAACTAAAAATAAATTTTAAAAGCATATCCAGATTCTTTTTTTGATAACTTTCATGTAGTCTGATAATTCTTATATTATCTCTCCTATATCTGTTCTCCAGGCCAGTTATTTTTCTGAGATGTTTCAGATTCTTTCTTTTTTAAAATCATTTCTGAGTGTCTCCTAACATCATTGAATTCCATTTGCCCAATTCTAGTTTTCAAGGAATTATTTTCTTAAGATTTTATACATCTTTTCTCAATTGGCTAACTAACTTTTCATAATTTTTAACTGTTTTTATTTTTTTTCCTAATTTTTCCTCAATCTATCTTATTCGATTTTTGAATTCCATTTTTAGTTCACCTAAAAGCTCTTTTTTGGCTTGTGACCATTTAACAGTGCTATTTGGGGTAGGAGTGGCTTTTTTTACCTCACTAGTTTCCTCTGAATAAGAACCCAGATCTTTTTCACCAAAGTATCTATCTATGTTGGGTTCTTTTTCCTTTGCTTACTCACTTTTATTTATTTATCTTTGGCAATTTATTATTATGATCACATTTTAAGCCCGAGTTGTGAGTAATGTTGTCCTACGCCATTTTTTGAATATATACATATTCGTGTGTGTGTGTGTGTGTGTGCATATCTATTTTTTGTCTAATGGTGGGGGGGAGAAAAAAGAAGAAAAATAAATTTACATGATAACTTTATTATATATTTAAAAGGCATACCAAGATGTGCATAATAGGTTGGCAGTTTCATATGCAATTATCTTTTTCATCATACTGTTATAGAAATGCTTGTTTTATTCCATAAATTAAAAATAAAATCAATAAATATGAAAAGAACTAGGAGAAGACTGGGCACAGTAGCAACAATAATGATCAACTGTGACAGACTTAGCTATTCTGATGAATACAATGATCCATGAAAATTCCAAAGGACTGATAAAAAATGAAGAAATAATTGATGAACTTTTTGAGTACAAACTGAAGCATATTCTTTTTCACTTTCATTTTTCTTACTTTTTTTGGACTATGGCCAATATGGAAATGTTTTGCATTAATTCACAAGTATAATAGATATCCCATCGTTTGCTTTCTCAATGGGTGGGGGAAGGATTGGAGGGAGGGAAAGAATTTCGAACTCAAAATTTAAAAAAACACAAAGTAAATGTAATTAGGATTTTTTTTGTGTGTGGAGAGGATACACAGGTGTCTGTGGTTATATGATTCTCTGATGCCCACAATTCCTAGTGTTACAGCACAGGACAAAGAAACCTATCCCAGGTTCTCTAGCCTGAGATGCTAGTTCAGGAAAGCAGCAAGTGGCACTCACCTTCCCCAGCCTGGCTGTCAGGGCAGGAGCTATTCCCTCTTCCTCCAGGCTGTCCTCCTGGGGCAGAGCAGAGGCCACCGAAGGTAGAGCTGGGGAGGAAAGGAGAAGCAGGAGAATGAGGGGTCACGCTGGGGGTCTGCCCTGCTCAGACCAGCCATTCCCACTTCTCCACTGTGGGGAGATCAGGGAGGGGGGCAGGGGCTGGGAGGAGGCCAGAAGGAAGGGGTCATTTCTCTCTTGGGGGGTGGTGGGCGCTGTCCTGGGGCCAGTATCTCTTTAGAGACAAACTGGAGGACAGACAACTGACCCTTTCAGAAGGGGGAGGGCACGGGGCCCGGGCAGCATCAGGGAAGGCTTCCTGGAGGAAGGGCTGCCCAGGAGGATGCTGGGAGGAGGAGATGAGGTCACGGCAAGTCCGCACGGAGGTCCAGACAGACACACATGGGGAGCACATTCCCTGGGACTCTGGGCACAGGGGAAGGCTTGAGGCCTGGAAGGGCAGGCCCTGACCGGGGTAACAGGACGCGGGAGTGACTGAAGGATTAGAATCCGCCCCCAGGCTCCGCCTCCGCCTGGTCGGCCTCCAACCCCGCCCCTCCCCCCACAGGCCTCCCCCCAGAGCCCTGGGAGCCCCTCGGGGTCTTCCTTCCTCCTCTGGCAGACGCTCCTCTCATTCTCCAGGTGCTCCCCAGCCAGCCCCCCATGCTCCGAGCCCGCCGCACCCCGCAGCCGGCTCCGCCTGGGCCTGGCCCCGCTCACCCCGTCACACATCAGCTCAGGACAGAGAAGGTGAAGAAGACACAAATAACCACGAAAGAGGGGGCAAGAAGGGTGGCTGAAGTGACGCGTGGGATGGCCCGCCCTCTCTAGAAAATGCCTGAGGCGAGCACGGCCTTCTGGGAATCATAGTTTGGAGGCTGAGGCGCCTTCTGCGCATGCCTGGGCCTCCGCCCCACCCTAGGATACGGCCCCGCCTCCCTCGCCCCTCCCCGCCCTTCCTGCCAGGAGCCCCGCCCCCTCCACCCCTCCCCTTATCCAGTGAGCGCCAGTCATTTGGTAGATGGACCAAATAAAACTAAGAGCTAAGGTTTAACTGGAGCTTACTGTGTTCCAGCTACTACCAAGTACTTTACATTGACTATCTCACCTGGTCCTCACAACAGCCCTGGGAAGCAGGTGCTATAGTGGTGCCCATTTTATAGATGTGGAAACTAGGGTGAAGTGACTTGTCCAGGGTCACACTGCTAACAAGTGCCTGAACTTGGATTTGTTTTCAATTTATTTATTTATTTTTAGTTTTCAACATTCACTTCCATAAGCTTTTGAGTTTTAAATTTTCTCCCCCTCCCTCCCCACAACATTGAACAGTGGTGTTGCTCTCTGGTGTTTTTTAATAGGAATGAATGTTGTATTTTGTCAAAAGCTTTTTCTGCATCTATTGAGATAATCCTGGTTTCTGTTAGTTTGTTGTTTATATTATCAATTATCTTGGTAGTTTTTCTAATATTGAACCAGCCCTGCATTCCTGGTATAAATCCCAGCTGGTAATAGCATATTATTCTTGTGATAAGTTGCTGTTATGTATTTGCTAATATCTTATTTAAAATTTTTACAACTATTTTCACTAGAGAAACTTTCTTTCTCTGTTTTGATGCTTCCCAGTTAGGTATCAGCAGCATATCTGTATCATAGAAACAATTTGGTAAGATTCCTTCTTCATCTATTTTCCCAAATAGTGTATATAGTATTGGAATTAATTGTTCTTTAAATGTTTGATAGAATTAGTTTATAAATCCATCTGACCCTGGAGATTTTTTCCTAAGGAGTTCATCGATGCTTTGTTCAATTTCTTTTTCCTAATATAGGGTTATTTAACTATTTTACTTCCTCTTCTGTTAATCTGGGCAATTTATATTTTTGTAAATATTCATCCATTTCACTAAGATTGTCAAATTTATTGGCATACAGTTGAGTAAAATAGTTCTTAATTATTGTTTTAATTTCTTCTTCATTGGTGATGAATTTACCCTTTTCATTTTTGATACTGGTAATTTAGTTTTCTTTTTTTTTAAATTACATTAACCAAAGGTTTATCTGTTTTATTATTTTTTTTTTATAAAACCAGCTCTTAGTTTTATTATTATTAGTTCAATAGTTTTCTTAATTTCAATTTTATTAATCTCTCCTTTGGTTTTCAGTATTTCTAATTTTGTTCTAATTTGGTATTTCACTGGGGGTTTTTAATTTGTTCTTTCTCTAGTTTTTTAGTTGCATGCCCAATTCATTGATCTCCTCTTTCTCTACTTTATTCACGTAAGCATTTAGAGATATAAAACTTCCCTTAAGGACTGCTTTTACTGCATCCCATAAGTTTTGGTATTTTGCCTCATTGTCATTCTCTTGAATGAAGTTACTGATTGTTTCTATGATTTCTTGTTTGACCCATTCATTCTTTAGGATTAGATTTAGTTTCCAATTAATTTTTAGTCTATCTTTCCATGGCCCTTTATTACATATAATTTTTATTGCATCATGATCTGAAAAGGATGCATTTGATATTTCTGTATTGGATTGTGAGGTTTTTATGCCCTAGTATGTGGTCAATTTTTGTGTAAATGCCATGTACCACTGAGAAAAAAGTATATTCATTTCTATCCCCATTCAATGTTCTCCAAAGGTCTACTATATCTAACTTTTATAAAATTCTACTCACCTCCTCAACTTCTTTCTTGTTTGTTTTGTGGTTAGATTTATCTAGTTCAGAGATGAGGAGGCTGAGGTCCCCCACTAGTATAGTTTTGCTGTCTATTTCTTCCTTTAACTCCCTGTACTTCTCCAAGAATTTGGTTTCAGATGTGGGTATATTGACAATGTTGTCCTCTTCTGAATGTGTGCTTTGATCTCCCCTGTCCCCGTAATAAGAATCTTTGGTCACTGTACGTTTCTCTTTGCTCATGGTGTTTGTTTATTTCCTGACTTAAAAACCTTGAACTCTCCTCTTGGAGAGCAGGGGGCATTGACCCAAGTTTCTTGTGCTGGGGCCTGGGGGCCTGGTCACTGGCTTCGTGTGCTGGGGCCTCAGGTACTGGCAGTTGGAGAATGCAGGGTTCTGGCAGCTGACCTGGTGTTGGGCTGGAATCAGCAGCACTGGGGCTCCAGGGTTAGGGGTGGGGAATCTGGCCCCTGAAGGACATCTGCTCACCTGGGTCTTGCACTCCTTTCTTTGGCTCCTGCTCACCCAGGCTTTGCACAGGGATGTTTTGCTGCTGCAGGATGTCTCTCAGCCTGGAGCTTTCCCTCTTGGAACTGTGCTTCCCAGAGTTTTGCTGAGGCACCAGGAGGCTTGGCTTCCAGAGAATGTTGTGGCATGTGGTGGTTTTCTGAGATGGTTTCCACCAGCTCCCCTGCCCATAGTGGGGCACTCGGGGTCCTGGTGTTGGTTCTTGCCTGCTTCACCACCCTGGGGTTCAGGATCTTCTCTGGTATGCTGAGGTGGGGCTTTCTGCTGGTTTGCTGGGACGCCTCCCATTCTGTACTGCTTCCCCTCCCCCAGAAAGAGAGGGGCCTTTCCTATTCATCCACCAAGCTTCCTGGGCTACAAGACTGCTACACCCCATCTTTCCTGCTGGTTCAGCTGTTCCAGTTTTTTTCCTGGGGCAGTATTTTCTGGGCTTTCAGAGGTCAATAAGGGAAGGTGAGAATGACTTGCTTCTTTACTCAGCCATCTTGGCTCCCAGAAGCAGAACTCCTGAACTTAGATTTGATCTCAGGTCTTTCTGACTTCACTTCCAGATCTCTATCCACTGCACCATCTTACTGACCCAATTTTATCCCTTAGTGTTAAAAGAATTGGCAGATATAGTATCAAGAATGAAAAGGTTGAAACTACCACCAAGGAAGAGGAAATTAAAACAATAATTAGGAATTATTTTGCCCAACTATATGCCAACAAATTTGACAATCTTAGTGAAATGGATGAATATTTACAAAAATATAAATTGCCCAGATTAACAGAAGAGGAAGTAATATACTTAAATAACCCCATCTTAGAAAAAGAAATTGAACAAGCCATTGATGAACTCCCTAGGAAAAAATCTCCAGGGCCAGATGGATATACATGTGTATTCTGTCAAACATTTAAAGAACAATTAATTCCAATACTATATAGACTATTTGGGAAAATAAGTCAAGAAGGAATCTTACCAAATTCTTTTTATGACATAAATATGGTGCTGCTACCTAAACCAGAAAGAGTCAAAACAGAGAAAGAAAATTATAGACCAATTTCTCTAATGAATATAGATGCAAAAATTTTAAACAAAATATTAGCAAATAGATTACAGTAACTTATCACAAGAATAATACACTATGACCAGGTAGGATTTATACCAGGAATGCAGGGCTGGTTCAATATAAGGAAAACTATCAGCATAATTGAGCATATCAACACCAAAACTAACAGAAACCACATGATCATCTCAATAGATGCAGAAAAAGCTTTTAACAAAATACAACACCCATTCTTATTAAAAACACTAGAGAGCATAGGTATAAATGGAGTCTTCCTTAAAATAATAAATAGCATCTATCTAAAACCTTCAGCAAGCATAATATGTAATGGGGACAAGCTAGAAGCATTTCCAATAAGATCAGGGGTGAAACAAGGATGTCCATTATCACCACTGTTGTTCCATATTGTACTGGAAATGTTAGTTTTCACAATAAGAGAAGAAAAAGACATTGAAGGCATTAGAATAGGCAAAGAAGAAACAAAGCTATCACTCTTTGCAGATGACATGATGTTATACTTAGAGAATCCCAGAGAATCAAGTAAAAAACTACTTGAAATAATAAACAACTTTAGCAAAGTTGCAGGCTATAAAATAAACCCACATAAATCATTGTCATTTCTATATAGTACCAACAAAGCCAACAGCAAGAGGTAGAGAAATTCCATTTAAACTTACTGTAGACATTATAAAATATTTAGGAGTCTACCTCTCAAAACAAACTCAGGAACTCTATGAACACAATTATAAAACACTTTTTACACAAATAAAGTCAGATCTAAATAATTGGCAAGACATCAGTTGCTCATGGGTAGGCCAAGCTAATATAATAAAAATCACAATTCTGCCTAAGCTAATTTACTTATTCAGTACCATACCAATCAAACTACCAAAAAATTATTTTATAGAGTTAGAAAAAATAATAACAAGATTCATTTGGAAGAACAAAAGGTCCTGAATATCAAGAGAACTAATGAAAAGAAATGCAGGGGAAGGTGGCCTAGCCATTCCAGATTTAAATTATATTATAAAGCAGCAATCATCAAAACTGCTTGGTACTGGCTAAGAAATAGAGTGGTGGATCAGGAATAGGTTAAATATGCAGGAATAGGTTCAATATGACTAAGACACAGTAGTCAATGATTATAGTAATCTATTATTTGATAAACCCAAAGACCCCAGTTTCTGGGATAAGAACCCACTCTTTGAAAAAAACTGCTAGGAAAACTGGAAAAGAGTATGGCAGAAAATAGGCATAGACCAAAATCTCACACCATATACCAAAATAAAGTCAAAATAGGTTCATGATTTAGACATAAAGGCTGATACTATAAGCAAACTGGGAGAGCAAGGAATAGTTTACCTGTCAGATCTATGGAGAACAGAAGAATTCATGACCAAACAGGAGATAGAGAACATTACGAAGAGCAAAATAGATAATTTTGATTACATTAAATTAAAAAGTTTTTGCACAAACAAAGCCAATGCAACTAAGATTAGAAGGTAGAAAATTGGGAAAGAATTTTTACAACCAGTCTCTCTGATAAGGGCCTCATTTCTAAAATAAAGAGAATTAAGTCAAATTTATAAGAATACAAGCCATCCCCCAATTGATAAATGGTCAAGGGATATGAACAGACAGTTCTCAGATGAAGAAATTAAAGCCATCTATAATCATATGAAAAAATGCTCTAAATCACTATTGATTAGAGAATGAAAATCAAAACAACTCTGAGACACCACATCACACATATCAAAATGGCCAACATGACAAAACAGGAAAATGATGTTGGAGAAGATGTGGGAAAACTGGAACACTAATGCATTGTTGGTGGAGTTGTGAACTGATCCAACCATTTTGGAGAGCAATTTGGAACTATGCCCAAAGGGCTATAAAAATGTGCATACCCTTTGACCCAGCAATAGCACTTCTAGGGCTATATCCCAAAGAGATCATACAAATGGGAAAAGGACCTACATGTACAAAAATATTCATAGCAGCTCTTTTTGTGGTGGCAAAGAATTGGAAATTGAGAGGATGCCCATCAATTGGGGAATGGCTGAGCAAACTGGTATATGAATGTGATGGAATACTATTGCGCTATAAGAAATGATAAGCAGGCTGACTTCAGAAAAACCTGGAAAAACTTGTATGGTCTGATGCTGAGTGAAGTGAGCAGAACCAAGAGAACGTCATACACAGTAACAGCCACGTTGTATGATGACTAACATTGATAAACTTAACCCTGCCTGGCAATACAAGGATCTAAGACATCTCCAGGGGCCTTGTGATAGAAAATGCTATCCACATCCAAAGAACGAACTATGGAAGTCAAATTGCTATTTTTTTTTCTGTTCTGTTGAGTTTTGTTTCCTCTTTCTGATGGTTCCTCCTGTTGGTTTTGATTTTTACTTACAACATCACTAATGTGAGGATATGTTTAATATGAATGTGAATGTATAGCCTGTGTCGGATTGTGCGCCGTCTTGGGGTGGGGGGTGATGGGGAGGAAAATTTTGAACTCAAAAGCATATGGAAATGATTATTGATAAATCAAAATAAATTAATAAAAAAGAATTGGCAGATAGCATTGATGAGTCATTGTCAGTGGTACTTACAAGATAATGGTAAACATGAGGGAAACAAGGAAGAATCAGTAATATCCAAATGTTCTAAAAAGTGATCAGAAAGGTCAGGAAACTGTAGGCCCAGTAAGTTTGCTTTTATTTTCTAACAATATTCTAGGTTGTATTTTTAACTGTCATTGATGAGTTTGTTTTTACATTGCCGTCTTTTCCAAGCACCTTCTTTCCCCTTCCGTATTCAAATTATGACAAAGGATAAAGAGAGAAAAAGTGTTTCAACAAATCTAACACATTTCCTGACTCAGTGAAAGTCATTTGCCACAAATATAATCCTCCCCAACATCTGCAGAGGGGAAAAGGAAGAATTTAGAAAAAAGGGAGGGGTGTCTCTCTTCTCTTGTTCTTCTGAGACATCATTACTTTGAAAAACAAAAAAGAGGCAAGATTTCTTGCATAAGATAATAACAATTCCTTGAGGAGAAAATAGCACTATGCAACTTAAAACAGTCAGATTTATAAAATGCATTTTATTAAATGTGTTTTTATACCACAACCTCATAATTTTAATGTGGATTTTTATAAGACAATGAAAAAAAGATGTTCTTTAATTTAAAAAAAAAATTTTTTTTTTAGGCAATTGGGGTTAAGTGACTTGCCCAGGGTCACACAGCTAGTGTCAAGTGTTTGGTCTGAGGCTGGATTTGAACTCTGGTCTTCCTGACTTCAGGGCCGGTGCTCTGTCCACTACACCACCTAGCTGCCCCCCAAAAAGATGTTCTTTATGAACACTTCTGACATTGTTTTCTATACATGATTATCACACAAGTGGAAATTATAGAGTACAGAATTGTACTTACCTCTTAACTGATAGACATATATTCATTTGCTTATTCTTTCCCTGCGTGAGGGGAAGGTTTTTTTTTTTCCTTCTAAGAACTGAGGGGTGTTTTTTTTTATCTGTTAAAAGATTTATTAAAAAAAAAAGCAAAAACCTCTGATTACTTTGTTATTAAGTGATTTTTAGAAATAAGTTAACCTCCTTCACTTAAATAAGAGTTAAGTGGTGGGGGGGGCAGCTAGGTGGCACAGTGGATAGAGCACTGGCCCTGGATTCAGGAGGACCTGAGTTCAAATCCGCCCTCAGACATATAACACTTACTAGCTGTGTGATCCTGGGCAAGTCACTTAACCCCATTGCCTAAAACCAAAAAAAAAAAAAAAAAGTTAAGTGGGTTTTTTTTCCCCCTAATGTAATCCAGATTTGATTACTTGAGAAAAATTTTATTGTATCATATTCTAAAGATATAGGCAATGTCATGTTTCATATGGGTGTAAAAAATTACTTATCAGAATTTTTTTTAAGAATATAAAATTATACATAGGCCTTAAGATTTTGAATGTTATGACTGAAAAGTGCTTAAGCTATAATTTTGATTTTAAAAAATATATTCATGTTAAACTGATCAGAATCTTTGCCAATATTTGAAAATGTTTTAATATTAAATAATAGGATGGCAGAATTTATACCTGGATGTTACAAAATGTTTTACTTTAGAATCACATTACAAAAGGAAAAAAAAACAGTCTGATTGTACTCTAGATTTTTAGAAAGCAGATTTGAAGTGGTTCAAAGGAAAAGTTCACAGGTATGTTCTCATGAAGTGAAGTGCTTTAGAGGAAAGTCAGCCCAGAAGGGATGGGAGAAGGTCAGCAATGAAATGTTGAAGAGAGAAAGAAAAAGAAATTCCAGTCAATTGGAAAAATGTTTTATCTGGACAGACCAAAGTGTAAGTATGGCAAACTCACCAACCAACTTAGACTAAAAAAAAAAGAAAAGTACAGACAATAGAAGCAAAACCAGATAAGAAAGAATAAGTATGAATATTGTATGATCCTGGAAAAATTGTATCAGAAATGTTAAAACTCAGAATAAGCTGAGGCTGCTAATGAAAACTGAAGGGGGGGGTGGGTTCTTTAATGTCATGTTGGGGGAAAAAAGGAAGATCAAAGATGATAGTAACAGAACACCCAATGCCACTGTACCTATGGGTGGGAAGCATAACAGCCAAAGGACCTTTCCCTACAATGCTATATTGGGTTGGCTCAGAAAAGATCACAGCCTTAGCAACTTGTCTCATGATCCCATTCTTTAGAAATTCCAACTGAGACTCGGCCACTGATCCAACCTGGTGACTGAGTCTACTGGAAATGCCATCTCCAAAAACACTCCTTGGAGCCATGATGGAAAAGTACCCTTGAAGTCCAGCTCATGACCCCCACTGCAGCCAAACTCCAGGGAGTAAGTAGGGTCCTGGATCCACCTGTCATATCTCAAAAGGGAAGTATTGCCCATCTGGATCATGGAACCCACAGGTTCCATAATCCAAAGCAGCCAACATCTGAGGCAGACAGCTGTTCCCAAGACACGCAGGATATTAACAACAGCTGATATAGACCATTAACCCATGAAACCAGGCGTGGGCTGAGGGTTACAGTTAATACATCTATGAACTAAGCCTTTTTTTCCCCCTGTCCTTACTACTGTCCTCTCAATCTCTCAATGTTCATGGAAACAGCAGTTTTTTTTTTAATGTTGTACTTATCTCCCTAAGTTTGATTAGCGAAAATTTTGCTATTTAAGGTAAAAATTCCTGGGACTATAATTTGTTTTGAACTTTGACTGCAGGGATAGTTTTCTTGAGGTTTAGAGGTGCTGGCACCCTGAAATAGCAACATGGCAGGTCTTGCCCAAATGAATTCAACCCAAGCCTTCTTTCAGCCAAAAACAAGGTTTATTAGAATACCAATTGGGGTGAGTGAGATTCCTAATGAGTCTGCACTATTGGCTAGATTTTAAAAATCTGAGCCATTGGCCAGATTTTAACAATCTAAGCACCTTAATGGAGGCCAAGATGGATCTTATATACAGAAAGCCTGTGGGAGGGATCTAGGAGTGTCCAAGTAGTCTGAGGTGACTGTGAGGTAACAGAACTGAATTGGGAGATTGGGCATAGCCACAATCAAAGGCCAGTTGAGTGGATTATAGCCTCAGGCAAATGCCAGAGACAACCATGTGGGAAAGTCCAGGGCTTTTCCTTTTTGGGGTCCAGATCCCATCCCCATCAGTCTGAATTGTCATAAAGCCAATAAAAGAAAATGGCTTGTGTGGCAGTCTGAGGACTGCTAAGGTGGATGTCTGTGCCTGGGAAAGACTGTGGGGATGACCTACAACTTGGCCTCGGTAGGATCATCCTGACTTCATTTCTCCATTAGATTATTTCCTCTCTAGAAAAGGAAAATTCTCACCTGATAAATCCTGAGCCTTGCCTTTAATACTCTGTAACTACATGATTGGCTAGTAGATATGACTCATACCTGGACTCAAACAGAGCTAAGGGAGATTTTTTACCTGTTATATAACAATGTCCCTCTTTTTCCTTTTATAGCAAATTTCTATAATCAAGAAATTTTTCAAAGTCATGTTTCAAATAAATGTTCCTCATCGGCCTTCAAGGGTTGTTCAGACCTTTTAGCCAAAGAGAGGGAATTCTGATTTTCATAATTATCAATTCGATATGTGTAATGAATATACTAATTTAGAATTTTCAAGAATTGCCTCTTCCAGCTTGAGAGTCTGACTTACAATGCGGCTTGAAATGATCAAACCCTTGACAACACTCCCACAACCACTGCCTTCTTTTGCTACCTTAAGTGAAGGCAATCAAAGGCTCTAGAACCTGCTCCTGTCACAGAATTCTGGACTTGCACCCTACTAAGTAATGACCCCCAAACACTACTGAACACTATTGCTCCCACAGGACTGCAGACTTATTGTATTATCTTCCACTTGTGGGCAACCACACAGGCCTGGGGAACATTTGTAACCTACTGACCTCCCTCCCTCCTTTCCCATTGTGATTTACGTAGATAATCTCTGTCTTTGCTACCGAAAGGTGGAATTCAGATCAGGAGAAATCTGGATTTGCAAATCTTCCTCATAATGAAACTAATTAACTAAACAGCTACCAGATTACTGGCACTTTGTCTCTGGCCTGATGTTTTGTCATTCTCAGGTTAGAGCCTGGCTCAGTATGATCCTCTTAACAACATATTGATGGTCTACACATATTCCATCCCAGGAACTCTGGACATGCTCTAGACTCTCATTATAGAAGTTTCTATTTTAAATTTCATTTTAGTTTTTAGCAATTATTATTTTCTTCTCTGGCCTCCTTTCTCTCACTGAACAAAAAAAGACAAGAAAAGTAAAACCTTCATACTATACACATATAGTCCGGCAAAATAAATTTCTACATTAGTCACATCAAAAAATGTCACATTCTGCATGTTAAATCCATTACCTTTCTGGAAAGAGATGTGTAGCAAGACTATCTTCAGCCCTCTTGAATCAAGGTTTGCCTAGGATAAAAATTTATAATGGAGTGGTCCATCTCTGTGAGTATAGGTAACCTCCACATTGGGACTTCCTCATAAGGATGAAATCACAGGTCCAAAGGAAAACAAATACACAGGCAGTTTTTCTCCTTTCCAACATTTTCTCTTTACAACTGGCAAATGGATATTCCTAAATCACAGAACAGACCATGCCATTCTGTTTTAGGACTTCAGTAGCTTTCCAAATGACTCTAGAATAAAAATACTAACTCATCCATTAAAGCCGTCCACAGGGTGACTGTCTTTACCATATGATTATTTATTGACTGCCAACAAGGAGGTGGAAAAGACGCTTCAAAATCACTGAACAGGGGCTGGAAGACAGCAACACCTCCAGACACCGAACCTAATGAGACTCTAGTGGTTGAAGGGATGGGCACACAGGTACAATGGGATTGTAAGTAATGATTTATAGATCATTCCCAACTCTGAGGTTGAAAAGACTCTTTTCTAGGATTGGGTGAGTGGCTGCAAAGCCAACGCCTGGGTGGTATATGCATTAGTCACTCACCAAACCTATTATTATGCTACAGCCCACAAGTTTGGAGATACATGAATTGGCCCCCACTGCACCCATCTGACTAGAATGGTGGCAGATTATTGAGATTCAGGGAGGTAGGCTGAAATCTTAAGCTTTTCCTCTATTCTGCTGAAAGATCCAAGTCTCAGAGTTCAACAATCTGTCCAACATTGTGAGTGATTCCACAATTTCTTCATTCAAAAAAATTTTGTTTTTAACATTCTTTTTAAATTTTGACTTCTAAATGCTTCTCCATCCATCCACTGAGAAGTTAATATAGAAATTACACATGTGAAAGCATGCAAAATATATTTCTGTATTAGCCAAGTCACAAAAAGAAGGAAAAAAAGAAAGAAAGAAAAGTGAAAAAGTGATTCTTTACTTTACACTAAGTGTGTCAGTTTTCTCCCAGAGGATGGACAGCATTTTTCATCATGTGTCCTTTGGAATTGTCTTAGATCATTATGTTGATCATAGTAGCTAAATCATTCAGTTGATCATCATTAAAATATTGCTGTTACTGTGTACAATGACCTTCTGGTTCTGCTTACTTCATTCTGCATCTATTCATATAGATTTTCCCAGGTTTTTATGAAATCATTGCCCTCATCATTTCTTATAGCAAAATAGTATTCTATCACAATCATATACTACAACTTTTCAGCCTTTTGCCAATTGAGAGACATCTCCTAAATTTCTAATTCTTTGCCACCACAAAAAGAACTGCTAAAAATACTTTTATACAAATAGTACTTTACCTTTGATCTCTTTGGGATACAGACCTAGTAGTGGTATTGCTGGGGCAAAGGAAATGCAGTTTTATAGCCCTCTGAGCATAGTTACAAACTGTTCTCTAGAATGGCTGAACCAGTTCAGGATTGTGCATTACTGTGTATTTTTCCACATCCCATCCAGAATTTGTCTTTTTCCTGTTGTTAGCCAATCTGATAGGTATGAGGTGATATCACAGTTGTATTAATTTACATTTCTCTAATCTGTAGTGATTTTGAGCATTTTTCAAATGACTAAGAAAAGCTTTGATTTCTTCTATAAACCCCCTGTTCATATTCCTTGACCACAACGGGAATCTCATTCATCTTTTCCTAAGGCATTTGGCTACCTTAAGAGAGTCACAATTACTCCCACCATTTACTTGCACTTCACTGAATTTCTTCACATTAACACTCACAACACTAGGCAGAAATCACATCTCATCAGTATCAGTATAGGCCCTTGGGATACTTTTTTTTTTAAATTAAGGTGATTCCAATTCTTCATGCTTCACAGTGGCTCCCCAATGAATATGAGCAGAAGCTGCATGAGCAACACCAGGAACACAGCTCAGTACATGACACATTTCTTGAGCACAGTCAACAATTGTTTATCACACATCAGGCTCATCAGAGGGCTAAGTGGTCATCCATAAGCTTACTGCATGCCATTTGCCCAGGGATCACATTTAATACCAAAGCTCTTTTAATACCACCCGCCTTTACTATCGGTGTGACCCTGGGCAAGTCACTTAAACTCAACTGCCTCACCAAAAAGCAATACCACCTGCCACACTCAGAATCCTCTGGTTAACCGGCATAACCTTTCCCTAAATGATGGGAGATGGGAGGATAACATATAAATCTTTACACCTTTAGAGGCCTCTACAGAGAGAAGGGATTATTTCTGTTGATGGGGGCTAAAAAAGGACTCTGAACTGCATCTAGAGACCCAGAATCATAGTCTAGTCAGCTGGGAGATCTTCCCATACTTCTTACATTTATGAGAAATTTCTCTAGTATGAATTCTCTGATGGACATTAAAGTAGTATCTGCAGTCTAAGAAAGGCCTTCCCACGTGCAATACACTCAAAAGATTTCTCTCCAGAATGAATTCTTTGATGTTGAGCAAACTGTATCCTCAGTCTGAAGGTCTTCCCACATTCATGACGTTCATAAGGTGTTTATTCAGTATGAATTGTCTGATGTTGAGTAAGATCTACATTCAGGCAGGACTTCCTTCATACAGTACATGCATAAGGTTTCTCTCCTACATAAATTCTTTGAAGTTGAATAAGATCTGAATCGCGTTAGAAAGTCTTCCCAAACTCCTCATATTCATAAAGAATTTCTCCACTATGAATTCCCCAAAGGACAAAAAGTTGTATCTGACTTTCTAAAGGCCTTCCCACCTTCACTACATTTATAAGATTTCTCTCCACCATGAATTCTTTGATGTAGAATAAATGCTGAGTTGTAGAGGAAAACCTTCCCACACTCCTTCAATTCATGAAGAATGTTTCCAGTATGAATTTCTGATATACAGTAGGGTCTTACTCCTGAAGATCTCCAAAAATTCACTACATTTATATTATTTTTCTCCAGTATGAATTTTCTGATGCATAGGGAGTTGTGCCTTCCTCCAGAAGGCCTTCCCACATTCACTACATTCATAAGGCTTCTCTCCAGTATGAATTCATTAATTTTTAATAAGGTCTGAGTTGTGACAGAAGGCCAGTCCACACTCCTTACATTTATGAGGAATCTCTCCAAACTGAATTCTCTGAAAGATATAAAGTGCTGTCCTCAGTCAAAAGGCTTTCCCAAATGCATTACACTCTTAAGGCTTCTCTGGTGAATGAATTCTCTGATGTTGAGTAAGTTGACTCCTCAGTCTGAAGGCCTTCCCACATTCATGACATTCATAAGGTCTCTCTCCAGTATGAATACTCTGATGTCGAGTAAGATTTACAGTCCGGCGGAAGGCCTTACCACATACACTACATTCATAAGGTTTCTCTCCTGTATGAATTCTGTTATGTCGAATAAGTTCCGAGTTGTAGGGGAAAGCCTTTTCACACTCCTTACATTCATAAATAATCTCTCCAGTATGAATTCTCTGATGCACAGTAAGTAGTGTCTTCCTCCTGAAAGCCTTCCCACATTCACTACATTCATAAGGTTTCTCTCCGGAATGAATTCTTTGATGTAGAATAAATGCTGAGTTGTAGGGGAAAGCCTTCCCACACTCCTTACATTCATAAAGATTCTCTCCAGCATGAGATTTCTGATGTACAGTAAGATGTGCCTTTCTCTTGAAGACCTTCGGACATTCACTACATTCATAAGGTTTTTCTCCTGTATGAATTCTCTGATGCACAGTAAGATGCTGCTTCCTCCTAAAGACCTTTCCACATAAACTACATTTATAAGGTTTCTCTCCTGTATGAATTCTTTGATGTCGAACAAGTTCTGAGTTGTAGGGAAAAGCCTTCCCACACTCCTTACATTCATAAAGGATGTCTCCAGTATGAATTCTCTGATGCACAGTAAGTAGTATTTTACTCCTGAACACCTCTGCACATTCACTACATGCATAAGGCTTTTCTCCAGTATGAATTCTTTGATGCATAATAAATGCTGAGTTGTAGAGGAAGGCCTTCCCACACTCTTTACATTCATAAAGAATATCTCCAGTGTGAATTCTCTGATGCACAGTAAGATGTGCCTTCCTCTTGAAGGCCTGTCTACATTCACTACATTTGTAAGGTTTCTCTCCTGTATGAATTCTCAGATGTTTAGTAAGATCTGAGTTGTGATAGAAGGCCTTCCTACACTCCTTACATTTGTGAAGAATCTTTAAAGGA
>NW_020953708.1:66443-115090 GCF_900497805.2 Vombatus ursinus
GAATTCTTTGAGGCTGAATAAGATCTGAGTTGCAATGAAAGGCCTTCCCAAACTTCTTACATTCATAAATAATCTTTCCAGTATGAATTCTCTGATGCACCTTAAGTAGTGCCTTCCTCCTGAAGGCCTTCCCACATTCACTACATTCATAAAGTTTCTCTCTAGTATGAATTCTTTGCTTTTCAAAAAGTTCAGAATTGCAGAAGAGGGTCTTCCCATATTCCTTAGATTCATGAGGAATCTCTCGAGTATGAATTCTCTGATGGACATAAAGTTGTGTCTTCTGTCTAAAGGCCTTCCTACATTCACTACATTCAAAAGGTTTCTCTCCAGTATGAATATTCTGGTGTCGAGTAAGATTTGCCTTCATGTTGAAGGCCTTCCCGCATATAGTACATTGATAAGGTTTCTCACCAGTATGAATTCTTTGATGTCGAATAAGTTCTGAGTTCCAGTGGAAAGCTTTCCCACACTCTTTACATTCATAAAAAAACTCTCCATTATCAATTCTCTGATGTATGGCAAGCTGTTGCTTGCTCCTGAAGGCCTTCCCATATTCACCACATTCATAAGGTTTCTCTCCAGTAAATTCTATGCTCTCTGAAAAAAAGAATAAAGAACTAATTAAACCTGCCTTTTCTTCCTTTTCCCAATATCCTTCGTTGCCCAAATTTAGAGCTGTTCTCACAAGAGAACAAGCTCCCACTTGGGAAGGCTCTTCTCACTGGTCTTTCACAGTTTATCTTACGTGAAAGTATAATGACTCAAAGTTAACATATGTAAATAAATTGACTTAGGATAAAATTATCTGGGGGGATTTATAAGCCCTTACTCTACTATAAATAGCTGACATTTGAATGTAATAAGAAAAGGAAAAATTCTCCATAAAAAGTAGATGATTTTGAGAGTTTGCAAATGTGTCCTTACCATCTTAGGTGAAAGTAGATAAGGAAAAGACTGAACAGAAAAAAAAAAGAGAATTGATGAGGAGGAGATATAGTGACATGAAGCAAAGAGACTAAAGAAGAAATATGAGGAAAGGGGGGGTCATATCAGACAATTTTTGCCATAAATTTCCTTTAAAAATTTAACATATCTACTTTATAAGTAATTCATTCAAATTTTAAGAGTAACAATATAGCTATTTTTCACAAGAGAAATTATTACTAATTACTCAAGCTCTGGTAATCAAAGAAGTAAAAATCTAAACAATTTGGAGGTATCACTAAATAGCCATCAGATTAGCAAAGATACTTTAAAAGAATAACAAATGTTAGCAGTTATGCTGAAATAGGTACTTATTAAGCTTCTGCTGCCATTTTCCTGAAAGGTAACATAGTGATATCAACGAGAGCTATAAGGCTTTTCATACCCTTTGATCCAACTGTCCTGCTACTAGGTCTTCATCCTCAAAATGTTATTGAAAGTAAAGATCTCTCTCAAAAATATTCATAACATCTTTTTGTGAAGTAGCAAAATGTTAAAAACCTATAGGTCTAATGATGGGGTTGCGACCAAGCAAGTCCTTTCATATGAACATATTATTGTCCCTTTGTAAAAGTAATTTCAAAGCATAAAAATAGGATGATATATTACATGATAGACTGAAGAAAGGGAAATTAAAATTAAATATTTTGTAAAGCAGCAAAGAAACAATCATAAAAACAATACAAAAGAAAATATCAGAAGGGGACTGAGAAGGAAAAAGGCATATTTATTAATATTTTACATAATGTGCTTATTTTAAAAGGGAGGATGAATGGATGGAAGTGAGACAGAAGAATGACTCCTTAATATAATCTTCAATGAACAGAAGAGAGTAGAGTTACATATGAGCAAAAAGGTGCAAAAAAAAAAGTAACTGTGAGTTTAAAAATGAAGTTTTAAGGGGCAGCTAGATGGTGTAGTAGATAGAGTTCCAGCCTCGGAGTCAGGAGGACCTGAGTTCAAATCAGGCTTAAGAAACATGACACTTACTAGCTGTGTGATCCTGGGCAAGTCACTTAACTCCAATTGCCTTGCCAAAAGAAAAAAAAAGTTTTAGTCTCAGCTCTTTTCAACAGGCCTGAGAAGCTTCAATAAAACTAACTTGTTCAACATTTTATAAGAGTTTTGACCTAAAATGACCAACAGAACTGGCTTTTATAATGATCCATCTGTTTGGTTTTTGTGAAGTCACCTGGACAGTTGCTTCTTGGAATATCTGCCTCTGGCATCAAAGATGCTTCCTTTCTTTCCAACTGGTAGATGACATCTGGCTTGGAAACTGCAAATCCTGTTTAGTAAAAAATGAAAAAGTGCTAGGAACAGTCATCTCAGAATTCCATCAGAGAACAGATAGATTAAACATTCCTCCCAATTCTTCCTAGAAAAGTTAGGAAAAAAGTGCAGAATTTACCTTATAACATCAAGGGCCCTGGCAATGTTAGCTCATTATGTCTGAGATTTTTTTTCAACCATGGAGGGCTCAATGGACAGAAGGAGAGGGAGGTTTTTGTTTGTTTTTTATGTAGTAGTGGTGGTGGTGGTGGTGGTGCATCCATAAAATTTCCTAAAAGAATTCTTAACTAGTTCATCTCTCTTTGGGAAAAAAAAAAAGTATGCATCCTAGGAAGACCCCAAGGACAATACAAAGGACTACTGAAGGATATTCTGTATTTTGGAGGAATGGGTTAGAATGCAGGACTAAGGAAAAACAGTTCATTTGACTCACTACATACTTACACAACGAAAACACTTTGTATATGATGAAACCTACACTGGGATTAAACCGAAAACCTTAAATTTGAAGCAACAGAGAGGGGAAGAAACATTCTCAAGAATAACAACAAATTAAAAAGTCAGTTTCCAGGCATACGAAGGAACGAACTTTATCCTGGAAACAGGTAGCACACGTACTGCCTCTCTGGGCTACATAAGGCCTAGGGAATATCTTCCTTTTGTATGCCAAAGGATAACTTTTAAAAGTCAATATCACATATACCAGGACTGCAAAGGGGAAGCTGTTCTTACCCAAAGACACCAAGTTCCTATAGTTCTCCAGCATCACATCCCTGTACAACTTCTTCTGAGACAGGTTCAATTGTGCCCACTCCTCCCAGGTGAATTCTACAGCCACATCCTTGAATGTCACCGATTCCTGAAACACCAAAAGTATTTGTATTCACCCAGATATAGTTCTGTTAAGAAGTTCAAATGTTATTGTTGTTGTGTGTCCTTCATTCCCCAAGAGGACCATGAAATCAGGAACATGATGCTATACTTGCAAGTGCAGTGGATTTAAGTGAGGAAGGGCTGTGCAAAGTCACCAGCCTCACTTTCTCTTTTGAAGCCATCTGCGTCCAGCGGTTAAGATACAGCTCAGGATGACTGGATTTGGGCCTAGATGCAGTGGGAAACCTTGGCCTTTTTAAGCTAAGTTCTTTCCCAGGTCTCAGTTTGTCTGAGGCAAAGCCCACTCAATGATTAAGGATAAGTAAGAAATGAGGCAAAGAATTGCCTCATAGAAACGGAAGACCCTCAGGGTTTCTGGTCAAAACATAAGCAATTGCTATTTACATTAATTCTGAGCCATGGGCCCAAACAACGACCAAGTGAGGCTTGAGCAAGGACCTATTGTTGGCCAAGTGTTCAGTGCTCCCAGAGCAATAAGAGCAAAGGTGAGCATGGGGTGAGGGGGCTACCATCTCCTATATGTAACAGTATGTGAAAAAAATGTGCATTAAAGAACCATTATTTTCCAATTCATATACTCAGCGCTAGAAGAGACTTTAGACTCCAACTTTCTCATCTTACAAATTAGGGAAATGAGATCCAAAGAGGGAAAGTAACTTGCTTAAGGTCAAAAGTGGGATGAATGGTAGATCTGTACATTGAGCCCAGGTCCTCTAGACTCTCAATTCAGAGTTATTCCCACTGTACCATGCCGCTATACCCTTTCTCCATAACAAGAGCAAGGCTAACATTGAATTTATACACAAAAACATTCACAACAGTACTCCTTTGGGACATCAAAGAAATAGAAACAAATTGAATTCTCACCAATAAAGAATGGCTAGAAAAAAATGGCATATGGATACAATGGACTATTACTATATAGTAAGAAATGACAAATATAGGACTGAGAAGCACAGGACAATGTATATTGACTGATGCAATGTGAAATAAGTAGAGCTAACAGAACATTACACACAAAGAATACAAAAATATAAATTTTTTTCAAAATGAAAAAGATGATAAACTGAGTAACTGAAAAAATGTTACCACTTTTCATAGCAGAGAAAACAGAGATCACTAGAATAGAATATTTTATGACTTGTCAGGTAAAGTCACTATCTTGGGTATTTTTGTGTAACTGCATTTCTTTGGTATAAAAGAGGGTAAAATTTGGAGAGTAAGAGAGAGAAGGCTTTTTCCAGAAATGACTATGGTTGAAATAGCATAAAGTTATAGGAAAAAAAAAAGGGGTCTTTTCTAAGTGATCCCTAACCACTCATTTACCAATGAACTGGGCTAGGCTTTGCAGAATCCACCCTCTTTTCCTGTCCTGTGGCACCTCCCCCATTCTCCAAGATTTTTCAGGGACACATGTTAATAATGGCTAAGCAATCAAACACATTATAGATTTCTATCATTACAAGTGGATCCTGTCTTCCTTTTACTTTTAAGAGAAATTATTATTTTACTAGCATATTAATAACCAATTATTAAACTGGGATCCAGGCTTTTCTCCTCTATTTCCTCATTAAGGCCCAGCTCCTGTAACAAATCAGTCTCTGAAGGTCAAAACTGACTCAGAAGGATAGCACTAGCCTTCAACGAACATACTCTTCAATCTTAGGTGAGATCCCACCCAACCAGGAGACCTAACTTCTATTTAGAGTATAACAGGAACCAGGCTGGGCAGTTCTTACCCTGAGGAAAATAGCCCCAGTTCTTGTACCCCTCCATTAGAGTTTAGGGTGACCCAGCTCATGAAGAAGAAAACCAACCAAAGTGGTCTCAATGGAAACACAGTCACCTGTCCAGATGGTTGGAGGTGTTTGAGTCTCATGATCAAGCCACATTCTGAGCAGGAGGAGCTGAAGACTTCTAAGCCCACCTCCTCATTAAATGTTCACCAATTCGAGTTGACTTTCACTTGTCAGGGACATTCCCTTTCAAGGGTTATGTAAAGCTTTCAGGCTCTCCATGACTTGTCTTTGGTTAGTAAGAGAAACCACTGACCATCAATTTATTGATTGTGGGCTAGCCTAAATAATGAATTGATTATTAATTACCCAGAAGCTCTGTCTCTTGGGGTTTTTCATTCATTACACTTTGGGCATCTGCTTCTTGTTGACAGCTTTGGGGCTCTCATTCCCAGTTCAAAGAGAAAACTGAGGCCTAGGAAGATTTCAGGTTTTTGGCCTTGCAGGTATCCCTCCTCATTGCCATCAGCTCCTAAACATGGTCTTCCATATTCTCATTTCTTGCTTGCCTCCAAACTAGGTTTTAAAAATTTTGTGCTAACATTTATCACCAGAATCAGTTCTTTTGGGGAGTTATTGTTTCTCCACTACTTTTTTTTAAACACTGCTCTATTTCTTCTTTATTCATCCTTAGCTTACGGTACTTAAATCCATTTTAATTATTATGATTAGTTATGCTTCACTTCAATCAGCTATTAAGAATTACAGCTGAGTGTCAAACATAAGTCTTTTGACTTACAATCTGGTGCTCTTTTCTTTAAACTTTGCTACCTTTTATTCTCTAATTAAATTCACTTTAACACAGCACTTCTCCAAAAAGCAGTGTTTACTATTTGCCAGGCACTATCAGATTCCAATATAGTATTAGATTAGCTGAGTGGTTAAATAACTGACCTGCTATTTCTCATGGGGGACAGGAATTATTTCATGCTAGTAACAGCTGGGCTGTTGCTATCCCTAAGAATATTCATTTTAAACTTGCTACATCCATGAGAAATTACTCAGTCTTTTGGCCAATTCACAAATACATTAATGTTATTTTTCTGAAGTACCAAATATCATTTAATTGGACTAATCAAATTCCAGACAATTTTCTTTTCTTTTTAACTTAAAAAAAAAGATTTTCATCTTACTTCTAAAAAAATGTTTATTTTGTTAAATATTCCCTAATTACATTAAGAAAAATTTTAACATTGATTTTTTTTTAAATTTTGAGTTACAAATTCTCTCCCTTCTTCCCATCCCTCTCCCCTCTTTGAGAAGGCAAAAAATTTTATATCAATTATTCATGTGAAGTGAAATATACACGAACACACAAAAAAAAGGAAAAATAAAGGCATTTTAAGAAAGTATTCTTCAGTGGCAGTTAGGTGGCACAGTGGATAAAGCACCAGCCCTGGTATCGGGAGGACCTGAGTTCAAATCTGGTCTCCGACACTTGAAACTTGTTAGTTGTCTGACCCTGGGCAAGTCACTTAACCCTGATGACCTCTCAAAAAAGAAAGAAAGAAAGAAAAAATACATTCTTCAATCTGCATTCAGAGTACATCAGTTCTCTCTCTGGAGGGGGATATCATTTTTCATTAAGGATCATTCAGAATTGTCTTGGATCATTTTCTTGATCAGAGTAGCTAAGTCTTTTACAGTTGATCATCATCACAATACTGCTGTAACTGTGACCAAGGTTCTCCCGATTCTGCTCATTTCACTTTGCATGAGCTCACCTAAGTCTTTCCAGCTTTTTCTGATATCTTTTTCTCACCATTTCTTATAGCACAACAGTATTCCATCACAATCATATGCCATATCTTGTTCAGTCATTCCCCAACTGATGAGCATTCCCTCAATTTCCAATTCTTTACCACCATAAAAAGAACAACTGTAAATATTTTTGTACAAATAGGTCCTTTTCCCTTTTCTTGGATCTCTTGAGGATATAAACCTAGTAGACATATTGCTGGCTTAAAGATATGCAGAGTTTTAGGGCTTCTTGGGCATAAATCCAAATTATTCTTAAAAGTGTAGTAGTATCTCAATTTTTCCACTTCCCCTCCAGCATTTGTCATTTGCCTTTTCTGTCACGTCTGCCAATCTGATATGTGTGAGATGGTACCTCAGAACTGGTTTAATTTATATTTCTCTAATCATTAGTCATTTAAAGCATTTTGTCACACGATTATTGATAGCTTTGATTTCTCCTGAAAACTTCCTGTTCCTGTCCTTTGACCATTTATCAACAGAAGAACGGCTCTTATTTTTATAAATTTGGCTTGGTTCCCTATATATCTGAGAAATGAGAACTTTATCAAAGAAACCAGCTATAAATTTCTCTCCCAGTTTCTTATTTCTTTCTATTTTTGGCTACATTAGTTTTATTTGAGAAAAAACCTTTTTGATTTCATATAATTAAAATCATTCATTTCACTTCTCATGATTCTATCTCTTGTTTGGTCATAAATCTTTCCTTATCCATAGATCTGACAGGTCCATTTTTCTATGCTCCTCTAATTTAATGATCACCATTTTATTTACCCATTTTGATTTTATATTGGTATGTGCTGTGCGATGTTGGTATATGCCTTATTTCAAAATGCTTTCTAGTTTTTCTAGCAATTTTTTTCAAATGGAGAGTTCTTATCCCAAAAGCTTGGATCTTTAGAGGTTTACCGAATATTAGATTACTATGGTCATTTACTACTGTGTATTGTTTACCTAATCTATTCCACTAATACAACATGCTATTTCTTGGCTAGTATCAGATTATTTTGATGATTACCACTCCAGGATATAGTATGAAATCTGGTACTGTGAGGCCATCTTCTCTCACACTGTTTTCCCAATGATTCCCTTGATATTCTTGACCTTCTGTTCTTCCACATTCTGTAATTTTTTCTAGCTCCATAAAATACATCTTTGGTAATTTGGTTGGTATGGCACTGAATAAGTAAATTAACTTAGGGAGATTTATAATTTTTATTGTATTAACTGGGCCTACCCATGAGCAATTTCTCAATTGATTTACACATAAAGAATGATACTGTAATCAAATTAGGAGGGCATGGAGAGTAGTTTATCTGTCAGATCTATAGATAAAGTAAGAATTTAGGACCAAAGAAAATATAGATAGCATTACAAAACATAAAACAGATAATTCTGATTGTATAAAATTTAAAACTTTTTACACAAAGAAAACCAATGCAACCAAAATTATAAGGAAAGCAGAAGACTATGAAAAAACATTTTACAACTTATCTCTGATAAAGGCCTCATTTTTCAAATATATAGGGAATTTAGCCAAATCTATAAAAATACAAGTCATTCCAACCAATAGATCGTCAAAGGATATGAACAGGTTTCAGACAAAGAAATAAAAGCTACCTATTGTCATATGAAAAAATGCTCTAAATCACTACTGATTAGAGAAATGCAAAGTAAAACAACCCTGAGGTACTACCTCACACCTATCCAATTGGCTCATATGACAAAAAAGGAAAATGATGGATGTTCAAGGAGATGTGGGAAAACTGGGACAATAGGTAAGGACCAGAATGCTGACCAGGAGAGCACTGACCACACCCCTTTGCAGATCATACTACCTTGGAATCACCAGAAACAGAGAACCACAGACATAGCTGTGAAAACAGCAGGGGAAAAATCCTTAATCTTGGGACAAGTCCAACAAAAATCCCTAAAAAGAGCTGAAGAATTAAACAAAGACCAAAAAAAAAAATTTTTTTAAATTAAGAATAGTAGGGGAAAAATTGGGAAAAGTAATGAGAGCAATTAAAGAAAATTATGAAAAGAGAATCAACACCTTGGGAAAAAAAGAAGAAAAAAAAGTGAAGAACAAATTATTTAAAAATCAGAATTGGCCAAGTAGTAAAAGAGATACAAAACCTAAGTGAAGAAAATAACCAATTAAAAATTAGAATTGGAGGGGCAGCTAGGTGGCACAGTGGATAGAGCACCGCTAGCTATGTGACACCAACTGCCTTGCCAACAAAAAAAAAAATTTAGAATTGTTCAAGTGAAAGCAAATGGGTCCGTAAGACATCAAGAAATAATAACACAAAGTTAAAAGACTGAAAAAAGAATGGAAGAAAATGTGAAATATCATGTCAGGAAAAACAAGTGACCTGGAAAATAGTTTGAGGAGAGATAATTTAAAATTTATTGGACTACCTGAAAGCCATGATCAAAAATAGAGCCTAGACATTATATTTCAAGAAAAAGTGACCAGATATTTTAGAATAAGAGGACAAAGTAGAAATGGAAAGAATCTACCAATCACCTCTTGAAAAAGATACCAAAATGTAAATTCTGAGGGCTCCTAGGTCAAAGAAAGAATACTGCAAGTAACCAGAAAGAGACCATTTCAATACTGTGAAGCTAAAATGAAGATTACATAAGTCTGAGCAGCTACCACATTAAAGGAGCAGAGGACTTAGAATATGATATTCCAGAAAGGAAAGGAGCTGGTATTACAACCTGAATTACCTGAGTATAATTCTTCACAGGAAACAAGGGATATTTAATGAAAAAGAAGACATTCAAGCATTCCTGATGAAAAGACCAGAGATGAATAAAAAATCTGACATTAACACAAGTCTCAAGAGAAACATAAAAAGGTAAACATAAAAGAGAAATCTTAAGTGACTTAATAAGTTAAATTGTTTACATTATCATGGGACAATGATAAATGTAACTCCTAGGAACTTTATCATCATTAGGGTAAGGCAGTTAGGAGTCCACGTAAACAGAAGGCATGGCTGTGAGTCAATAATGTTGGAATAATCTTTAAAAAAAAATGGAGGAGTGAGAAAGAGAAATATACTGAGATGGGGGAAGAACGTGGAAAAATAGAGAAAATCATCTCACATGGAAATGTGGCAAGAGGAAGAACTCTTACAGTGGGGGGGAAAATGGGGGAGATGGTGGGCATTGTTTAAACCTTACTCTTAACTGGTTCAAAGAGGAAAGAATATATACAAACTTAGCAGGGTAAGAAATCTATTTTGCCCATTGTGGAAGTTGGAGAGGAAGAGGATAAGAGAAAATGATGATGATACCTTATCTCACTGCATAATCATCACCGATGCATATCGCACCCTGTTTTTTTTTTTAGTCCAAAAATTGGTCCATAACCTTTCATCACGTAATTGTTACATAATTTTGTTTGTATGGTTGTATAATTCTGTTCATCATGCTGTTTAAAAGGTAAACAGGGTAGCAAGATATTCACCAGTGGCATATGGATATGCATTTATCTCTCAGGCACTGTGAGCCAAGAGCCGAGAATTCTCAGCACACAGACTGCCAGTATATTTCCAAAAGCTGACTTGCATGGTTTGTTTACAGCACTGCAGTACTAACAGTATTGTCACTCAAGCCAATGAAGAGCCATCAGTGTAAGGTAAGCAGGCTGGCAGGCAAAGCTGCCATGAGTAAGTCACGTGATGTGGTAAGACTTGCATCTTCCCTAGTTACCTGAACTACAAAGTTCACCTACCAGCGATACAGTTTAGTAATAAATAATTTTTAAGTAATACCAGCACAATTAAAAAAAAAAACTTCATACAATGGTTATACCCCACTTTTTTGCAAAAAAAAAAAAGGGATAAAATCTGCGACAATTATGCAGTGAAATGCCATAAGAAGGGTGGCAGTTGTAAGCAAAAAAGACTTTCAAAAGGGACAGGATAAAAAAAGAAAGAGAGAAAGAAAAACAGAATAGGATGGAAGGAAAAACATAGTCATCATAACTGTGAATGTGAATAGAATCAATTCACTTATAAAATTGAAGTGGAAAGCAGAATGGATTAGAAAACAGAATCAAACAATATGTTGTTCACAAGAAACACACTTACCACAGAAAGATACATACAGAGTTAAAATAAGGGGCTGGAGCAGAATCAATCAAGATTCAGCTGAAGTAAATAAGGCAAGGCTAGCAATCATTATCCCAGACAAAGAAAAAGCGATAATCAGGGAAATTACATCTTGCTACAAGATACCATAGAAAATGAAGTAATATCAATACCAGATATAAATGCACCAAATGGCATAGCATTCAAATTTTTCTTAAGTAAAAGTTAAGTGAGCTACAAGAGGAAACAGAAAGTAAAACTATGCTAGTGGGAGACCTCAATTTTCCCTTCTTAGAACTAGATGAATCTAACAACAAAATAAACAAGAAAGAAGTTAAGGAGATGAACAGAATTTAGAAATTTAGAATTTTAGCTTTGATAGATCTCTGGAGAAAAATGAATGGGAACAGAAAGGAATATACCTTTTTATCAGTTGTACATAGTACTTTCACATAAATTCACCATATATTAGGGCAAATACAGAAAATCATTAATATTAACATATTAAATGTATCCCCTTCAGATCATAATGCAAAGAAAATCACAATCAATAAAGGGCCTTTGAAGCACAGATAAAAACTTAATTGAAAACTAATCCTAAAGAATGTGAGGGTTAAAGAACAAATCATAGAAACAATAATTTCATTAAAGATAATGATATAACATACTAAAATTTGTGAGATGCAGCCAAAATAGTATTTCCTGAAAAATTTATATCTCTAAACTTTTACCCTAACAAAAGAACAAATCAATAAATTGAGTATTTAACTTAAAACTAGAAAAAGAACAAATGAAAAATCTTCAATTAAACACCAAAACAGAAATCCCAAAAATCAAAGGAGAGTTTAAAACAAAGAAAAGCCAAAGAACTAATAAATCAAATTAAGAGCTAATTTAATGTAAAAATGTAAAATATATATATATATATAAAAATAATTATAAATCAGTGGCTAATTTGGTTTTTTGAAAAGAAAACCAAATTACCAGTATCAAAAATGAAAAGGGTGACTGCATTACCAATGAAAACGAAATTAAAGCAATTATTGGGAGATATATTGCCCACAAACGTGCCAATAAAAACGAAAATCTAAGTGAAATGGATAAATTTTTACAAAAGTTAAATTGTACAAATTAATAAAAAAGGAAACAGAATTATTTAAATAATACTATCTTAGAACAGGAATTTGAAAAGGCATGAAAAGGCATAAGAAAAATCCCCAGGACAAGCTGGATTTTGAAGTGAATTCTAATAATCTTTTAAAGAACTATTAATTCAAATACTATATAAACTAGTTAAAAAAATGGGTAAAGGAGTCCTACCATTCCTTCTATGGCACAAATATGGTTTTGATAATTAAATAAGGGAGAACAAAACAGAAAAAGAAAGCAACAAACCTATTTCCCTAATGAATATGGAAACAAGTATTTAAAAAAATATATATTAGCAGGACATTACAGCAACATAGCATAAAGATCATACATTACAATCAAGCTGTATTTTTATACTAGGAACACAAGGCTGGTTCAATATTAGGAAAACTATAAGCATAACTGACAATGTAAGTAACAAAAAATAAAAAAAGCATGTTTATATCAATAAATGCAGAAAAAACCTTTCAACAAATTCCTATTAAAAATACTAACAAGCATAAGAATATAGCTTTTCTCAAAATGAAAAGTAGTATCTATCTAAAACCAAGAGCAAGCATGATCTTAATGAGGACACACGAGAAGTTTTCCAAGAAGCAAGGATGGTCATTATCAACTTCTATTCAGTATTGTACTAGAAATGCTAACTATACTAAAGAGAGGAAAAAAAAGAAACGGAAGGAATAACAATGGGTAACAAGGGAAAAAAAAACTATCACTCTTTGTAGATGATGAGAACCTTAGAGCACCAACTAAAAACAAGTTGAAACGAAGTTGGAGAATATAAAATAAGCCCACATAAATCATCAGCATTTCTACATATTACCAACAAAATCCAGCAGCGAGAGATAGAAAGAGAAATTCCATTTAAAATAACCAAAGACAGTAAAAAATACTTGGGAATCTACCTGCTCAGACATTCTCAGGAACTAAACAAATATAATTATAAAGCACTTAAAAAAAAACAGATCTAAAAAATTGGAGAAATATTAATTGCTCATGGGTATACTGAACCAATATATTGCCTAAATTATGTTTGCTGATTCAGTATGATACCAACTACTAAAAAAAAAATTTTTATAGAGCTAGAAAAACTGGTAAAATTTTATCAGGAAAAAAAAGTTAGAAAATATCATGGGAAGCAATTTTGTAAAATGTGCAGGAAGGTGACCTAGCCATCCCAGATCTCAAATAAAGTGGTAATCATCGAAACAATTTGGTAGTGGGTAAGAAACAGAATAGTGGATCAGTGAAATGGTCACATTAGGTACATGATATACATAAGTAAATGACCATAGTAATCCATTATTTAATAAACTCATATATGCAAGCTATTGGGTAAGAACTTACTATTTCTCAAAAGTTGCTGGAAAAACTGCAAAGTAGTTTGGCAGAAATTAGGCATAGACCAATATCTCACACTGTATATCACAATACCACAGTAAAAATAGGTACATGGCGACAGCTAGATGGCATAGTGGATAGAGCTCCAGCCTTGTTGTCAGCAGGACCAGAGTTCAAATGCGGCCTCAGACACATGATACTAGCTGTGTGACCCTGGGCAAGTCACTTAACCCCAAATGCCTCACCAAAAAGCAAAAGAAAAAAAAAACACGATATAGACATAAAGGGGTACTGAGGGGAGCATGGAAAAATTTACCTGTCATAGAAGAAATTGTGACCAAACAAGAGATACAGAGGATCACAGGAAATAAAGTTTAAAAGCTTTTGCAAAAATAAAACTAATGCTGTTAAAATTAGAAGGCAATCAGGAAAACAGAAAAAAGCTTTTACAAGAAGTTTCTCAAATACAAAGGGAACTGAGTCATATTTATAAAAATAAGAGCCATTCCAAATTGAAAAATGATCCAAGCATATAAACAGGCACTTTTCAGGAGAAAAAAAAAAATAAAGCTATCACCAGTAATATGAAAAATGCTCTAAATCACTAATAATTAGAGAAATGCAAATTGAAACAACTCAGAGATACCATTTGAAACCTATTAGATTGGCTAATATGACAGAAAAGGTAAATGATGAATGCTGGAAGGGTTATGAAAAAATACAGACAGTAATGCACTTTTGGTGGAGGTGTGAACTGATCAAACAAATCATTCTGGAGAACAGTTTGGAATTATGCCCAAAGGACTATAAAACTGAGCATACCCTTTCATTTAGCAACACCACTATTAGGTCTGTATCCCAAAGAGATCAAAGAAAAAAGGAAAGGACCTAAATGTACAAAAATATTTATAGCAGCTTTTTTTTTCTTTTTCTTTCTTTCTTTTTTTTTTTTGCTGTGGTAAGAATGAGAAATTGAATGGAAGCCATCAGTTGAAGAAGATGTAGTATATGATTGTGATGGATTACTACTGCAAATTACGATATGACGACTGGGTGGGTTCAGAAAAAATTGTTAAAATAAGTATGAAATGAGGCAAAGAAAAGTGAGCAGAACCAGAAGAACTTTGTAAACAGTAATATTGTAAAAATTATTAACTGTGAAAAACTTTGCAACTCTGATCAATAGAATGATCCATGAAAATTCCAAGGGACTCAAGAGAAAAAATGAAGAGAGAACTGATAAACTTTGAGTATAGATTGAGACATATGTTGCCTTCTCAATAGTTGGGGGAAAGGAAGGAGGAAGGGAAAGGATTTTTAACTCAAAATTGTAAAATAAACGTTTAAAAAATGTGATTTTTGTGGGGGGGAAGATAAGTAGAAGATCTCCTTTTAACTTTAAATTTATGATTCTCTGGTGGTCACAATTTCTAAGGTTATAACATGAGTAAGAAATGTATCCCACGGTCTTTGGACTGAGATGAGGAAAGAAGCAAGCCGCACTCACCCTGCGAGACCTGGCCATCTGTACAGGTGCCATTCCCTCTTCCTCAGTGCCCCACTTACTAGGGAAGAGCAGACATCACAAGAGGCTGAGGTTCTGGAAAAGAAAGGAGAAGCAGGAGAATGAGGGGTCGCGCTGGGGGTCTGCCCTGCTCAGACCACACATTCCCACTTCTCCACTGCGGGGTGATCAGGGAGCGGGCAGGGGCTGGGGGCGGGGGTGGGAGGGGGTCAGAAAGAAGTGGTCACTTCTCTCCTGGGGGGCGGGGGTGGGAGGGGGTCAGAAGGAAGCGGTCACTTCTCTCCTGGGGGGGACGCCGTCTTTGGGCCAGCATCTCTTTAGAGAAGAAGCTAGAGAACAAAGAGATGATACCGTCAGGAAGGGGAGGGCACTGATCCCCTGCAGCATCAGAGAAGGCTTCCAGGAGGAGGCACCCAGGAGGGGTTCTGGAGGAAAAGAAGGATGCTGGGAAGAGATGAGGCCCCAGTAGAGTGGGGACCAAAGAAAAGATACACATCAGGTATTCATTCCCTCGGACTCTTTGCACAGAAGAACGGACGGAGTCTTAGTAGGAAGATGGCAGGACTTGCCAAGGCTCTCATGCCCAGGGAGGTAGGGAGGTGGATTTTAAGCCAGCTCAGCCTCCAGACTCAGCGCCCCTACGCCCAGGGCTTTCACGTCTGGGCATGCGCCGCCTCCAGGCCACAGTAATCCCCTCGAGTGCTTCTTTTCCTCTCTGGCGGATGTTGCCCCTATTCTCTGGGCGCTCCCCAACCAGCCCCCAGGGCTCTCAGCTTGCATCTGGATCCTGCCCTAACCCGTCACTGTATGGTTCAGGGAAGAAAAGGGAAAGACCACCAACAATCAATTTAGAAGAGGCATAAGGGCGGAGCGGAAGTGACTAGAGTGGGACGTTGCTTCACTCCCTTGAGCTTGAAAAATACCCCGGAGGCGAGCACGGCCTTCTGGGAATCGTAGTCTGGAGACTGACGCGCCTTCTGCGCATGCCTGGGGCTCGGCCCCTCCCCCGACCTGGAATGCGATCCTGCCTCCCTGCCTGCCCCGCCCCTCCTGGCCCTCCCTCCAGGAGCCCCGCCCCCTCCGCTCCTCCCTTACCTCGTGTGTGGTCTTCACAGCCCCAGAGCCCACGAGGAGTCACCAGGCGTGGGGTCCCAGACCTCCAGGGGCCCTGGAGCTCCTCCGAGGCTAGTCCAGCCCGCAATCTTTCCCACTCCGGCAACCAGTCACAACAGGCCACAGCTCTAATGAAATGCTTCCTGTGTGCCGGCATCTTCCGGCAGGAAGTGACGCAAACACGCAGGGAGGCCACGGTTCTGAAGAGGGAAACCGCGGGCTGGGGCTGGGTCCCCGGAGCGCTCGCTTATCCTCCTGGGGCTTCTGGGAGGAGCAGGACACGAATAGGCCCGGGGCAGCAGGAGAGGTCAAGGGGACGCTGGCCACCAGCCGGGACCGCGGGGACGACGGAAGGCTTGGCTTTGGCCTGGGCTGTGTTTTTGGAAAACGATGTCTGGGAAAAGCCGAGGATCAAAGAAGGGCCGGGCCCTGTCTGGGGTCCGTGGGACGAGGATCACGGTAACGGCGAGAAGGCAGAGCCAGGCCGTGCTCCTTTGTGTCTGGTTCCTCCGTCAAGGAGACCGACCCGAGGGAAACCAGGAGACGTGGAGAGCGTGTAGCTGTGCCTGGGGAATGCCCGTCGTCTGATGGATGGGCTCAGTAAAACTAAGAGCTAACGTTTAGGGGGAGCTTACTGTGTTCCAGGCACGGCTGAGTACTTTACAGGCGCTATCTCATCTGGTCGTCACAACTACCTGGGAAGCAGGTGCTGTTATAGACCCTATTTTATAGATGTGGAAATGGGTCGCACAGCAAGCAAGTATCAAGTGTCTGAGGCCAGATTTGAACTTAGGTCCTCCTGACTCCAAGGCCAGAGTCTGTCTACTGCGACATCTAGCTGCTGCCTGAATGTCTTGTCAAAAGAAAGTCACTGTCTTTTTTTTTACCCTTAAATTTTAAAATTTATTTTTAGTTTCGAACATTCACTTCTATAAGATTTTGAGTTCTGAATTTTCTCCCCCTCCCCAACATGGCTTATAATCAGATACAGGCTATACATGTACAATCATATTAAACATATTTCCACATTAGTCATGTTGTAAAAAGAAAAAGCAGGAGAAAAAAGAAACAAACAAAAAAAAAGAGTATGCTTAGATCTGCATTCAGACTCCACAGTTTTTCTCTGGATGTGGATAGCATTTTCCATTATAAGCCTTTTGGAATTCTCTTAGATCCTTGCATATGGTGCTGATTGATACCTAAACCAGGAAAAGCAAAAACAGAGAAAGAAAATTATACATCAATTTGCCTAATGAATATAGATGCAAAAATTTTAAATAAATTACTAACAAAGAGATTACAACAACTTATCTTAAGTATAATACACTATGACCAAGTAGGATCTATACCAGGAATGCAGGGCTGATTCAATATTAGGAAAACTATCAGCATAATTGATGACATCAACAACAAAACTAACAAATTATATGATTATTTCAACAGAGGCAGAAAAAACTTTTGACAAAATGCAACAGCTATTCCTATTAAAAAACACTAGAAAGCATAGGAATAAATGGAATCTTCCTTGCAGTGATAAGTAACATCTATCTAAAATGATCAGCAAACATTATATGTAATGGGAATAAGCTAGAAAGCATTTCCAGTAAGATCAGAGGTGAAACAAGGATGTCCATTATCACCAGTGTTATTCAATATTGTACTTGAAATATTAGCTTTAGCAATAAGAAAAGAAAAATAATTGTTAAGTTTTCTTAACTCAAACCTAAATTTGCCTCATTGTAATTTTTACCCATCATTCCTAATCCAAAATTCTAATCCTACTTTTATGGGGTAGCCTTCAAACCACTCAAATAATCAAAAATAGTTATTAAGCTATGTATCAGGCACTGAGTTCAACAAAAGTGACAAAGGCAAAGAATTAAAGCATTTTATTTCCAAAAACCTTACATACAAATGTGGGTATGTATACACACACATATATACATATAAATATATGTTGTTCTTATTGTTCAGTCATTTCACTTGGGTCTGACTCTTTATGATTGCATTTGGGGTTTTCTTGACAAAGATACTAGTGTTATTTGCCATTTCTCTCTCCAGCTCATTTTACAGATGAGTAAGCTGAAACAAACAGGATTAATAACTAGCCAGAATCACACAGGTACTAAATGTCTGACACAACAATTGAACTAGGGTGATAAGCATTCCAGACTCCAGGCCTGGCACACTATCCACTGCACCACCGAACTGCCCCTTATGTAATTCTAGTCTACATACATTCCAGCTCAGTAGTTCTAGACATGCTCTAGACCCTCATTCTAGGTCTTTTCTTTTTAATTTACTTTTATTTTTAGCAATTATTTTTTCTCCTCCCTCATGAAACAAAAGACAAGAAATTTATAACCATCACACACACACACAAACACAGAGTCCAGCAAAAGAAATTTCCACATTGGTCACACCCCAAAATCTAAGTTTAGAATACTTTAAATCCATCACCTCTCCAGAAAGAAATGGGCAGCATGCTTATCTTTAACCCTCTGGAATCATGGTTTGCCTAGGAAAATCATTTACAGAGCAGTTGTGCATCTCAATGAATGTAGGTAACATCCACATTGTGACTTCCCCATAAAGATGAAATCACAGGTCCTGAACAAAACAGACACACAGGCAATCTTTCTGCTTTCAAATACATTCTCTATATAATTAGCAAATGAATATTCAAAAATTGTAAGGCAGAGCATGCCATTTTGTTCTAGGACTTCAGTAGCTTTCTGATTGGGCAAGTAGGTGGTGCAATGGAAAGAGTACCAGGCCTCGAGTCAGGAAAAGTCATCTGCCTAAGCTGAAAATCTAGCCTGACGCTTACTGTGCGATTGTGTAATCTTCATTAAAATAGTGCTGTTACGGGGTACAAGGACCACCTACTTCTGCTTATTTAACTCTGTATCTATTCACATAGGTCTTCCCCGGTTTTGCCAAAACCATCCCCCTCATTTCTTAGAGCACAATAGTATTCCATCACAATCATATACAACCACTTCTTCAGCCATTCAGCAATTAATGGACATCCCCTCAATTTCTAATTCTTTGTCATCATAAAAAGACCTGCTATATTTTTGTATGTATAGGCCCATTGCCTTTTATTCCCCGTCTGTTTGGAATATAGACCTAGCAGTGATACTGCTGTCAAAGGGTATGCAGTTTTATAGCCCTCTGGGCACAATTCCAAATTGTTCTCCAGAATGGTTAGATCAGTTCTGAATTGTGCATTAGTATACCCATTTTTCCAAATTCCCTCCGGAATTTATCATTTTCCTTTTCTGTCATGTTGGCCAATCTGAAGTAGTGTGAGCTGTTACCTCAAAGTTGTTTTCATTTGCATTTCTCTAATCAATAGTGATTTACAGCTTTCATTAGTATTGATAGCTTTGATTTCTTCATTGAAATCTCCCTGCTTATATTCCTTAACCATAATGGGAATCTTACTGATTTTTTCATGTGTCACTAATTGGATGACAAGGCATTTGGCTACCTAAGTAGGTCAGAGTTAATGCTGCTGTTTACCTGCACGTCAATGAACTTCTTCCCTTTGGCATTCAGAGCACTGGGCAGAAATCACATCAACATCTGCCACAGGCTCTTGTGATGCTTTAATTAAGGAGATTTGAAATCTTTACGGTCTACAGTGATTACCCAAATGAGTAAGAGCAGAAGCAACATCAGGAACAAAGCTCAGATTATGACTTATTCCTCAAGCACTAACAATAATTATTCATCACCCATTAGGCTCAGGCTCATCTCGTGGCCAAGAGGTCATCCCCAAGCACCTTGCATGTCATATGCCCAGGGATCAAAATAGATACCAAGGTTCTCCCAATACCACCATCCACTCAGTAACCTCTGACTCAGCCAGCATAACCTCTCCCTCCCTGAAGGCCCATGGGAGGATAACACTAAATCTTTGCCTATTTAGAGGCCTCTGCAGAGGGTCTTCTCCCATGGAGCTTAAATAAAGACTCCCTGAATTACACTTAGGGATTCGGAATCACAGTCTAGTCAGCTGAGGGAATCTTCCCACATTCCTTATATTCATGACGAATCACTCTAGTGTGAATTCTCTGATGGACATCAAGTAGGTTCTTAGTCTAAAGGCCTTCCCAAATTCAAAAGGTTATTCTCTAGAATTAATTCTTTGATGCTGAGTAAGTTGTGTCTTCAGGTTGAAGGTCTTCCCACATTCACTACCTTCATAAGATCTTTCTCCACTATAAACGCTCCGATGTTGAATGAGATCTACATTCAGGTGGAAGGCCTTTCCTTGTACATTACATTCATAAGGTATGAATTAGGCCTTTCCACATTCACAACACACACAAGGTTTTTCTCCAGCATGAATTTTTGATGTTTAATAGGATCTGAATTGCAATGGAAGGCCTTCCCACACCTCACATTCATGAGGAATCTCACCAGGATGAATTCTCTGATGGACATAAAATAGTGTCCTCAATCTAAAGGCCTTTATACATGCGTTACACTCAACATTTCTCTCCTGAATGAATACTTTGGTGTTGAGTAAGTTTTATCCTCACTCTGGAGGTCTTTCCACCTTCATTACATTCAAAAGGTTTCTCTACTGTATGAATTTTTTGATGTCAAGTAAAGACTCGAGTTGTACTAGAAACCCTTTTAATGCCTTATTATGTAAAAAAAAAAAAGTCTACAGCATGGGTTCCCTGATGCACAGTAAGATGGTCCTTCCTCTTGAAGGCCTTTCCACATTCACTATGTTCATAAGGTTTCTCTCCAGTATGAAGTTTCAGATGCTCAGTATGATGTGACTTCCTCCTAAAGGCCTTTCCACATTCACTAAATTCGAAAGGTTTCTCTCCATTATGAATTCTTTGATGTTGAATAAGTTCTGAGTTGCAGGGACAAACCATCCCACATGTCTTACATTCATAAAGAATCACTCCAGTATGAATTCTCTCATGCTGTGTAAGTTGTGTCTTGCTCCTGAAGGCGCTTCCCACATTCCCTACATTCATAAGGTTTCTCTCCAGTATGAATTCTTTGATGTCGAATAAGGTCTGAGTTGTACAGGAAACCCTTCCCACACTCCTTACATTCATAAAGAAAGCGTCCAGTATGAAGTTTCTGATGGTCAGTATGCTGTGACTTCCTGCTGAAGGCCTTTCCACATTCACTATATTCATAAGGTTTCTCTCCAGTATGAATTCTCTCATGCACAGTAAGTTGTGTCTTCCTCCTGAAGGCCTTTCCACATTCACTGCATTCACAAGGTTTCTCTCCAGTATGAATTGTCTGATGTCGAGTAAGATATCTCTTGAAAGTAAAGGCCTTCCCACATACATTACACTTATGAGGTTTCTCCCCAGTATGAATTCTCTGATGCAGTAAAAGTTCTATCTTAATCCTGAAGGCCTTCCCACATTCACTACATTCATAAGGTTTCTCTTCAGCATGAATTCTCTGATGCACTTTAAGTTGTGAGTTAGTCCTGAAGGCCTTTCCACATTCACTACATTTATGAGGTTTCTCTCCAGTATGAATTCTCTCATGCTGTGTAAGTTGTGTCTTGCTCCTGAAGGCCTTCCCACATTCACTACATTCGTAAGTTTTCTCTCCTGTATGAGTTTTTTGATGTTGAGTAAGTTCTGAGTTGTAGAGAAAAGCCTTCCCACATTCCTTACATTCATAAAGAATGTCTCCAGTATGAATTCTCTGATGCACAGTAAGTATTCTCTTATCTCTGAAGGCCTTCCCACATTCACTGCACGTATAAGGTTTCTCTCCAGTATGAACTGTCTGATGCACAGCAAGATGCTCCTTGCTTTGGAAGGCCTTCCCACATTCATTACATTCAAGAGTTTTATCTCCAGTAAATTCTCTGCTCTCTGAAAGGAAGAATAAAAAGCTGGTTAACCCTGCCTTTTTTAGCCTTTTCCCAAGTTTCCTAGTTGCTCAAGGTTTTAGAGCTGTTCTCTTCCCTTCTCACTTGAGAGGGCTAGTCTCACTAGTCTTTGACTAAGGATCAATTTATCTTATGTGAAAGTATGATGACTCAAAGGTAACATATGTAAATGAATTGATTTAAGATGAAATTACCAGGAGGAATGAATGAAGCCTTACTTTACTTTAAGTGGCTAACATTTGAATGGAATAAGACTGTTCAGAAAAAACAGAAGACTTTGACAACTTGCAAATGTATTCTTACCATCTGAGGTGGAAATAAGAAGGAAAAAGAATGAACAGAAAGAAATTGAGAATTGAGTTTAAGTGAGAAGAAATAGATACATGAAGTGAACAGAATAAACAATAAATACGAGGAGGGAAAATGTTATAATTGTTGCCATAAATATTCTCTGAAGATCCAACACATCTACTTTGTAAGAAATTGAAATTTCTAAGAGTAAGATATGCAGGTATTTCTGACAAGAGAAAGTACTAAAATTTACCTGGAACATTACTCAAACTCTGATAATCAAAGAAGTAAAAATGGAAAAAATTTGAAGCTACCAATAAATAGCGACCAAATTAGCAAAGATAATTTAAAATGATAAATTTTGGCAGTTATATTGAAATAGGTAATTACTAAGCTGCTGCTGCCTTGTTCTGAAAACTAATAGCAATTTCAGCTACAGCTACAAAACTGCTGATATCCTTTCACCCAATGGTCTCACTACTAGGTTTATATATCCTCAAAATGTTACTGAAAGCAAAAAACTCTAAAATTTTCAAAATAGCTTGTTGTGAAATTGCAAAATGATGAAAACTTTATAGGTCCAAAGATGAGGTTATGGTTAAACAAGTCATATGAACGTATTATTTGCCTTTATAAATATAATTTCAAAGCATAACAAAAAACAGGATGACACATAACATGACAGACTGAAAAAAAGGAAATTAGGTTAGGATTAAATATTTTTTAAAGTAACTGCAGCAAAGCAACGTAATCATAAAAACAAAACAAGAAAATATCAGAGGAGAACTCAGAAGCAAAAAGAGTACATTACTTAATATCTTAACTAATGTGCTTACTTTAAAAGGGAGAATGAACTCACACAAGTGAGTCAGAGAATATCTATTGAAGATAAAATAATCTTCAATGAACAGAAGAGAAATAACTGCTCTGTGCAGAGGCAACAACTTTCTTTGAGTGGAGGTACAGCGCAGTAAAGAGATATATTAAAAAAAACTTCTTGAGGTAAAAAATGAAGCTCTAAAGCCTCAGCTCTTCTCAAGAGTTCTGAGAAACTTTGATAGACCACTCTAATCAACATTTTAGAAGAACTCTGACCTAAAATGACCAACAGAGCTAGATTTTGCAATGACCCATTTGCTTAGTTTTTATGAAGTCACCTGGACAGCTGTTTCTTGGAATATCTGCCTCTGAAATCCAAAACACTTCCCTTTCTTTCCAACTGGTAGATCACATCTAGTTTGGAAACTGCAAATCCTGTTTGTTGAAAATGAAAAAGTACTAGGGAGTCATCTTAACAGATAGATGAAATACTCTTTCCAACTCTTAGTAGAAAGGTAGGGGAATAAGGGTCCGGAATATACCTTATTCCATCAAGGGCAATATGTTAGCTCATTTTGCCTGAGATTTTTTTTTTCCCCAACTAAGAAAGGCTTAATGGGCTGGTTGAAGGGAGAAGTAGGGTTGTTTCTTTTTCTTTTTTTTTTTTTTAAGGTGTCAGGGGGAAGAGAAATCACATATTTTTAAAAGCATCTATAAAACTTAACAAAAGAATTCAAAGTGAGTTCAAGCCCTCAAGTAGGCATGCTACAAAGACCTCAAGGATAATACAAAGGACCACCAAAAGATATTCTATATTATGGATATTCTATATTATGGTAGAATGGACTACTGAATAGAACTTAGAGAAAAATAGTTCATTAACTCACTCTCTGCTTAGACTGTGAGAACATTGTGTATGATGAAACCTACATTGGGATTAAAAAGGAAATCTTGGATTTGAAGCAACAGAGAGGGGAAGATACATTGTCGAGAATAAGAACAAATCAAGAAATCAATTTCCAGGCATACTAAGCAAAGATCTTTTTCCTAGAAACAGGCAGCACAAGTAATCTGTCTCTTGCTACAAAAGGATTAGGAATGTTTTCCTCTTGTATGCCAAAGAATAACTGTTAAAATCTTGAAAATTGTCATAGCATATATCAAGACTCCAAAGGGGTAGCTGTTCTTACCCAAAGACACCAAGTTCCCATAGTTCTCCAGCATCATATCTCTGTACAACTTTTTCTGAGATGCGTTCAATTGTACCCACTCCTCCTGGGTGAATTCCACAGCCACGTCCTTAAATGTCACTGACTCCTGAAACACCAGAAACATTTGTTCTTACTCAGCTGTAGCTCTAACTGTTACGAAGTTCAAATGTAAACTGCTTGCTAACAAGGTAAGGGAATTGAGGATTTTAGCACAGCAAGCGGTACAGGGAATTGAGAAAATTGAGTCAACCACACTGACTCCATTTTGTGACTCAATTCTGGAGGTAGCTCAGTTCTTTTTCTGTTCAATTATAGGTCTAGTCCAACTTTTGTCTTGTGAGAAAAAGTTTTTCAATTGTGGGAATTGGGAGAAAACATTATTGCATTGTTTGAACTTACCCCTGCGTGACTGGGAAATGAGACCACCTCTACTGCTATTCAGAGACCCTGAACTAAGGACCAAGTTATTCTGACCAGAAACCCAGTCAGATACAAAAAGATTGATGTAAGGAATTTTCTCACAATTGTACATCTCAAGCAACCCATATCTTATCTGAAAACTGATCCCATACTGAATAATTATTTATTGTTTCCATGTTTCTTTGATTGTATACAGACACTTAGGGGCAGTGAGATACCTCATTTTCTGTTTCAGGGAATTGAACGTGTTGACTTCTCCCCTCCCAACATGGAAAGTCCTTAATCTTTCCTCCAATTAGAAATCAGATTACATAATACTGTATTGTTTGCTTTTAATTAATTGGTCTTTGATTGTTTTTAATGTATAAAAGTATGTCTCCCCCTATATTCAGGGTCCAGCCCTAAGCTGAGGAAGGTGCCTGGTCCCAGTTTGCTGTGCAATTACCACGCACTGCTTAATAAACTGATATGCTCAAAAGACTGAACATTTATTTCCTCAGTCATTTCATCTTTCATTTGCCACAAGGGATTGTTTCACTTATTTATTTGTTCCCAGTACAGTGCCTGGTATGTAGTAGGCACTTAAGAATTCCTCTACCAGAAAGAATTGATAAGTAGAAGTTGTATAGAATGATCTTACATGGGTGTGTGTGTGTGTGAAATTGATGCCATCTCTAGGGTTGGGAATGGAAGGGAAAAAAAGAAATTTACATGATCACTTTGTTATATATTTAAAAGGAAAAGCAAGTTGTACATAACAGATTTGCATTTTCATGTGCAATCATCTTTTTTTTTAATTATACTGTTTTGGAAATGCTTGTTTTATTCTATAAATTAAAATTTAGTTGAATAAAAATGTTTAGAAAAGAATTCCTCTCCAATTACTTTGTAAGCTCCTTAAGGGCAGGAGCCATCATTGCCATCCTTTGTATCCTCCCTACTTAGTACAGTACTGGTACTTTGTAGGTGTTTAATAAATGCTTACTGTTGTAAATGGTTCCAATGACCTCAATTTTAAATGTATGTTGTTTTTTGGCTTAAGGAGGGAATAATATACACACTCAATTGGGTTTGGAAATCTAATTCTACAGGAAAATAGGGGGTAAGGAAATAAGAGATGGGGGCATGATAGAAGGGAGGGCAGATTGAGGGAGAGGGTAATCAGAAACAAACACTTTTGAGGAGGGACAGGGTTAAAGGAGAGAATAGAATAAACAAGGGGCAGGATAGGATGGAAGGAAATACAGTTAGACTTTCACAACGTGACTATTATGAAAATGTTTTGCATGACTACACGGGTATAACCTATATGGAATTGCTTGCCTTCTTTTTTCCTAATTTTTCCGCAGTCTATCTTATTTGATTTTCAATTCCTTTTTAAGTTCATCCAAGAGCTCTTTTTTTGGCTTGTGACCATTTAACAGTGCTCTTTGGGGTAGGAATGGCTTTTTTTACCTCACTAGTTTCCTCTGAATATGAACCCAGATCTTCTTCACCAAAGTATCTATCTATGGTTGGGTTCTTTTTCCTTTGCTTACTCACTTTTTTTATCTTTGGCAATTTATTATTATGATCATGTTTTAAGCCCGAGTTGTGGGTAACGTTGTCCTATGCCAGTTTTTGAATTTCGTGGAAGGGTTCAACCTCAGGGACTCTTCTCCTCCTCTGAACAAGTTAGGACCCCCAGACATGCTGTCCCAAAAATGTTCTTGCTCCCTGAAGTACTGCACTCACTGTGCATGTGCTCGATTCTCCTCACCAACAGCCATAACCTGGGATCACTTCTGGTCAGCACCTCTAGGCCTAGCTTCTGGAAACAGGTGGGGGGAGGGGCAGGAGGAGAGGGTTCTTCAATCTTCCCACACTCAGCCACCTGCTGTTCCTTAGATGAAATTTTGAAGTACAAGTTTGTGAAGTGCAACGTCTTGAGGCCTAGTCTGCTTCCTGACAGAGCTGATCCGGGGCCTGTTATTTGTTGATTCAGTGGAATTGGCTTGGAGGTGACTATGCTTCATTTAGGCCAGACCTCAGCCCTTGGAGGTCCTTTCTTTTCTGAGGTCCTCTCAAGTTGTCTTAGGAAGACAACTGCCTTAACGCTTTATTTTTGCCACTCTCCATACATTCTTGTGCCAACTTTCTGTCTGTTTGAGAAGAAAATCTGGAGAGTCTAGACATTTCTGACCTACTCTGCCATCTTTCCAGAATGCACAATAGCATTACTGAATCTATATGCACCAAATACTGTAGCATCTAAATTTTTACCAAAAAAAGTTAAATGAATTACAAGTGGAGATAGATAGTAGTACTATAATAGTCAGGGTCTTTAATCTTTTCCTCTCTGAACTAGATCAATCCAAACAAAAAATAAATAAGATGTCAAGGAAGTGAATAGAATTTAAGATAAGCTAGATATTATCGCTATCTGGAGAGAACTGAATGGAAATAAAAAGAAATACAACTGATAAATAAAACTACATATAGAATAATTTTATATATACATGTGCACATATATCCATATATACATATTCATGTGTGTGTGTGCATATCTATTTTTGTCTAATGGTGGAAGGGGAAAAAAAGAAGAAAAATAAATTTACATTATAACTTTATTATATATTTAAAAGGAATATCAAGATGTACATAAGAGATTGGTAGTTTCATATGCAATTATCTTTTTTATTATACTATGTTATGGAAATGTTAAATTAAAAATAAAATCAATAAATATGAAAAGTAAGAGGAACTAGGAGAAGACTGGGCACAGTAGCAGCAATAATGATTTACTGTGACAGACTTAGCTATTCTGATGAATACAATGATCCATGAAAATTCCAAAGGACTCATAAAAAATGAAGAAATAATTGATGAACTTTTGAGTACAAATTGAAGCATATTCTTTTTCACTTTCATTTTTCTTACTCTTTTTGGACTATGGCCAATATGGAAATGTTTTGCATTACTTCACAAGTATAATAGATATCCCATTGTTTGCCTTCTCAATGAGTGGGGGAAGGATTGGAGGGAAGGGAAGAATTTGAAATTCAAAATTAGAAAAAAAAAAGTAAACGAATAGCCTTTTTTTGTGGGGAGAGGACACATTGGTGTATATGGCATCTTTTGCCTCTACATATGATTCTCCGATGCCCACAATTCCTAGTGTTACAGGACAGGACAAAGAAACCCATCCCACTGTCTCTGGCCTGAGGTGCTAGTTCAGGAAAACAGCAAGTGGCACTCACCTTTCCGGGCCTGGCTGTCAGGGCAGGAGCCATTCCTTCTTCCTCCAGGCTGTCCTCCTGGGGCAGAGCAGAGGCCACAGAAGGTAGAGCTGGGGAGGAAAGGAGAAGCAGGAGAATGAGGGTCACACTGGGGGTCTGCCCTGCTCAGACATTCCCACTACTCCACTGTAGGGAGATGAGGGAGGGAGCGTTGGATGCGGGCGGGACTGAAGGAAGATTAGAATCCGCCCCCAGGCTCCGCCTCCGCCTGGTCGGCCTCCAACCCCGCCCCCCTATCCCCGCATGGGCCACCCCCAGACTCCTGGGAGGCCCTCGGGGGCTTCCTTCCTCCTCCGGCGACGTTCCTCCCGTTCTCCGGATGCTCCCCAGCTAGCCCCCGGTGCTCCGACCCCGCCGCACCCCACAGCCGGCTCCGCCTGGGCCTGGCCCCGCTCACCCCGTCACACATCAGCTCAGGACAGAGAAAGGGAACGAGCCACAAATAACCACGAAAGAGGCTGAAAGAAGGCTGGCGGAAGTGACGCAAGGGACGGCCCGCCCTCTTTTTAGAAAATGCCTCTGAGACGAGCACGGCCTTCTGGGAAGCGTAGTCTGGAGACTGAGGCGCCTTCTGCGCATGCCTGGGGCTGAGCCCTCCCCGCCCTTCCTGCCAGGAGCCACGGCCCCTCCTACCGTCCTTTCCTCCACTTACCTGGGGAATGCCCGTGGTCTGGTAGATGGGCTCAATAAAACTAAGAGCTAACGTTTAGGTGGAGCTTCCTGTGTTCCAGGCACGGCTAAGTACTTTACAAGGGCTGTCTCATCTGGTCGTCACAACTACCTGGGAAGCAGGTGCTGTTGTAGCCCATATTTTATAGATGTGGAAACTAAGGTGAAGTGACTTGTCCAGGGTCACACAGTTAGTAAGTGCCTGAACTTGGATTTGAACATTCTTTTCTATGCTTAACTATAATGCAAGTGAAAATTATAGAATACAAGAGTTTGCTTACCTTTCATGTGATAGACATGTATTTTTTAAAAAATTTTTATTCCTAGGTCAGATAAACTTTTTTTAAAACTAATTGTGAGGTGTTTTTTTAATTTGTTAAAATATCTCTCAAATAAAGGAAAAATCTCTGGTTATTTGCTGTGTTAAGTGATTTTTAACAATAAGTTAACCTTCACTTTATTCATTTCTCTTAATGATTTGCGTGTTTTTTCCTACTTTTCCTAGTGTAATCTGTGAAATTGCTTATTGATTACTAATTGATTGTTAAGGGTTTTTGTTAAACAATGGAATAAATATCTATGGATCAGATTTGGATTTAATACCCATAATAGATTTTTAAAGAGCTTATGTATGCAAATCTTAAGGCTACAAACTCGTCCTGTCTTCTGACAGAGATAAGGAAGATGGATGGTAGATGAGTCAACCTGGTCAGGCGATCAGCACTGGGTTTTTCTGATGCTGAGTGGTATCTGTCATGGGACTTTCTGGTGGATGTGAACTAAATTTATTTTCTCAGTTGCTATGGATTTTGGAGACCCCCTCCTAACTAGTTAACATGATTTTACCGAATGTCACCTTGATTTGTATGAAGAGGGTCATAGCTTCCAAGAATAGGGAAGTAGTCCCAGTGCCCTAGTCAGAGCACATCTGAATTACTGTCAAGTATTGGGTGCTATGATCTAAGAAGGACATTGATAAGCTGGAGAGTGTCCAGAGGAAGGCAGCTAGGATGGTGGAGGGCTTTGACTCTATGACATGAGAAGATCATTTGAGGGAAGTGGGATAATTAGCCTGAAGAGAAGACTAAGGGGTGATAACTGTCTTCAAGACAGAAGGGATTCTACTTTTCCTATTTGACTGCAAAGGGCAAAAGCAAGAAGAGTGGGTTAATGGTGCAAAGTGGGAAATTGAGGCTTACCATCAAAAACTTCCTAACAATTAGAGCTGTTCAAGAGTGGGATGAGTTGCCTTGAAAAGTGGTGGTTTCCCCTCCTTGGAGGTCTTTAAGCAGAGGCTGAGCTATTATTTGTCAGGGGTGCTATAGTGAATGGGGATTCCTTTGCTATCTGAGTTGGACTGGATTGCCATCGAAATCCCTTCCATCTCTCACGTTTTGTAATTGTGTAAATCCCATAGCAATGCTTAATTTCTTCTCCCTGGGAGTCAAATAAACTAGCCCCAAAATGTGAAACAAGCAGCACATTTAAATGTCACAACTAAGATTTGAAAGGAGAGTAGACATAAGTAGACTGACATTCCTTCATATACTTCAAAACTCTGAACAGAAAAGCAGATCCTAAAAACAGATGAGATGCATGGTGCTCCACACCAAGTAGGTTTTCAATTAACAGAGAAAATAGCAGCTATGAAAACATTGCTACTAGTGAATTCACCAAAAGGTAGCAGGAATTTTGCTCCTACTACCTGGCACCATCTACTGAGCTCATCAGGGAGAAAAGTTCCCTTAGAAGAAATTAAATTGATTCTCCATCATTTTATAATTGATTCTATTCTGTACTTGATCCTATTCTGTATCACTGTCCCATTTTGTATGATTGTTCAAGCCACATTTTTTTTTTGTCTCTTTGCCTACAAGCAAAGTTTAGAATTTCAGTTCTCCTGTTAATCACTGTTGTGTTCTTGCCTGAAGGAAATATGTTATCCTTGAGGAATGCATGTGGATATTAGGGATCTGGTCCAACATCTCTAACCTTGCAGGTGGATTCAAATAATGAATATTTTAAGTCACGGGAGTTCAGCTACTTTCTGAGTTAGGTCAAAGAAAACTTATCATCCCTTATACCTTCAGCTCCTGGAAAATCCAATAACATCTTCTTGCTATCTTTGAAGGCCTAGAAGCTGACCTGGTACATTGCCATTAAATATATTGTCCATCCTTGCATTTCCTTGTATGATTATGGAAGGTCTTATCTCCCCCCCAGGAGCCAGGGAGTCTCCTACCTGGTGTACCATCAATAGCCTCAGGATGTAGATGGGTCTCATAAATCAATCAAGCATTCCTCCAAGACAGAGAGGGGTATTTGCTAGCCCCATCTGGGTTCTAGTCATTCTTAATATAACCCATCATGTCTTCCTCACCTCCATGATACTACCAACCCTATAACTATTTGTATTATTTGCTTCACCTACCCAGTTCATTCTTTGTTGTATTCTTATAAAAAGGAGCTGCCCCTCTTCTGCATCACTGGCCTGAGATAGTCTTTTGACTCATATTATTCACAGGTTCACACACTTGTAATAAATTGATAAAACTCAGACTTCTGTACCTCAATTGACTTTTATTAAAGTCTATCAAGACAGCCCCTATCCCACTGGAGGAGTCTATGTAAGGTACTGTTAGCAACCAAAATTGCTATCTATACACAGATCACCTGTTATGGATCCACACATCATGCTGTAAAGGAACCTCTTCATTGGGAAGCCATCTTCTCTTTTCACCTCCATCCCATAAACTACCTGAACGTTTGCCCCCAGAATCAACAGCTTTGCCCCTAGCATACACCACTATTGCCCCACTAGGACTAAGGAAAAAGAAACCCAAAGGGGACACACCAGCCAGTTTAAACAATCTAGATTTCTATTCTTATTCTGTGTGGTAACCAAGAAACTTGATTCTGTCCCCCAGAACTCTTGACCTAGACATCATGTCAGCAAATCCCTCAAAGATGAGAATAAATGGAATAATAAGTGAGGTAGCCTTTACAGGAAGTTTGGTGAAGGAAAGGAAGAGAGAAACGTTATACCCACTTCAGGAGGATGGTAAGGTCTAGTGGTGTTTTGTGTGTGTGTGTGTGTGTTTTGTAAACTACATTGGGTGATTAGTTCCTTATAAATTAATATAATTTTCCTTAGAAAATCCATCATTTTGCTCCTCATTGGACTTGTTTCTGTTCGAATCGTAAGAAATTCATTCTTGAAAGCTTCTCATTCTGAGACCCTCACACATAATTATATTTTTCCTATGAGCATGACTATCCTTTTTTTTTCAAATCCTTGAAATCTCTGCCAAAATTGAGTGCACATGTCAAAATTTTCCCAACTTACCTTTCCTTTGTGGGGAAAATACTTTATTTATTAATATGGTTTGAACCCAGCTTTTTATGGTAGAAATTACTTAACCCAAAGCTTACTAGAGTGCTAACACTGACCTCAGAGATGCTCCAGGGAAGACAGATGGCTGCAAGATTACATTCAGTTCTTGTTTTGGCTCCAGCTAGGTTTTAGGGCCACCCAACAACTTTTGAGCCGTTCAAATTTGACTGAATGTTTACACTTACGTGCTGACACACAACTCAACCAACCTTCCCTGGGAACTGTCCCTTTCTGAAAACTGCCTAACTTTTACCTGCTGGCAACCAGCTGCTTGTCATTAAGTCCTTGTCTGAACCCTATATAATGTCAACTTTTCAGAGACTTGAGAGAGGGAGCCATACCCTTTTCTGGCTTTCTCCTCTGCTGAATCAACCAAATTCTTTCAAAAACGTTTTTTTTCAGTTTTGGGGATTTGCTGTCAATTGACATCTTCTCTAACACGATCTTTAACACAATGTAACACAATCTCTAGATTGGCTTGGCCACTTGCTCCCCAGCTTTCCGTTAGTTCCATTCTTATGATGAGAATTGGGTTCAGAATAGAATTTTCATGATTGGACTCCCATTCTTCTTGAAGGAAGAAATTGTCATTCAGACTTGTCAAGCCATTTTATCTTTTCTCCTCTTGCCCTAGAGGAAGGTAGGGGGCGTTATCAAATGTCCAAATAACTGAAGTCCCTCATCACTACTATATTATGACTGTGTGATATGTTCCCTTTTCTTTCCCATCATTTTTAATGAATGAACAGAAACACAGACTCCCATAACTTGGAGCTAGATGGCTTCAGTGGCCATTTCATCCAACCCAAACTTTCAGAAAATGTGTAGAATCAATTGTTCTTATACCATCTTAGTAAATAGTTTTTCTTTTTTTTTTTTCTTTGCTAGACAATGGGGTTAAGTGACTTGCCCAGAGTCACACAGCTAGCTAGTATCAAGTATCTGAGGTCAGATTTGAACTCAGGTCCTCCTGACTCCAGGGCCATTGCTCTATCCACTGTACCACCTAACTGCTCAGGTAAATAGTTTTTTCGAAAAGCTGATTAAGTCTTGTTGGTCCCTGTTCACAGCGCAGTGGACCTTAGTTCAAATCCAGCCTCAGACCAAACACTTGATACTATCTGTGTGACCCTGGGCAAGTCACTTAACCTCAATCGCCTTAAAAAAAAACAACAACAAAAAACAAACTCCCTGTTCGTATCATTTGACTATAATAAGAATCTCATTCTTCCATTCATATGTCACTAATTAGATGACAAGGCCTGTGGCAACATTAAAAGAGTAATAGTTACTCCTGCTGTTTACCAGCACGTCACTGAAATCCTTCACTTTCACATTCAGAACACTAGGCTCTTAGAACATCATATAAGGACTCAGAATCATAGTCTAGACAGCTATGGGATCCTCCCACATTCCTTACATTCACAAAGATTCTACAGAGTGTGAATTCTCTAAAGGACATCCGAGTAGTGTCCTCAGTCAAAATGCCTTCCAACATACATTCTGTAACTCATAAAGTTTCTCTCCAGAATAGATCTTTTGATGCTAAGTTGTGTCTTCATTCTGAAGGGCTTCCACATTCATTAAATTCATAAGGTCTCTCTCCAGTATTAAGGTGCTGATAGTAAGTTCCAAAGTCAGGAGGAAGGTTTCCCCACATATAGTACATTCATAAGGTTTCTTTTCAGCATGAATTCTGTGATGTCCAGTAAGTTATGAGTTGTAGTTGAAGGCCTTCCCATGCTCCTTATATTCACAAAGAATCTTCCCAGTATGAATTTTCAATGCATAATAAATTGTGTCTTATGCTTGAAGGCCTTCCCATATTCACTACATTAATTAGGTTTCTATCCAGTATAAATGTTCTGGTGTACAGTAAGTTGTGCCTTACTTTTGAAGGGCTTTCCACATTCATTATGCCCCTCACCGGTATGAAATCTCTTCTATTCAATAAAATCTGAGTTGTGATGGATGATCCTCCTGATCTGTACATTCATGAGGAATCTCTCAAGTATGAACTCTCAGATGGACATAAAGTCATGTCCTCTATTTAAAGGCCTTCTCACATTCAGAATATTCATAAGGGTTCTCTCCAATATGAATGCTCTGATGAAAAATAAGTTGCATCTTACTACTGAATGCCTTTCTACATTTACTGCATTCTTAATGTTTCTCTCTAGTATGAATTCTTTAATGCACAGTTAAGTTGTAGCTTTCTCATGAAGGCCTTCCCACACTCACTCTATTCAAAAGGTTTCTTTCCAGTATGAATTCTTTGATGCACAGTAAGTTGCGTCTTACTCCTGAAGTCCTTTCCACACTCACTACATTCATAAGTTTTCTCTCTAGTATGAATACTATGATGAAAAGTAAGTTGTTTCTTACTCCTGAATACCTTCCTACATTTACTACATTTATAAGATTCTCTCTAGTATGAATGCTCTGATGAATATTATGATTTCTCTTACTGCTGAAGGCTTTCCCACATATACTACATTCATAAGGTTCCTTTCCAGTATGAATTTTCTGATGCACAGTAAGTTGTTTCTTACTCCAGAAGGCCTTCCCACACTCCTTACACTCATAAGGTTTCTCTCCAGAATAAATTCTTTGATGCACAGTAAGATATGACTTATCCCTAACAGCCTTCCCACAAACACTCCATTCATAAGGTTTCTCTCCAGAATGAATTCTCCAATGGAGAGTAAGATGTGACTTCCTATTGAAGGCCTTCCCACATTCACTATATTCATAAATTTACTCTCCAGTGTGAATTCTCTGGTGTAGACTAAGTTCTGAGTTGTAGATGAAATTAAATTCTCCATTAAATTCTTTGCTCCCTGAAAGGAAGAATAAAGAGCTGATTAACCCTACCTTTTCTTCCATTTTGCAAGGCTCCTACTTACTCAAAAGGTTTTAGAGCTAATATTCTCTTGCCTGCCCACTTGAGAAGACTAGTCCCACTACTTCCCTAAGGATCACTGTTTATCTTATGTGAAAATATGATGATTCAAAATTAACATATAAATGAAATTACTTAGAAGGAAGTTACCTAGAAAGATTAATAAGATGAATTTACTCTACTGTAAAAGGCTGACATTTGAGTGGAATATGGAAATGAAAGAGTATACTTAAAACTAGAAGACTTTGAGAGTTTGCAAAAGTAGGGCAGCTACAGGAAAATGATAAATGTTGGAAAAGATGTGGGAAAATTGGAACACTAATGCATTGTTGGTGGAGTTGTGAAATGATCCAACCATTTTGGAGAGCAATTTGGAACTATGCCCAAAGGGCTATAAAAATGTGCATACCCTTTGACCCAGCAATAGCACTTCTAGGGCTATATCCCAAAGAGATCATACAAATGGGAAAAGGACCCACATGTACAAAAATATTTGTAGCAGCTCTTTTTGTGGTGGCAAAGAATTGGAAACTGAGGGAATGCCCATCAATTGGAGAATAGCTGAACAAGTTGTGGCACATGAATGTAATGGAATACTATTGTGCTACAAGAAATGATGAGCAGGCAGACTTCAGAAAAACCTGGAAAGACTTGTATGGACTGATGCTGAGTGAAGTGAGCAGAACCAGGAGAATGTTGTACACAATAACACCCATGTTGTGCAATGACTAACTTTGATAGACTTAGCTTTTCTCAGGAATGCAAGGATCTAAGACATTTCCAAAAGTCTCAAGATGGAAAACGCTATCCACATACAAAGAAAGAACTATGGAGTTTGAATGCAGATTGAAGCATACTATTTTCCCTTTTTTTTTCTTCTGTTTTGTTTTGTTTCCTCTTTCTTGTGCTTCCTTCTACTGGTTCTAATTCTTCCTTACAACATGACTAATGTGAAAATATGTTTAATAGGAATGTATATGTATAGGCTATATCAGATTGCATGCCGTCTTGGGGAGGGAGGGGGAGAAAAATTTAAAACTCAAAAGCTTATAGAAGTGATGGTTGCTAAATCAAAATAAATTAGTTTAAAAAAAAAGTTACCAAAAAGAAAGAAAAGAAAAAACAAACAAAAAAAGATTAGAGACAGGTCAAGGAAGGATTTTACGACATAGGATAAAGGAGACAAAGGGAATTCTTTATGGTTTAAGGAATTAAAGGACAGAGGAACATAGGGTAAGGGAACAAAAGCAATTCTTTTGGTACAGGTTCAAGATAAAGGGGAAAGGACTTTCGGACACCTTTCAAGTTACAGTGTAAGCTGGGGTGACTAGGGGAGGGTCCTGGGAGAATCTTGATGGGAGTGACTGGGAGATTGAATGGGGTCTAGATAAGATCAAAGATGGGAAGTAACCAGGGGACCATAAGGCCTGGTAATGGACTCGATTAGAATAACAAAGAACTGGGAGATTGGGCGTAAGCTATAAGGAAAGGCCAGTTGATAGGCCAAATTATTTTTTGGGGGGGTGAGGGGCAAAGGTCTTCGCTTGGACCCATACCCTATCAGTTGAATTATGGAGGAAAAGTTAAAGCTAGAAAATTCATACCTTTATAGCCCATGCTTGCTAATTGCCTACAGGTAATCTTCATGAAAGCCACATTTATAGAAATGTTTAGACCATTAGGTTTAAATAAAGCTAAAAATTCTGATCTCAAGAGGCAAGGAAATATAGTTTTTCATCCATTCTTCTTCTGGAAATGCTTAAAAATTGGCTGTAAAAGGATATTGTTTGTTTCTCCACAATTGCTAGCTGCCTTACAACACTTGAGTGATTGTGGGGCAACAGCAACTTTGGGGCTGAATTTACTTGAATGGAATAGAAATTGAACTGTTACAGAACTAGGAAAAAAATCGTATATTGATGATGGGTTCTATCAAGTTTTAAATACATTATAATGTGTAAGGTATCGTTGTAAATTATTGTATCACTTATTATGTTAGAAAAGCAATTTCTCTTATAATCTAGAGGTTGTTAGATTAAGAATTGTACTGTCCTAGAAAAAGAGAAAAATAAATGGGTTAAAAAGCTGTTAGGTCATTCTATCTGACCATGTGTTGTAACATTTTGAAGTACTGTAATTAAGAAGTCATAAACTTCCAAGTTTTGTCTGTATTTAAAGGGAAGTTTCAGCTAAAATTATTTGGTTCTCACTTATGAAATTTAAGATTGTTAACTAAGCCATTTGGAGTTATTGTTTAAATCAAGTATTTGTAAAAGTATTTTTGTGAAAGAAAACTTGGTAATTGTGCAAAGAAAGGACCGTGTAAAATCTCCTTGTAATTAATTCAGTTTGTTATAGTAACAGGATAAATTGCAAGCTGTTTTTAAGAAAGAAAAATACTTTTATGAAGGAATGTTTTGCAAAATCTTTTGTGTGATTTTCAGAAGGCCTACTAAATTTTCATTTGCAAGCTAATTTATTGTAGTAATAATTTGATATTGATTACCATTATGTCCAAACCTACTGTGAATTTTGAGTTTGTTTTCCAAGGTTTGAATTTCCCAAATTTGTTGTGTCCTTGGACTGGTCTTAATGGGTGCTTTCTGAAAAACAGAGTCAGAGTCAGCAGCTCTATGGGAGCAGTATCAGTGTTATTACTACTAAAGCAATTACTGTGATGAGTTGTAAGTGGGGAAGATCTTGTTATTTTGATCTGAATTCATTCCATGGCCTAGCAAGGGTTAGAATTAGTGTTTGAACTTCTCACATGTACAAGAGTCAATCCCCAAAAGTGTCTTATTCTTTCAGATTAAGTATGGTTAGAGGAGGATAAATAAGCTTGAGAAACAGAGTTGCAAATGTATCAGAGTAGCAACTTATGATCTTAATGGAAATTTGATTTTACTCTTAATGTTATTTAATCAGGAACTAGAACATGTGTAGGAACACACGGAAACTACTTGGGGCTCACTTTAGAGATGTTCCCTAACTAATGGGAGATTATAGTCACACCTGAAAACCTGATGATGGGAATTTGCTATCCAAGATCTTAGGTGCTGTTTATGAATTATTATTCTGAGTCTAACTCCAAGTATGATTATCAAGGGACTGATTGAGCTACTGACCCATGATGCCAGCAACCCTTTGGGGGGGGTCTATGAGCTGCATCTATGAACTACAGAGGGTGTTCTCAGGGGAAGGTTGGGACAATGACTATTCTGCATGAGCTGAGGTAGGATTCTCCTGACTCAATTTCCCCACTATGACACCTGGCAGATTTTAAACCTGGCTCAATGCAGTTGGCTATTATATAGCTTCTGCCTGGGACTGACATGAAGTTGGGGAAGCATTGTTCTCTTACTTTAGTTATGTCCTTATTCTTTCATGGCAAATTTCTATAATCATAAGTTTTGTAAGCACAATATCAAATTTATTAAATAATAGATTGATACTGGAACATCTGAGGTTATTATAGTAAGATGAAAGTATAAGATTGAGCTATTTGGTCTAGAATTTTAGAATTAAGTATTCATCCTTGACCTGTATAAGCTAGGGTCCTTTAACCCTCATAATGGTACGGGGATAATTAGGCCAAGGACTTGTGAAACTAGGATAATGTTCTGCTACTTAGTTAATATCAGGGTTGTCTCAGTTTGTTATAATTAATGTTAAAAGAAGAGTGGCTTGTGGTCTATCTTGTAAATGCCTTAAAAGAAGCGTCCACTTTAATTAAGGGTTACTTATTTGTACATGACCAAAAGTTGGAATTGTTTTATTACTTGATATGTACTGTTTTGAAATTGATTACTCAATGTATTTATGTATGTATTGGAGTCTGTTACTAATTCCTTAGTGTAATTGCATCCTTCTGATGGGGGAATATGAATAAGAATGTATAATAATGGAGACATAAGGGTTGAGTTAACTTTCATTTTTTGATCTGGTTATTGGAAAGGTAATTTAAAATTGTGTTAAGATCACTGTTGTAGGAGAGTGGACACAAGAAAAAGGATCTCTACAAGAAGAGAGTCGGCTGGACGCTGCTTGAACAGCACTTAGACCAGAAAACTTCACCGGATAATGTCCAGAACATCAATCAGACAGCTTCATGAGATGCCTTAAATGGACTATTTATTATTCTGAAGAATTGGCAGAGAACTCTGGGATAGATAGTTCATTAACGGGATGGTTGGAATTATGGTTTGGCAAGTGGAAGAGAATGGCAGTCTGTCTTGATAGTAGTTGCTGGGGAACTGACATCTGTAGGCTGTTGTATAATACCTTGTGTAAAGGGGTTGGTCCTACTAAATGAAGAGACTGAGGTGAACTCTAATAATGACAAATAATGTTATCAAAACTAGAATCTTCATATGACATAATGAATTAAAATGCAGGTGCAACAAACACTAAATAAAAGGAAAAACCGGGATTGTAGGCAACGAGGTTGGGAATGTTGCTTCTGCGTATCGCTCGTCACGGTGTGGACACTCAGAGCATTAAAATCAGTTTAAACTGAGTTTGAGGTCCAACATATCAGCTTATAGCTATAGGGAACTATGACCAAATAAGGTATAAAGAAATGTGGGGAATGGGAGATGTAATTAAGGGTGGAGACTCACATGGGGAAATTAGGTGCTTTGGATAGGCTGTAACCTCTACAGTACCTAGCCAATGGGAAAACAAGGGAGGGGAATTCAAATTGGGAATCGGGAATAAAAAACTGTGTATCTATCTTACATGTGTTTGCCCACATGTGGAACACCTGGCCGTGCTAAGCCGTTAATAAAAGTTTTTTTGGTTCAACAGTGGCTTCGTGGAATTCTTGATAAGACTTTTTGCTGCTTACAATGACTAAACAAGAGACAGAGAACATCACTGGAGTCAACATGCATGCTGATTACATGAAATTGAAACAGTTTTACAGAAACAAAATTAATGTAGCCAAGATCAGAAGAAAAGCAGGAAACTGAGAAAAAAGTTTTACAGCAAGTTTCTCTGATAAAAGCTTCCTTTTTCAAACATATTATGAATTTAGTCAAATTTATAAGATTATGCATTATTTGCCAACTAATAAATGGTCAAGGGATATGAATAGACAGTTTGTAGAAGAAATCAAAGCTATCTAGAGTCATATGAAAAAATGTTCTAAATCACCATTGATTAGAGAAATGCAAATGAAAATAACACTGAGGTACCACCTCACACCTATCAGGTTGGCTAATATGACAGAAAAGGAAAATGACAAATATTTCAGGAGATATGGAAAAGCTGGGACACTAATGCACTCTTGGAGTTGTGAAATGATCCAACCATTCTTTTTTTTTTTTTTCTAAACTTTGAGAGAGTAGTTTTAATAGAACAGTCAGAATAAATGCCACATTACAAAGGGGTTATAGAGATGGTTGGTGGGTAGGAAAGCAGACCTATTAATTGAAAAATAAAATAAAATAGCACATTTCTGTTCTTAGAAAGTAAGCTCCTTGAGGGCAGGGACTGTTTTTGTCTTTTTTTTTTTTAATGAATATGGGAAGACCTTCAGATTGAGGACCCAGTTTCCTAAGCAGCAGAACATTCATTCTGTAGAGAAACCTGATGAATATAATCACAACCATATACCACAACTTGTTCAGCCATTTGCCAATTGATGGGCATCCATAGATTTCCAATTCTTTGCCACCATAAAGAGATGTTATAAACATTTTTTTGTACAAATAGCTCCTTTTCCCTCTTCTTTGATCCCTTTGGTACATAGACCTAGCAGTGGTATTGCTGAGTCAAAGGGTATGCATAGTTTCATAGTCATTTGAGTGTAGTTCAAAATTATTCTCCAGAATGGTTGGACATTTCCCAACACCCCTGCCTTCTTTTTTTCTTTAAAGGAATGCAAATCGCTCTTTTGGATCTAATTCATTCTGATAAATCTAGCTGTATAGAGAGAGAATTCTCAAATCTCTGTCTTCAGCCCTTCTGAGTACTGAGTAGTATAATTGCATTTCCAACCAATTCTTGGGTGCTTCCACTTGTTCTTCTTGAGAGTAGCTCAAACTTAGCATGTCTTAAATTTAACTCATTAGTTTTCCCAATTGTAGTTCATAACTCCCGCAACAGTACATTAATGTTCCAATTTTTCCACATCCCCCCAGTATTTGTTATTTTCCTTTTCTGTCAAGTTAGCCAATCTGATAGGGGTGAGATGGTATCTCTAATTTGTTTTAATTTGCATTTTTCTAATGTTATTTAGAACATTTTTCACGCAACTATTGATAGTTTTCATTTTTTCTTCTGAAAACTGCTCGTTCATATCCTTTGACCATTGTCAGCTGGGGAATGGCTCTTAAGTTTCATGAATTTTAAATCATAAATTTTATGTAATTGTAAAATTGTAATCTTAACAATGAGACTCATCTTGTCATTATGCACTATGAGATTGTTTTTGGATGACACTCTTAAAGAGGGATCAATACATTAGGTCCTGTTGTTTGGTTACCTCATTCACTTGCTCAATCTCCACTAGACTTTTCTGTGGGTTCCAATGTGCCAAATATGTATCAAAACTTCATTCTCTGGATGACTTTAAATCTAGAATTGCAAATGCAATCCTTTCAGTCATTGAGCAGCAGCTGATCAAAGTGTTTATGAAGTCAGAAAGTTGACTATATATATAATTAGCCTTTCACATGTTTTTTGTAAGTTCATAGAATTCATACTCCTGGACTAATTAAAGCATAAAACTACATTGACTTTTGGGATGTCCCATAAGTTCTGTCTTCCCATATCCAAGCATGGTGTTCTACCTGCTGCATCACGGCAATGACAATTCCTTGGGAAGCTACGGTAATGAAAGAGGCAAGAGCTAATACAGTCCTGACCCTGAGCAGGGAGAACAGAATGAAAAAGAAGTTTGAATACAAGAGATATTTGAGGGTGTGAATGACAGAATGTGGCCACTGATTGGAATGGAAGGGTTAGAACAAAGAGGTCAACATATATTTGGGATTTTGAGGTTTGATGAACAGAGGGGATGGTGCCATTGACTAAAAGTAGCAACTCAGGAAAGGAAGGAATAGCTTTTTTGGGAAAACGAGTTAAATTTAAGACATGCTAAGTTCGAGCTACTCTCAAGAAAAACAAGTGGAAGCACCCAAGAATTGGTTGAAAATGCAATTATAGTACTCAGTACTCAGAAGGGCTGAAGACAGAGATTTGAAAATTCTCTCTACACAGCTAGATTTATCAGAATGAATTAGATCCAAAAAGAGTGACTTGCATTCCTTTAAAGAACAAAAAAAGGCAGGGGTGTTGGGAAATGCCTTCCGAAAGGAACCTCCAGAAAGAGCTTGGGAGTAGATCTTTTCCATACCCACTGTGAAGGGTTGTGTTTCACCAAACACCAGGCAATGTGTCTGGAGTAGTTACTTGGAGCTGGTGAACCACCAAATGGCACTCCAAAGCCATCACCTATCTGCCCAGCTTCACACGTAATGCCGTCCGTTACTCATGGATTTTATAACCGCCATGGCTCACTCCTAGTGGTTTCTTTGGTTTTTCTCTCAAGCTTAGGGGTAAGGACATTCTGATTCCTGTAGAGAGGATAGAGACACTGTTGGTCTAAGACTCAGGGGCTGATGACCAGTATCATGCTCTAGCCCATACTCTTGTCTCCTTTCTCCAGAGTTCTTCCAGTTTAACAGGACTCCAGGATGAAATATAATGCCTAGACTATGGCCTACTCCAAGCTTCCATGAGGAGGCCAGGAATAGAGACTGAGAATGCTCCATGGAGTGAAGGGCCCAGAACTTAATAATGGATAATTCTTTTGGTCATTGCTCTAATTCTCCCACTAATTTTCCCTGAAATCTTTTCTCTCTTTTCGAAATCTCAAAAGATTCAGTGAATTCACATTTAAATGAAATTGCATAGAAGGAAACTATCAAAAGTGAAATGCATAACTTTAAAACTTGGGCGCTATGGGTATTTCCCTTCCCCTGTTCTACTGGGACATGCCTCCTTGTTCTGAAAGGGAAAGAAAGGCTGTCGCTTCTTAATAGAGAAGCACACTGAAACTTCCAATATCCAAATCAAGAAATGGAGGAAAGAAAAACAATCTCAACATCTCATTTTTTTTAGATTTAATATTTTATTTTTCACCAATTAAATATAAAAACAATTTTAACATTTCCCCCCAAATTTTGAGTTCCAAATTCTTTCCCTCCCTCTCTACCCTCACCACTCCCATTGAGAAGGCAACTTGACATAGATTATACATCTGTAATCATGCAAAACATATTTCCAAGTAAGGCATGCTGTGAAAGAAAACACAAACAAAATTTTATAAAAAGTATGTCAGGATATTTTTCTGCTGTTTGCTCATTTTGCTAAACAATTTCTAGACTTTTAACTCTATGCTAAAGTGGGACTCTGCTTATGGAGTCGAGGGGGCACTGACTCGAGTCAGGTTTTTTTGTGCAGCTGTTTTCTGGGGAATCTAAGTTTGCAGTTCTTCCAAGGTGGTACGACCTAGGAGCAGTGTCTTCACTACTCTCTTGCTTTGGTCTGAGTGACCACACTCTTTCCATTCTAGAATGTGATCAGGGTCCCAGGTCCTCTGTGGCTGCAAGTTCTAGTATGCTAGGAATTCTCTTCTAACTGGGCATGAGACCCACAACCAGATATGGGCAATGCAACAGAGTTCTGCCCCTAGTGCCAGCAAAGGGACCCTGCAATCTCCTTCTGACCAGTTGTCCGACTCCTCTTACTGTGTGTTGAGGTCAGGAAACTATGACTGATTCAGTCACTGCCCTCCCTCCCTAAGACCCACTTCTGGTTTGCTGGGGTGTGACCTACACTGGACTCTTATCCCAGTGTAACAGACCTTTTCTGCTGACACTCCAAGTTATCTTAGGCTGGATAATTGTTTCACTCAGTTGTTTTGTGGGTTCTCTTGCTCCAGAATTTATTTTGAGGCATTATTTAAAGATGTTTGGAGGGGTTTGGGGGAAAGCTCAGCAAAGTCCCTGCCTTTTCTCCATTATTCATTTCTCCATTGTCCACGAGAACTCCTAGCTGCCAACCAAGGATGTCAACTCTTTGTATCTTCACGGGCAGGACGGGCAAGTTTCCATCTCTTGTTTTCTCCTGGAGTTGCAGATTTCTTCCAGTCAGGAAGAACTAATGCCCCCGAGAAATCTCCTGCAAGGTTGAATAGGAAACAGTGGCTCCCAGGGGACACTCACAAAATGTTGCCCTTTTATACTGACCCACTGGAGTTCCTCACCTGGTATAGCTCTGATGTGAGTACTTTAAGTACTTCTCTAACACCTAAAGGCATAAAATATTCAGGAGGGAAGTACTTTGGCTGGAGCAAAAGTTGCACTGGGGCTACATTTGAATTAGAAGACAAGAATTACAGCAATTTGGAGCAAATGGCAAGTTCCAAACACCACTTTGGATATTGAGGTTTTATTCTTGAAAGATTTAAAAACAAAAAAAAACCTCCCATCACAAATATAATAGAAAAATGTGAATTCCCTCTTTATGCTTCTATGTGGAGTGGGGAGGGAGAGGAGACAGAACCCTTTAAGATGAGGATCCTGGCCAAGTCTAAGGTTATATGTTCAAATGTTCTCCTTGCCCAGATACGTCTGATTGTTTATAGCAAACACTTGCTTAGAATGCAATAAAAACCAGCTCATTTTTGTCTCCAGCCAAAAACCATTATAAAACCATTTGCAGAGAGCAAATACATATGATTTAAGGGTAAGTAACGTCAATTCACCAAGCAGGATGAGGAAATGAAGAAGAAAGTGAAGTGGGGATATATTCCATCAGCTCTCAATAGCAGCATAACAGCAATACCTTGTCTTGGCAGATTACTCCTTAAGTGCATTCGTAAGTTGGACAACTTATGAGTAGACAACTACTCATGATTGTATTCAGTTTCGGGTAGGAACGTCCTTCATATGCTGTCGGCTCTCCAACCAGCTCTAAAGTTCCTACTCTCTTTGGCCCCTACAGCTTCCAAGTAGCACCATGCCTTGGCCATCTTTGTGTCTGGGAAAACTATACTCCTTATTAGTCTCTGTACTGATAAGGGACTAAACATTCCCCCACCCCCCTTGTGGAGGGACAATGCTTTAAGGTAGATTCATGAACCAATAAATAATTGCTTATGATCAGTAGTGAATCAGATTCTGCACGTATATATATATATATATATATATATATATATACACACACACACACACATATATATATATACACACACACACACACACACACATATATATATATATACATATTTAATAATGGCCACTTGGAAGGGTCAACTCAAATCACTTCCATTCCCTCCCCCTGAAACTGCAGGGATTATTGCTGCTGAGTCATCTGTCGATTCTGCCTTCCCACCAACTTTAGCTCTCTCTCCCCAACTCCTTTTTGTGTGGGTGGAGAGCATGGTCTGTGATAGCATGGGTGTGGGAAAGAAATGTATATGCTCAAAGCTTATCCTTCATTTGATCCACCACTGTCATTCATCTGGATTTCTTTTTCCTATTTATGCGTACTTATTCTCTTAGTCTTTATTCTATATGCAGTGGTGGTCTACACATATTCTCAGGATGTCTGGATATACTCAAACTTCACTATAAAAGTTTTACTTTTATTTTAAGCAATTACTTTTTTCTTTTCTCTCCCTCATTGAACAAAAAAGACAACAAAAGTTAAAGCTTCATAACACACATATATAGTCCAGCAAAACAATTTTCCACATTGATCACATTCAAAAATGTAATTCTCATTCTGTATTTTATCAAGCAGCTCTCCAAAAAGACATGGGCAGCATGCTTATATTCAGTCCTCTGAAATGATGGCTTGCCGAGGTCTAGGACAATAATGTACAAAGGAGTTTTTCATCTCTGTAAGTCGAGGTAACTTCCACAATGTGACTGTCATAAAAATGAAATCACAGGTCCAGACCAAAACAGACACACAGGCAGTCTTTCTCCTTTCCAACACAATCCCTATACAATTGGCAAACTGATACACCTAAATCACAAGTCAGACCATGTCATTTTCCTCTAGAGTTTCGGGAGCTTTTGGACTGACTCTAGGATAAAACACTAACTCTTCTGTTAAAAGTCCACCACAGTGTGACTCCAGCCTGTCTTTACAAGCTGATTGTATTCTGAATGCTCAACAGAAGGTGAGATGCCTCAAAATCATTGAAGAGGGGCTGGAAGAGGGTAGCAGCTCCAGACACTGAGCCTGATAGGCCACATGTGGTTGAGGGGATGGGCATGCTAGAACAATGGGTTCATAAGTAATGATTTATAGATCATTCCCACCTTTCTGAGGTAGAAAAGACAAGTTAGTCTCTTCTAGGATGGTTCCAGTGGCTGCAGAGCCAACTTCTGGCTAAGTGCATTAGTCACTCAACAAACCATCCATTACCCTAGAGCCCAGGCTTGGACCTCCACAAATTAACCCACATTGGACTTTGCATCCATCTGGCTAGAAATGGCGGGCAGATTACTAGGGGTCAGGGAAGCAGGCAGAAATTTTATGTTTCTTCTCTCTGCTGCAGAAAGACCCAAGTTATCATAATTCAATAATCTGGTCCATATCATGAGTGATTCCAAATTTTTTTCATCATTCAAAAAATATTTCTAACATTCTTTTAAAAATTTGGAATTCCAAATTCCCTTTCTTACTCCATCCCTTCCCACATCCACTGGGAAGGCAAGTAATATATCATTTATACATGTGACATCATGCAAAACAAATTTCTATATCAGTCATGTTGCAAAAAAGAAAACAATGCAAAAATTATAGTTCAATTTACACTGAATTCATCAGTTCTCTTTCTGGAGGTAGAAGGCATTTTTTATCATGAGTCCTTTGGAATTCTCTTAGATCGTCATCTTAAACAGAGTAGCTACGTCTTTCATAGTTTATCAACATTACAACATCGATGTTACCGTGAACAATGACCTCCAGGCTCTGCTCACTTTACTCTGCATCAATTCATTTAGGTCTTACCAGGCTTTTCTGACCTCATCCCCCTCATCATTTCTTTTGTTGCTGTTCAGTAGTTCAGTGTTTCTCACTCTTTGTGACACCACCGTGGGGTTTTCTTGGGAAAGATACTGGAGCAGTTTTGCCATCTTCTTCTTCAGTGGATTAAGGCAAACAGAGGTTAGGTGACTTGCTAAGGGATACACAGCCAGTGACTGAGGCCAAATTTGAACCATGGTCCTCCTAACTCCAAGCTCAGCGCAATATCCCCTGAGCAATCTAATGTTTCTTAGAGTGAAATGATATTCCATCACAATCATAATACTACAACTTGTTCAGCCATTCCCCAATTGATGGCTATCCCCTCAATTTCAAATTCTTTGCCATCACAAGAAGAGCTGCTCTAAAGATTTTTGTACATATAGATTCTTTTTCTTTTATCTTTGGGATACAAATCTAGTAGGGTATTGCTGAATCAAAGGATAGGCATACTTTTACAATCCTTTGGGCATAGTTCCAAATTGTTCTCCAAAATGGTTGGACAAGTATAAACTGTGCACCAGCGTCCCTACTTTTTTACATCTCTTCCAGAATTTATCATTTTTCTTTTTAGTCAATTTAGCCATCTGATAGAAGTGAGGTGGTATTTGTTTTCATTTGTAATTTTCTGACCAATAGTGATTTAGAGCATTTTCTCATTTGATAATTGATAGCTTTGATTTCTTCTTCTAAAAACTCCGTTCATACCCCTTAACTACAATGAAAATCTCATTCATCTTTTCATATGCATCACTAATTACATAAAATGAGAAGCTAAGTGGCACAATGGATAGAGTCAGGAAGAAATTACTTCAAATCCAGCCTCAGACACTTACTAGCTGTGACGTGGGGCAAGTCATTTGACCCTGTTTGCCTCACTTCCACATCTGCGAAACGAACTAAAAATAGAAATGGTAAACCCCTCCAGTATCTTTGCCAAGAAAACCAAAAGGGGGCCACAAAGAGTCAGCCACAATGGAAAATGCATAAACAACAACAAATTAGATGATAAGGCATTTTATTCATGTCATTTACCTGCACTTAACTGAATTTTTTCATTTGACATTAAGAAAACTGGGAAGAAATCATATCCCATCAACATCTGCCACAAGCCCTCTGATGTTTTGTTTTAATTAATAAGATTCCAAATCTCTGCAGTTCACACTGGCTACTCTGATGAATATAAGCAGAAGCAGCACCATGAACACAGTTCAGATCATGCTTCCTCAAGCACAGTTGACAATTATGTAGCAAACATCATGATCACCTGATGGCAAGAGATAATTCATATACCTTGTGCCCGACATATGCCAGGGATCCCATGGAGGCTAAATAAGAACTCTTTGAACTTCATCTAGTGGTTCAGAATCATAGTCTACTTAGCTAGGAGATCTTCCCACACTCCTTAAATTTGTAAAGAATCTCTCCAGTGTGAATTTTCTGATGGAAATAAAGCAGAATCCTTAGTCTAAAGTCCTTTCCCACATGCATTACACTCATAAGATTCCTCTACAAAATGAATTCTTTGATGCTGAGCAAGCTGTGTCCTAAGTTTGAAGGTCTTCCCACATTCATTACATTCAAAAAAGTCTCTCTCCAGAATGAACGTTCTGATGTTCAGTAAGTTCTACATTCAGGCACAATATCTTCCTTCTTACAGTACATTCATAAGGTTTCTCTCTTGATGAATTCTTTGATGTTGGATAAGTTCTGGGTTGTAACAGAAAGCCTTTCCACATTTCTTACAT
>NW_020953708.1:115100-116210 GCF_900497805.2 Vombatus ursinus
ATAAGATTTCTCTCCAGTATGAATTCTTTGATGTCGGATAAGTTCTGAGTTGTAAGAGAAAGCCTTCCCACAATCCTTACATTCATAAAGAATCTCTCCATTATGAATTCTCTGATGGATATAAAGGTGTGTTCTCTGTCTAAAGAACTTCCCACATTCACTACACTCATAAGGTTTCTCTCCAGTATGAATTCTCTGATGCACAGTAAGTTGTGTCCTACTCCTGAAGGCCTTCACACATACAGTACATTTATAAGGTTTCTCTCCAGTATGAATTCTCTGATGTTGAATAAGATCTGAGATGTAGGGGAAAGTCTTTCCACACTCCTTACATTCATAAATAATGTCTCTGGTATGAAGTCTCTGATGCATATAGAGGTGTGTCCTCTGTCTAAAGAACTTCCCACATTCATTACATTCATAAGGTTTCTCTCCAGTATGAATTCTCTGATGCACAGTAAGCTGTGTCTTATTCCTGAATGCCTTTCCACATACAGTACAATCATAAGGTTTCTCTACACTATGAATTCTTTGATGTCGATTAAGATCTGAGTTGTAGAGGAAAGCCTTCCCACACTCCTTACATTCATAAAGAATATCTCCAGTATGAATTCTCTGATGCAGGTTAAGATGCACCTTCCTCTTGAAGGCCTTTCCACATTCACTACATTTATAAGGTTTTTCTCCAGTATGAATTCTTTGATGTTTAATAAGATGTGAATTTCTATGGAAGGTCTTCCCACACTCCTTACATTCATAAAGAATTTTTCCAGGATGAATTCTTTGATGTACAGCAAGATGTATCTTACTCCTGAAGGCCTTTCCACATTCATTACATTCATAAGCTTTCTCTGCAGTATGAATTCTCTGGTGTTTAGTAAGATCTGACTTGCAGAGGAAACCTTTCCCACACTCCTTACACTCATAAAGAATCTTTCCAGGATGAATTCTCTGATGGACAGTAAGCTGTGTCTTTCTCTTGAAGGCCTTTCCACATTCACTACATTCATAAGGAATCTCACCAGTATGAATTCTCTGATGGACATAAAGGTGTGTCCTCTGTCTAAAGGCCTTCCCACATTCACTACATTCATAAGGTTTCTCTCCAGT
>NW_020953708.1:116220-131499 GCF_900497805.2 Vombatus ursinus
TAAAGGCCTTCCCACATTCACTACATTCATAAGGTTTCTCTCCAGTAAATTCTTTGCCGCCTGAAAGGAAAAATACAGAGCCAATTAATCCTGCCTTTTTCCCCCTTTCCCAAGGTTCCCAGTTGCTCAAAGCTTTTAGAGCTGTTCTCTTGCCTTCGCACTTGAGAAGCCTAGTCTCACTGGTCTTTCACTAAATATCATATTTTATGTTATGTGAAAGTGTAATAATTCAAAGTTAACATATGTAAATGAATTGACTTAGGATGAAACTACCTGGAAGGATGAGTAAGTCCTTACACTACTGTAAATGGCTGATATTTGAATGGAATAAGGAAATGAAAGACTATCCATAAAAAAATAGATGACTCTGAGAGCTTGCAAAACATATCTGGAGGGAATATAAAAAGTAAAAACACTGGACAGAAAGAAAAAGAACTGATGAGTTTAGAGTGAAGAGGAGAGACAGAGTCACAAAACAAACAGAATAAAAAGAAATATGAGGAAAGGGGGTCATATCAGACAACTGTTGCCATAAATTTTCTCTAAAAATCCAACCTATCTACTTTGTAATGAATTGATTCAAATTTGTAAGATTAAGATCTAATTCCAAAACATAAATGATCAAGACATAGGTATTTTTCACAAGACAGATTATTAATAATCACCTGAAACATTAAAAAAAACCCCAATTTGGAGATATCACCAAATAGTCATCAGATTTGCAAAGAGACTTTAAAATTTAAAAGATACTTTAATTTTTGGCAGTTATGTTGAAATAGGTACTTAATAAGGGGCTAATGCCATTTTTTTTTTAAAAGCAACATAGGAATTTAAGCAAGAGCTATAAAATTGTTCATATTTTTTGACCCAATGATCTCACTATTAGGTCTACATCCTCAAAATGTTGTCAAAAGCAAACAAAGATCTCTCTCAAAATATATTTACAGCAGTTTTTTGTGAAATAGCAAAATACTGAAAAACTACAGGTCCAAAGATGGGGTTATAGCTAAACAATTCCTGAGATATGAACATAATATTGTGATTTTATAAACATAACTTCAAAGCATAAAGAAAAACAGGATGATATATAAAATGATAGACTGGAGAAAGGAAAATTAGGTTACGATTAAATATTTTAAAAAGTAATGGAAGCAAAGCAACATTAATCATAAAAACAACACAGAAGAAAATATTAAAATGGAACTGAGAAACAAAAAGGGCATATTGTTAATGTTTTAAGTAACATGTCTATTTTAAAAGGGAGAATGAATTAATGCAACTGAGGCAAGAGAATGCCTGTTTAAGATAAGATAATCTTCAATGAAGAGAACAAAAATACCTACCTTGTACAGAGGCAAAAACTTTCTTTTAGAGTGGAGGTACACGTGAGTAAAGACATACATAAAAAAGTAACTTCCTGAATTAAAAAATGAAGTCGTAAAGTCTCCGCTTTTCTCAACAGGCCTGAGAAGCTTTAGTAACATCACCTTGTTCCACATTTTACAAGAGCTTCGACCTACAATGACCAACAGAGCTGCAATTTGCAATGATCCATCTACTTGATTTCTATATAGTCACCTGGACAGCTGCTGCTTGGAAAATCTGGCTCTGACATCCAAGATGCTTCATTATGTTCCAACTGGTAGATCACATCTGGTTTGGAAACTGCAAATCCTGTCCATTGAAAATAAAAAAGTGCTACAGTCAGTCAACTCAGAACCCATCATAAAACAGATATGAAATCCTCCTTAGTAGAAAGGTAATGAAATAGCAGAATATATCTTATACCAGCAAGGGCACTGTCCATGTTATCTGATTTTCTCTGAAAACTTTTATTTTTTTCAACCAGGGAGGGCTCAGTGGGCTAGTTGGAAAGAGAGGTAGGGTTTGTTTTTTTTTGTTGTTGTTGCTGTTTGTTTGTTTTTTTAAGGGATAGAGTGGGAGTGTAGAGGAGAACTGACATTAATAAAATAACCCACTATATTTAATAAAAGAATTTCAAACCAGATCAAGCTCTTTGGGGAAAAAAATGTAGGCATGCTAGGAAGACCTCAAAAATAGTACAAAGGACCACTGAAGGATATTCTACATTATGGAGAAATGGGTTACTAGAGTAGGACTTAGAAAATACAATTCATTTGACTCAATCCTTACTTAGACAATGGGAAATAATACCTATACCAGGATTGAACAGAAAATCTTGGAGTTGAAGCAACAGAGAGGGGAAGATACATTCTCAAGAATAACAAATGAAGCAGTCTAGTTTACAGACATACTATAGAAAGGTATTTTCCCTCAAAACAGGTAGCACAAGTACTCTGTCTCTTGGCTACAAAAGGATTACAAATATCTTCCTTTTGTATGACAAAGAATAACTTAAAATCTCAAAAGTCTCTATAGTACATATCATGGCTCCAAAGGGGTAGCTGTTCTTACCCAAAGAGGCCAAGTTCCTATAGTTCTCCAGCATCACATCCTTGTACAGTATTTTCTGAGATGGGTTCAAATGTACCCACTCCTCCCAGGTGAACTCCACAGCCACATCCTTGAATGTCACTGATTCCTGAGACACCAAAAATATTTGTGCTTACTCAAGTATAGTTCTGAATGTTATGAAGTTTGAATATAAACTTCTTGCCAGTAGGGATTATATCATTTATATATCTGTAACCTCATACAAAGACTGGTGTATAGCAGGCACTTAAGAATTCTTCTCCCATTAGACTATAAGTTCCTTGAGTGCAGGGGCTATTTTCACTTTCCTTTATATCCTCACCATTGAGTGCAATGCCTGGTACATAGTAGGTACTAAATAAATACTTGTTGTTAATGAATCCAATGATATAGACTTTAAATGTTATTTTTCTTTTTTAAACACGCACCAATGGCTCTTACTTTTGCCCTCTAAGCTCAAATAGTAATATGCCTAGTTCCTTTTTTACTTGCTGAAATAAAACAATGAAAATGAAATAGATGAAAATAGCTATCACGTGGCCCTAAGCCTTCTCTTCTAGGCTAAATACACCCATTTCATTCAACCAATCATCCTGATCTCTTCACCACTAAGGTGGTTTCCTCTCTTCCTCAAATCACTTTGCTTCTTAAAATGCGGTGCTATGAAATTAACATGATTGTGTTCAGTGCTCCCAGAGCCAAAAGACCAAAAGCAAAGGAAGATGGCAGAGCAGGTTAGAAAATTCCAAGCTCTCCAGATTTCCTCCACAAACAAGACAAAATAACACCTCGGGGTGAATGTAGAGTAGCAAACAAGAGTTGTGGTAGAGCAGTGGTTCTCCCAGGGCAACTGAAAAAGACCTGAAGACAGACTCCAGGATGAGAGATTTGGCCCAAGTGAAGTCCAAACACTCAGGCTGTCTCCTCCCAAACTACAAACAACAGGCCCTGGGGGTAGCTGGGTTGGGAGGCAGTCCCAGCCTCAGCCTCAACCACAGGAATTTTCACCTGACAGATAGTGTAGGGGGTCAGATATCTGAGCAGGGGAGGATTGAAGGACCCTTCACTTTCCTGTGCTGGCTGACTAGAAGCCTAACCCTAAATGCATGCTATGGCTAACAACAAGGAGCTAGCACATGCCTGGTATAAAAGCCATCTTAGCAGTGTGGCAGGGAGGCTGCTGGTTGCGGATACTTGAAGGAGAGCTGATAAGAAGCATTTACCTAAAACCATCAGCAAGCATTATTTGTAATGAGGATGAGCTAGAAGCCTTCCCAGTAAGATCAGATGTGAAACAAGGATGCCCACTGTCACCAGTATTATTCAGTATTGTTTTGGAAATCTAAGCAATAGCAATAAGAGAAGAAAAAGAAATAGAAGGAATCAGAATAGGAAATGAGGTAATAAAACTATCTCTTTTTACAGATACTATGATGATATATTTGGAAAATCCTAAAGACTCAACTAAAAAGTTACTTAAATGGTAATTTCAGCAAAGTAGCAGGATATAAAGTAAACCCTCACAAATCATCAGTATTCCTATATATCACCAACAGGATCCTGCAGGAAGAGATAGTTACAGATATACCATTTAAAATAACTCTAGACAGTACAACATATTTGGAAATACAAATGCCAAAACAAACCCAGGAAGTATTTGAACAAAATCATTAAAAAAAATTTTGCATAAAAAAAATCAGATTTAAATGGAGAAATATTAATTCTTCATGGGTAAGCAGGGCCAATATACTAAAAGTGAAAATCTTACCAAAATTAAGTTATACATTCAATGACATCCCAAATAATGACTAAAAAATTATTTTACTGAGCTCCCGACCTTGAACTTTAAATAATGAGGCCCCATGTATGGAGAAACACAAACATGTTTTTTTCCTCCTAAGGAAGAAACCACCTCTACCTGCTGCTTAGAGATCCTTAACTAAGACTTGCTAAAACATTCAATGAGGGGGGCAGAGCCAAGATGGTGGAGCAAAAGCAGTGACTTGCTTGAGCTCTCCCCCAAACCCCTCCAAATACCTGTAAAAATGGCTCTAAACTAATTCTAAAGCAGCAGAACCCACAAAAAGACAGAGTGAAACAAATCTCTAGCCAAAGACAGCCTGGAATGGTTGATCTGAAAGGTATATCACGCCAGGCGGGGAGAGGAGTGCAGTTTGGTGTGGGCTCGCAGGCCACAGCGAACCTGGAGCAGGCCTCAAAGGACTGAATCGAGGGCAGCTGTGGCGGTTTCCAGACTTCCCAACCCATGAACTCTAAAGACAACTTAGAAGGTCAGTGGGAAAAGTCTGTTTCTGTGGTGCTAAGAGAGAAGGACGCTGAGGTTCTAGTCCCATTCCCTGAGCTCTGCGGCTGCCTCCTGAGCTTCCGGCCCACAGACTGAGGGGGAATTGAGTGGCTGATCAGAGGGGGATTACAGGGATCTCTCTGCTGGTGTAGGATTCTCTTGCTTTGCCCGTGCTTCGATCTGGGTCACAGTTCTGGGTAGTGGTCCTGAGGTGAGAAGGAGCGCTGGCGTGGTGGAGCTTGTAGTGGCTGTGGAGAGGAAACCCTCCTCACCAAGACAGAAAAGAGTGCTTGTGGTCACTCATAGACCAGAGCACAGGCCAGGAAAGGAGTAAACACTTCGCCCTTGATCATACCACCCTGGAAGAACTGAAAATTTACAGGTCCCTAGAAGTATCTCTGAAGACAGCCGCACAAAACCCCTGAAGCTTGGGGACAGTACATTCTCCACAATGGAAACAGATTCCTACCTTAACAAATTTATAACTCAAGTAATTGACCAAGATCATGAGCAAGCAGCGCAAAAAGAGTCAGATCATATTATCTTACTTTGATGACAAAGAAGATCAAAACATACAACCAGAAAAAGACAATGAAGCCAAAGCTCCTACATCCAAAGCCTCCAAGAAAAATATGAATTGGTCCCATGCCATGGAAGAGCTCAAAAAGGATTTTGAGAAGCAAGTAAGAGAAGTAGAAGAAAAACTGAGATTGATGCTAAAGGAGACCCAAAAAAATACTGAAGAAAATAACACCTTAAAAAATAGCCTAACCCAAATGGCAAAAGAGGTCCAAAAGGCCAATGAGGAGAAGAATGCCCTAAAAAGCAAAATTGGCCAAATGGAAAAGGAAGTCCAAAAGCTTACTAAAGAAAATACTTCTTTAAAAATTAGAATGGAGAAATTGGAAGCTAGTGACAATTTGAGAAATCAAGGCACTGTGACACCAATCCAAAGGAATGAAAAAACAGATGTGAAATATCTCACTGGAAAAACAACTAACCTGGAAAAATAGATCCAGGAGAGAGAACTTAAAAATTATTGGACTAGCTGAAAGCCACGATCAAAAAAAGAGCCTAGACATCATCTTTCAAGAAATTATCAAGGAAAACTGCCCTGATATTTTAGAACCAGAGGGCAAAATAGAAATTGAAAAGATGAATTGAAAGAAATGTTGATGATTTATGTGGGTTTATTTTATATCCTGCACCTTTGCTGAATTTGTTAATTATTTCAAAAGTTTTTTAGTTGATTCTCTAGGATTCTCTAAGTATACCATCATCTCATCTGTAAAGAGTGATAGTTTTGTTTCCTCATTGCTTTGTTTCCTCATTTCATATTTTATCTAATTCATTCAGCTTTTGAATAATAATGGTGATAAGGGCTATCCCTGCCTTACCCCTGATCTTATTGGGAAGGCTACTGTTGTTGTTGTTGTTCAGGCATTTTTCAGTGACATCATTTGGGGTTTTCTTGGCAGAGATACTGGAGTAGTTTCCCTTTCCTTATCTAGCTCATCTTACAGATGAGGAAACAGGCAAACATGGTTTAGAGACTTGCCCTGGGTCACATAGCTAGTAAGCCTCTGAGGCTAGATCTGAGCTCAGGAAGATGAGTCTTCCTCATTTCAGGGCTATCATTCTATCTACTGTACTGCCTTGCTGCCCTGGGAAGGCTACCAAGTAAACTACCAAAATACTATTTTATAGAGCTAAAAAAAATTGACAGAATTCATTTAGAAGAACAAAAGTTCAAGAATATCAAATGAATCAATGAAAAAAATGTGAAGGAAGGTGGCCTAGCAGTACCAGATCTCAAGCTGTATTACAAAGCTGAAATTATCAAAACAATCTAGTACTGGCTAAGAAACACAATGGTGGATCAGTGGAATACATTAAGTACATAATAAATATATTAAGTACATAAATTTTGCCTATCAGATCAATGGATAAGGGAAGAATTTAGGACTAAACAAGATATACAGAGCATTACAAGATGTAAAATGGACAATTTTGATTACATTAAATTAAAAGATTTTGTAAAAACAAAATGAATACAGCCAAGATTAGAAAAAAAGCAAGAAATTGAGAGAAAATTTTACAACAATTTTCTCTGATAAAGGCCTTACTTTTCAAATATATAGCAAACAATCAAATTTGTAAGAATACAAGTCATTCACCCATTGATAAATGGTGAAAGGATATAAAGTTTTCAGAAGAAATCAAAATTATCTCTAGTCACATGAAAAAATGTTCTAAATCACTAACGATTAGAGAAATGCAAATTAAAATAATTCAAAGGTACTACTTCACACCTATCAGATTTGCTAATAAACAAAAAAGGAAAACAACAAACACTGGAGGGGATGTGAAAAACTGGCATACTAATGCACTGTTGACGGAATTTTGAACTAGTACAACCATTCTGAAGCATGACTTGGAACAGGGGACAACTAGATGGCACAGTAGAAAGACCACCGGCCCTGGACTCAGGAAGACCTAAGTTCAAATATGGCCTCAGACACTTGACACTTACTAGCTGTGTAACAACCCTGGGCAAGTCACTTCACCCCACTGCCTCGCAAAAAAAAAAAAAAAAAAAGTAAAACAAGAATGATGTGGAACTACACCTGAAAGGCTATACTATAATATTATGCATAACCTTTGACCCAGCATCCACTACTACGTCTGTATCCCAAAGAGATCAAAGAAAAGGTAAAAAAAACTTATTTGTACAAAAACATGTATAGCAGTCTTTCTGTAGTGGCAAAAAACTGGATACTGAGAGGATGTCCACTAATTGGGAAATGGCTAAACACGGTGTGGTATGTGATTGTGATATAACACTACTGTGCTATAAGAAATGATAAGCAAGATGCTACCCCAACATCTGAGAAGACTTAGATGAAGTGCGGCAGTGAGGTGACCAGGGACTGGCGATCCCCGTGCACAGTGACAGCAATATAATACAAGGCTCAGCTGTCAATGACTTAGCTCTCCTCACCAACACAATGATCCAGGACAACTCTAAGGGACCCACATCCAGAGAAAGAACTGATGGACTCTGAAAGCTGAGCAAAGTAGACTGTTCCATTTTTCTTTTTTCGTCTGTATTTCCTTCTGCAACGTGGCTATTATGGAAATGTTCTGCACATCAAATTATTTGCCTTCTCAAGAAGAGGGAAAGCAAGGGAGGGAATTTGGAGCTCAAAATGATAAAAAAAAAAAAAAAGAACTGTTTCTACATGTAATTGAGAAAAAATAAAATTAAAGAAAAAAATCCTTTGTCAGCTTCACTGCGTAAATTACTCTAGGTTGCGATTCTACTAGCAGTGTTTATTGTAATATCATATTCTAAGCCTCACACCCCTTTACTGTGTAATATCTTGTGTGATCCTGAGCTGGTAGGTCTGGATTTTGGCTATAATATCCTTAGAAGTTTTCATGTTAGGGTTCCTCAGAAAGTGATTGGTGGATTATTTCCCTTTCAACTTTGCCCTCAAGTTCTAAGACATCTGGGCAGTTTTCTTTTATAATTTTTTGAAATACGATGTCTAGGCTCTGCCCTATGCCCTCAGTTTGAAAAACCTTCCTTTCTTCACTACATGCATAAGGTTCTTCTCCAGCATGAATTCTCTTCTGCATAGTAAGAGGTGCCACCAGTTTGAAGGCCTTCCCACATTACATTCTTAAAGTTTTTCTCCAACGTGAATTCTGTTATTAATTACTATCCTCAAGAATGAGAGAAATTAATATTATTATATTAATGACTAATTATTAATTTGCTACTCATCCTTTTCCTCATATTTCTGTTAAGACTCAACTCCTGAAAAAGTGAGTCTCTGAAGGGAATGACTAAGTGATAAGATTACTCCTAGCCACCAAAGCACAAGCTCCTTAACCAGGTTGGGCAGGACGCCACTCCACTGGGAAACCTAACTTCTGTTTAGAGTACAAATAGAATACAGTTTGAGCAAGCCCTTACCCTGGGGGAAGGAACTCTTGTCCTAGATCTCCTCCATTACACTTTAAAAGCTCACGAAGGAGAAAACAAGCCAGAAAGGTCCAGCTTTCCCCTGTCTATCTGCTGAGTCACTTGATCAAGCCATGTTTTCAGGAGGAGATGAAGACTTTTAGCCCACTTCCTCATTAAATATCTACCAATCAGGGTTGAATTTCACTTATTAGGGGAGTTCCCTGTCACAAGGAACAATCTGAGTTAAAGCATTTCAGAATCTGCCTTGGCATCTTTGGTTATTAAGAGAAACTACTGACAGTCAATTTATTAAGAGCTAGCCTAATTTATAAACTGATTAATAATTACCTGGAAACTCTCAGGAGGTTTATTCTCAACAGGAGGAAGACCTACCTCCATATATTACGCTCATAAAGTTTTTCTGCAATATGGGTTGTCTGATGTTTGAATAAATTCAGACCTCCAATAGAAGGCCTTCCCACATATACAACATTCACAAGGTTTCTCTCCAGCATGAGGCTCTCTGACATTGAGCAAGTGCTGAGCTCAGACAAAAGGCTTCCCCACATACAGAACATTCATAAGGTTTCTCTCCAGTACGAATTCTTCTATGTTGAATAAGTTCTGATTTGCAGGAGAAGGCCTTGTCAAACTCTTTACCTTCATAAAGAATCTCTCCAGTAAGTGGAGTCTTCCTCATTAAGGCCTTCCCACATTTATTTCATTTGTAATGTCACTCTCTCATATGTATTCTCTGATGCTGAGGAACTTCAGAACTCAGGAAGCCCTTTCCACACACATTACATTCAAATAGTTTTTCTGCAATATGAATTCTCTGATGCCCATTAAGATTTGCCCTCTTATTGAAGGCCTTCCCACATACAGTAACTTCACAAGGTTTCTCTCCAGTATGAATTTTCTGATGTGGAATAAGTTCTGAGTTTTGATGGAAAGCCTTCTCACACTCTTTACATTCAAAAAGAATCTCTCCTGTAAAAATTCTCTGATACACAGGAACTTGTACTTTCGTGCTAATGGTCTTCCCACATTCACTACATTGATAACGTTTAACTCCAATATGAGTTCTTTAGTGACAAATAAGTTCCGACTTGTGATGGAAGGTCTTTCCACATCTTACATTTATGAGAAATCTGTTCAGTGTAAATTTTCTAATGGACATAAAATCACGTTCTATATCTAAAGGCCTTCCCACATGCATTACACTCCGAAATAATGACTGGGCTTAAGAAATCATAGGAACAATTGTATGAAAGAAGATTATGACAAAAATATATACCAACCTTTCTGGGATACAGCTAAAGCACAAAATAAATTAAGAAAATAACTAGTTTAAAGTTAAAAATTGGCCAAGTAGTAAAAGAGGCACAAAAACCTTAGTGAAGAAAAAAACTCATTAAAAATTAGAACTGGTCAAGTGGAAGCAAATGACATACTCTGAAACATCAAAAAATAATAAAACAAAGTCAAAAGACTGAAAAAAATTTGAAGAAAATGTGGAGTAGCTCACTAGGAAAAAAAAAAAGAACTGGAAAGTAGATTGAGGAGAGTTAATTTAAGAATTATTGGACTATTTAGAAGCCATGATCAAAAACAGAGTCTAGACATTAAAGAAATTACGAAGAAAAAATGATATCTTAGGATCAACAGGGCAAAGCAGAAATGGAAACAATCTACGAACTGCCTCCTGAAAGAGATACCCAAATGAAAATTCCCATGAATATTATAGCCAAATTCCTGAGCTCCCAGGTCAGAGAATACTTTAAACAGCCAGAAAGAAATAATTTAAATTCATGGAGCTAAAGTCAGGATCATCCAAGATTTAGCAGCTAACATTTTAAAGGAGAAGAGGGCTTAGAGTACTATATTATAGAAGGCAAAGGAGCTAGGACTACAACCACAAGTAACCTACTCAGCAAAACTGAGTATAATCCTTTATGGGAAGACATGGACATTTAATGAAACAGAGGACTTTAAAGCAATCCTGATGAAAAGAGCAGAGCTCAATAGAAAATCTCATAATAAAACACAAGACTCAAGAGAAGCATAGAAGATTAAACAGGAAAAAGAAATCATAAGGGACTTAAGTTTTGTTTTGGCAAGGCAGTTGAGGTTAAGTGATTTGCCCAAGGTCACACAGCTAATGTCAAGTATCTGAGGTTGGATTTGAACTCAGGTCCTCCTGACTCCAGGACTGGTACACTATCTGCTGTGCAGTTAACAGTTAAACCATTATGGTGAGAAGATGCATGCAATGTTTAAGAACTTTATTATTATTAAGTCAGTTGGAAGGAGGCTACATAAACAGAGGGCAAGGGTATGAGTTGATAATGTGGGGAGGATCTCAAAAAAAATAGGGGGTGAAAAGAAGGAACGCATTAGGAGAAAGGGGAAGGAAGCAGGAAAATGGGGAAAATTGTCTCACATAAAAGAGGTGCAAAAGGAAGTATTCTTACATGGGAGGGAAAAACAGGTAGGCAATGCTCATCTGGTTCAAATAAGAAAGAAGAATACAAACAAACTCAACGAGGTAAAGAAATCTATCTTACCCAGTGAGGAAGTAGGAAGAGAAGGGGATAAGAGAAAAGAGTGAAGGTGATAAGAGGAAGTGCTGATTAAGGCAGGCATAGTCAGAAGCAAAAAGAAAAAAAAAAGGCTTTTAAGGATGGGTACTCTTAAAAAAAAAAAGGAGAGAAAGGGTTAAACTGAAGAAAACAGGATGCAGGGAATTACAGTTAGTAATCATAACTGTGAATTTGAGTGCAATGAATTCACATACAATGTCAAAGGGGAAAGCAGAATGGATTAGAAACCAGAACTGAATATGTTGCTTACAAGAAACACAACTGAAAGTGAAAGATACAAAGTTAAAATGAGGGGCTGTGGCAGAAACTATTATGTTACAGCTGAAGTTTAAAAAAAAAAAGGAATAGAAATCATGATCTCAGACAAAGGAAAGCAAAAATAGACCTAATTAAAAGAGGTAAGTAGAGAATCTATATCTTGCTAAAAGGTAGCTTAGATAATAAATAATATCAATACTAAATATATGAAACAAATGGCATAGCACTCAAATTCTTAAAGGAAAAAAATGAGTTTTGTAGGAAAGAGATATTAAAACCCTGCTAGTAGGGGACCTCAACTTTCCTCTCTCAGAAATAGATAAATCTAACCATAAAATAAATAAGAAGTTAAGAAGATGAATGGAATTTTTAAAAAAATTTAGCTATGGTAGAGAAAATTAGATTTCTAGAGAAAAGTGAATAACAGAAAGGAATATACCTTTTCCTCAGCTGTACATGGCATTTTCACATAAATTCACCATGTATTAGGGCATAAAAACTACACAAATGTAGAAAAGCAGAAATATTAAATACAACTTTTCATTACAGAAGGTAATGAAAATCACACTAATGTAGGGCCTTTGAGGCAGACTGAAAATTAATTGAAAACTAAATAAAAATTAGTTTAAAACTAAAGAATGTGGAGGTCAATAAACAAATCAGAGCAATAATCAATAATTTCATTAAAGGTAACAAAAACAATGAGACAACATACCAGAATTTGTAGGATGCAGCCAAAGTAGTATTTATATCAATAGATGCAGAAAAAGCTTGTGACAAAATACAACACCCATTTCTACTAAAAAACATTATAAAGCATAGGAAAAAAATGGAGCTTTTCTTTAAATAACCAAGAGAAAGCATTATCTGTAATAGGAATAAACTAGACGCTTTCCCCAAAAGACCAGGGTGAAGCAAGGATGAGTAGCATCAACACTTTTGTTCACCATTATACTAGAAATGCTAGCTGTAGTAACAATACAAGAAGAAAGGAACTGAAGGAATAAGGCAATAAAGAAACAAAACTATCACACTTTGTGGATGATATGAAGTATACTTCAGAGAATCATAGAGAATCAACTAAAAAACTTGTTGAAACAATGAAGAACATTAGCAAACTTGCAGGACAAAAAATCTTCAGCATTTCTATATGCTGATATATCAATATGTATATCAAAATTCAACAAAACCCAGCAGCAAGCAAAAGAGAAATTTCATTTAAAATAATTGCAGACAATATAAAATACCTAAAAGTCTATCTACCCAGACACAACCAGGAATTATAAGAACATAATTACAAAACACTGTCCCCACAAAGTCAGATCTAATTAGGTGGAGAAATATTATTTGCTCATGGGTAAACTGAGCCAATAATATAATAAAATGACAATCTGACCCAAATTAACTTGCATATTCAATGCCATACCAATCAAACTATCCAAGAAATTGGGGGGGGGGGGCGAGGCAATGGGATTAAGTGACTTGCCCAGGTTCACACAGTTGGTAAGTGTTACGTGTCTGAGGCTGCATTTGGACTCAGGTCTTCCTGAATCCAGGGCCAGTAATCTATCCACTGTACCACCTAGCTGCCTCTAAAGAAATTTTTTATAGAGTCAGAAAAAAAATAAATTATGTAAGGAAGAAAAAAAGGTAGAGAATATTTAGGAAATCGATAAAAAAACAATTTAAAGGATGACTGCCTAGCAGTACAAGATTTCAAACTATACTAGGAGTCATCATCAAAAGAATCTAGTGGGGCAGCTAGGTGGTGCAGCAGATAGAGCACTGGCCCTGGAGTCAGGAGGACCTGAGTTCAAATCCCACCTCTGACCAAACACTTGACACTTACTAGCTGTGTGACCCTGGGCAAGTCACTTAACCCCAACTGCCTTAAAAAAAAAAAGAATCTGATAAGAGCTAAGAAATAGAGTGTTTGATCAATGGAATAAATTAGGTATACAACAAAAAGAAGTAAATGACCATAGTAATCTACTGCTTGACAAACCCAAAGATCCAAGCTTTTGGGGCAAGAATTCACTATTTGACAAAAATTGGAAAGCAGCCTGGCAGAAACTAAGCATAGACAAATATCTCATAACATATACCATGATAAGGTAAAGTTGGGTAGATGATCTAGACATAAATAATGATATCTTAAGAAAAGTAGAGAGGAGCATGGAATAGTTTACCTGTCAGATATAGGAAGAATTTGTGACCAAATAAGAAACAGACAGCATCACAGGAGGTAACTGGAATAATTCTGAGTACGAGGAATGTAAAAGTTTTTGTAAAAACAAAAACAATGCAGCTAAAACAAGAAGGCAATCAGGAAAATGTTAAGAATTTTTACAGCAAACTTGTGTAATAAAGGCCTCATTTCACAAATATAGAAGCACCAGAGCCAAATTTATAAAAATAAGAGCCATTTTCCAATTGAAAAATGGTCAAATGATCTGAACAGGCACTTTTCAGAAGGAGAAATCAAAGCTATCAAGAGTCATATGAAAAATATGCTCTAAATCACTAAAAATTAAAGAAATGCAAATTAAAACACCTCAGGCCTATCAGATTGGCTAACCTGACAGAAATAATAAATGATAAATGCTAGGAGAGATGTGGAAAAAGATGGACACTAATGCACTGTTGGTGGTGTGGCCAACTGCTTCAAGAACTCTGGAGAATAATTTGGAACTAAGGCCCAAAGGGCTATAAAACTGTGCATTTAACCTAGCAATACTACTATTATGTCTACATCTCAAAGACATGAAAGAAAAAAGGAAAAAACTTAAATGTACAATAATATACCAGTTTTTTTCTGTTTCTTTTTTTTCTCGTAAAGGCAAAGGAATAGAAATTGAGTGGATGCACATCACCTAAGGAATGGCTGAATAAAATGTGGTCTATGATTCTGGTGGAATATTATTGTACACTAAGAAATGATGAAGGGGGTGAGTTCAGAAAAGCCTCTAGGAAGACTTCTATGAAGTAAGGTGAACTAGAATTCTGTGCAATACTGTCAGGCTGACCAACTGTGAACATAGCTACTCTGATCAATAAAACGATCCACGAATTTCTATAGGCTCCTGGTGAAAAATGAAGCAAACTGCTAAACTCTGAAGGCAGATCAAAGCTAACTTTTTCTTAAACTCCTTTATTTTTATTATTTTTTTAACATGGCTAATACTGAAGTGTTTTACATGACATCATATGCATAATGGATATCATACAGCTTGATTTCATGTGAGGGGAAGGAGCTGGATAGCAGGAAAAAATTTGGAACTCAAAACTTAAAAATGATTGGAAAAAAAAGTAAATCTAATTTGTTTTACGGGGGGGAGGATAAATAGAAGATCTATATGGTATCTTTATACTCTAAACATAGAATTCCTTGACACCAACAATTCCTAGCGTTACAGCACAGGACAAAGAAACCTACCCCCCATCTCTGGCCTGAGATGTATTTCAGGAAAGCAGCAAGTGACACTCACCTTCCCCGGCCTAGCTGTCAGGGCAGGAGCCATTCCCTCTCCCTCCAGGCTGTCCTCCTGGGGCAGAGCAGAGGCCACCGAAGGTAGAGCTGGGAAGGAAAGGAGAAGCAGAACGAGGGGTCACGCTGGGGGGGTCTGCCCTGCTCAGACCAGACATTCCCACATCTTCACTGCAGGGAGATCAGGGAGGGGGCAGGG
>NW_020953708.1:131599-159461 GCF_900497805.2 Vombatus ursinus
AGGGGGCCAGAAGGAATTGGTCACTTCTCTCCTGGGGGGGCCAGAAGGAAGTGGTCACTTCTCTCCTGGGGGGTTGGGGGCCATAAGGAAGCGGTCACTTCTCTCCTGGGGGGAGGGGCCCAGAAGGAAGAGGTCACTCCTCTCCTGGGGGCAGGGGTGCGAGGGGGCCAGAAGGAAGCGGTCATTTCTCTCCTGGGGGCGGCCCAGAAGGAAGCGGTCACTCCTCTCCTGGGGGGCCAGAAGGAAGAGGTCACTCCTCTCCGGGGGGGGGGCTGTCTCGGGGCCAGCATCTCCTGACCCTTTCAGCAGGGCAGGGCACGGGTCACCAGGGACATCGCAGCCCCCTCCAGGGACACAGAAGCACCAGGACTTCACGCCCCAGGGCTCTGCACAGGGAAGGGCTGAGGCCCGGAGGGGCAGGGCCTGGGGGAGGCAGCCCCGGGGACACAGTGCGAGGCCTGGAGGCAGGAAGGCTCATCGTCTGCAGACACAATCCCAGCGCCTGCTAGCTGGGTGACCCTGGGCAAGTCACTTAACCCTGGGGCCTCGGTCTCCTCGTCTGCCGAATGGGCTGAAGGGCAAACCGCCACTCCAGCATCTTTGCCAAGGAGACCCCAACCCGGGTCACGGAGAGTGGACAGCCGCGGGACGACGCCTCCCACGGCCTCGTCCCCGCCACGCCGCCCCCGCCCCCATTTCCCCGCTGCCCACGCCCCTGGAAGCTTCCCCCTCTGGTGGGCGCCCCGCCCCATATCCCAGGACTCCGGCCCCGCAGCCCGCCTCCCCCTCAGCGGGCCCCGCATTCCGTGGCCGCTCACCCCGTTTCCGGTCAGCTCAGGGCAGAGAGGGAAACAGATACCCCCAAACGTGACAAAGGGGTCGGGGGGAGGGGCGGTGTAAATGACGTCAAAGGCACCGCCCAGCCTACCCCCTCGGAATTCGGAAGAGGCTCGCGGCTGAGCAAGGCCTTCTGGGAATCGTAGTCTGGAGGCTGTCGCGCTTTCTGTGCATGCCTGGGGCTCGGCTCCTCCCTGGCCACCAATGCACCGCGCCATCGCGCCCCCTCGTGGCGTCCCCCTGACCTGGGCAGTCTGTCACACACACGGGGAGGGGCGCTGTATTTGGGGAAGGCCGCCCAGGCCAGCCTGACGCCGCGCGAGGGTGGGCAGAGGCGGGAGGCCAGACAGCAGGAGGAGGGAGGGGCCCAGGTGGAGGCTTTTGTCCAGAGGCAGCGGGCCCCGGCATCCTCCTCGGGAGCCACAGGAGCAGCCTGGCCAGAGCCGCGCACGAGGCATCGAGGCAGCCCGGGAGATCGGAGCCGCCCGACGGAGCTGGCGGCCTGGGAGAGGGCTGCAGGGCGGGGACGGCTTGGCCCCGGGAGGAGCCGCCGGACTGGCCAGCGGGGGGAGGGTGCACGGTGAAAACGGGCTACAGAGGAGGGCGATGGAGAGCGCCGAGGACTAGCCGTGGTTGTGCACGTACCCTGTGCGCGCCGCAGATCGGCTGAGCCTCTGGGACGAGATCCTTCCCAGGAATCGGCCACGAGGGACAGGAGGCTCCCAAAGTGAAATCAAGGGGAGGCCAAGGACAGCAGTGTCACTGAGGAAGAAAAACAGAAGTCGTCTGATGGATGCACTGATGGACAGCTTGCTCACCAGCCCAGGAGTTTCTTCACGGGCAGGACCGCCCAGTTTCCATCTCTTGATTTCTCCTCCAGCTGCAGACATAGCTCAGTGAGGAAGAGTAAATCTTTTACAAGCTTGAGTAGCAAACAGGGGCACTCCCAGGGGACACTCACAAAACACCGCCCCTTTCTTAGGACCCACTGGAGCACCAGACCTCACAAGTCTCTCGTGTGACTACTCCAAGTCCAGAAATGCAGGAGGGAAATAAGCTGCTCCTGATTGGAACTACATGTGAACTGCAAAGCAAAGACCATTTATAGCTGTTGTTTGGAGAGTGTAGCGATTTCCAGAAACCACTTTGGACATAGGAAGTTTCAGTCTTGAAAAGGACAAAACAAAACAAAACCCCTCCCATCTCAAAACTATAAAACATGTATGTCCTCCCTTTCTGTTCCTCTGTGTGGGGGAGCAGGAGAACCCGTAAATATGATGCCCCTGGCCAAGTCCAGCCTTAGGTGTCCAAATTTTCCCCTTTCTCCTTCTCCAGAGAGGTCCAATCATTGACAGCAAACACTTGCTCAAAATTTAACAGAATTAGCTGATTTTTTTTCCTCCAGCCAAAACGCATTACAAAAGTGCACACAGCAAATAAACACAATGTAAACGTAACGTCACTTCACCAAGCAGGATGAAGGGGAGAAGGAAGTGAAGTGGGAACGAATTCACTCAGCTCCCAAAAGCAGCAGAACATCAACATCCAGTCCTGACACACTGTGCCCTAAGTGAGTCCGTAACTTGCACCAGCCTCCGACCCTGGATTACATTCAGTTTGGGGTAGCAGTTCCCTTTATTTGCTATCAGTTCTCCAAACAGCTCCCAAGCTCCTGCTCCCTCTACCCACTGCAGCTTCCAACTCCCACCATCCTTTGGCCCCTCCTTCTATCTGGGAAAACTATACTTGCTAATAGTCTTCTTAGTAATATGGGACTAGACATTCCCCATTCCCTCCCAACCATCACTTGGTGGGGGACAATAATTTAAAACAAACTTATAAACTGATATATGTCTACTTATATTCAGCAGTAAAAGTCTGCATAGCTGGCATATTTAATGACTCCTTGGGAGGATCAACTCAATCTCTTGCTTTTCTCCCCCTGAATGCACCAGGGAAGTTTGCTGCTGATGCTCAAGTACATTCTGCCATCCCACCAATTTTAGTTCTCTCTCCACAAGTCCCTCATAAGGGTGGAGAGCCTGGTCTGTTGTAGCAAGGGATGGGAAGAAAGTGTAAATGCCCAAGCCTTCTCTTTTATCTGGTCCACCATGGCCATTCATTCTTCCTATTGTAATTATTTTCTTGATTTTTACTCTGTATGTAATGGTGGTCAACACATTGCACCTCAGGAAGTTTGGACATGCTCTAAACCCAAATGATAGAAGTTATCAATTTAAAATTTTCCTAATCCAATGTCTAATCTAAAATCTAATTTATTTTATTATTTTTCCTTCACCATTGTTGAACCAAAAAAACCCAAGAAATGTAAAAAAAGTAAAACTTTATCATATACGTATAGTCCAACAAAATAAATTTCCACATTGGTCACACCCAAAATGAAATTCTCATTTTGTATTTCCCCTCTGCATCACCTCTGCAGAAAGAGATGAGTATCATACTTAACCTTCAGTCCTCTTGAATCATGGTTTGACTAGGACAAGAATTTATAAAGGAATTGTCCATCTCTATGAATGTAGGTAACCTCTACACAGGTCCAGACCAAAATAGACACACAGGTAGTCTTTCTCCTTTCCAACACATTCTCTTTACAATGAACAAATTGATATTTCTAAATCATAGCTCAGACCATATCATTGTTGCTTTCTTACTGACTCTAGGATAAAATACTAACTCCTATGTTAAAGCCCACCAGAGTGTGACTCAAGCTTATCTTTACAAGCTGATTACACATAGCATGCTCTGCAGAAGGTGGGAAGACATCTCAAAACCGCTGAAGAGGGGCTGAAAGAGAGCAGCAGTCCCAGAAACTCTGCCTGTTGGGACACTTGTGATTGGGAGGATGGGAGTGTAAGCAGTGATTTGTTAACACTTTGACAGAGAATAGGCCAGGTGACTTTCTTCCAGGATTGGTGTAGCTGCAGAGGCAACTTCTAGCTGTGTCCATTAGTCACTCATCAAAACTTCCATTGCCCTAGAATCAAAGCTTAGATTTCCAAAGTGACCTACGCTGCACCTTGTACCCGTCTGGCTAGAACTGGCAAACATTATTCAGAATGAAGGAGACTGGCAGAAATCTTAGGCTTTTCCCCTCTGTTGCAGAAAGACCCAAGTCTAGGAGTTCAATAATCTGGTCCATGTTGTAGCTGATTCCAAATCTTTTTGTTTAATCATTTAACTTTTTAAAAAAATTATTTATTTTGAACATTCCTTTTAACATTTTGAATTCCAAAATTCTTTCCAGTCCTTCCCCACCCATTGATAAGGCAAGAAGTATATCAATTACATATGTGGAATCATACCAAAAAAAAAAAATTCAATATGAACCATGTGGCAAAATCAGTTAAAAAAAAGAAAGAAAGAAAGAAAGAAAGAAAATGGAAAAAATTATACCACAATTTACATTGAGTTCATCAGTTAGCTCTCTGGAGGTGGACTGTATGTTTCATCATGAGTCCTTTGGAATTATCTTGATCAGAGTAGCTAAGTCTTTGACAATTGGTTATTACAATGTTGCTGTTACTGAGCAACATGACCGCTTGATTCTGCTGACCTCATTCTACATCAATTCATACAGGTCTTCATATGTTTTTTCTGAAATGATTCTCCTCATGTTGTTAAAGTTGTTTGGTGGTTCAACGAGGTCACATTATGGAGGTTATCATGGAAAAGACAATGGAGTGGTTTAGCCATTTCCTTCTCCAGGATATTAAAGCAAACAGAGGTTAAATGACTTGTCCAGAGTGATGGAGCTAATAAACGATTGAGGCCCTATTTGAATTCAGTTTTTAATGACTCCAGGCACAGTGCTATATCTACTAAGCTATTCAGCTATCATCGATCATTTCTGACAGCAAAATAGTATTCCATTACAATTATAAAGAATTTATTCAGCCATTCCCCAAACAATGGGCATCCCTTCAGTTTCCAATACTTTGCTGCCACAAAAAGAGCTGTTATAAATATTTTTGTACATATAAGTCCTTTTCCTTTTTGTTGACCTCTTTGGCATACAAAAGAAGTACTGCTATAGCTGTGCAAAATAGAATTCACAGTTTTGTAGGCCTTTGGGCATAGTTCAAAATTGTTCACAAGAATGGTTGGAACACTTGTAAACTGTGTATTAGTGTCCTTATTTTTCCCCATCCCTGCCAGAATCGATCATTTTCTTATATATCATGTAACCCAATTTGATAGGTGTGAGGTAATATGTCAATTGTTTTCATTTGCATTTCTCTAATCAAAAGTGATTAAGAGCATTTTTCCTATGACAATAGCTTTGATTTCTTCTTCTGAAAACTCCCTAGTCTTATCTTTTAACCACAATCAGAATCACATTCTTTTCATTTGTCACTAATTAGATGACAAGGCCTGTGGCAACCTTAAAAGGGCAATAGTTGCTCCTACTGTTTACAAGCATTTCACTGAATTTCTTCACTTTGTGAGAGATGATCTCTCAGAAGTGAAGCCTCCTCAAAGTGTTAATAGTTTTTGTTAATAGTTCTCACAAAGGGCAGCAATTAGGAGATCACTGGTCATCTGCAGAGAGATAAGGTCAGAAGCCAGATAGTAAGAAGAGTAGGAGGAGAGAAATTGGAGGCACCTGTTGTAGATGGCCTTCTCAAGGAATTTAATTGTATTGTTGAAACACACTCCCTTCTGACCTTGTCAAAACTCCCTCAGACCCTGTTTTCAAGCCGTAGCAGAAAGAATAAAATGGCCCTACCCCACCCCAACCTAAACTACCTTTTCTTGTCCCCAGACAAACTTGTGTAACTCTGTTGCTGGGGAAGATTTCCGCGAATAGATTGTGCCCCCTGAAGCCCAGCCAATGGGATAAGGAGAAGGGGGCTTGGGAGGAGGAACTCATGTTAGGGTATAAATAAGCCTTGCTTTCTGTATGTATGCATCCTCCCTGGCCAGCGCCATTAGGGCGAGCAGGGGCGGTACCCTTTCTCAGGAGAAAGCAATAAACTCCTTTCTGCTTTCAAGGTAACTAAGTCTTTGTTTTGAATTTGAGTAATGGTCTCTGTCCCACACAACTCTGATATTCAGAACACTGGGCAGAAATCATATATCATCAATATCTACCAAAGATCCTTACTGGCATTTTTAAAAATTTATGTGATTCCAAATCTTTATGGATCAGGGGTTACCCTGATGAATATGAGCAGAAGCACCAGAAACACAGCTTAGATTATGATACATTCCTCAAGCACAGTCAATAAGTATTTATCATACATCAGGCTCATCTGAGGGTCAAGAGGTCATCCATATGCCTCATGCATGCCATCTGCCCAGGGACTAAAGCTAATACCGAGTCTCTCCTAATACCACCACCCACTCAGTATCCTCAGGATCAACCACCATATTCTTTCCATACCAGAAGGCCCATGGGAGGATAACATTACTCTTTCTCCTATTAAAGGGTTCTGCAGAGGAAGGGGGATATTTCCTTTCATGGGGGCTAAATAAGGACTCAAAATTCATATAATAACTCAGAATCATAGTCTAGACAGCCATGGGATACTCCCACATACCTTACATTCATAAAGGTTATACAGAGTATGAATTCTCTGATAAACATCAGAGAAGTGTCCTCAGTAAAAATGCATTCTCACATGCATTACCTAACTCATAAAGGTTTCACTGCAAAATAGATTCTTCATGGCTTTCCATATTCATAAGGACCATCACTTGTATGAATTCTATGATAGTCAACAAAATCTAAATTGTGATGATCCTCCCCCCCCCTTTTTTTTTTTGGCAGTTGAGGTTAAGTGACTTGCCCGTGGTCACCCAGCTAGAAAGTGTCAAGTGTATGGTCTGAGGCAGGATTTGAACTCAGAGCCTCCTGACTTCAGGGCCAGTGCTGTATCCACTGTACAACCTAGCTGCCCTAATCTTCCCACTCTTTACATTCACGAGCAATCTCTCAAGTGTGAATTCTCTGATGGACATAAAGTTGTGTCCTCTGTCTACAATACTTCCCAAATCCCCAAATTCACCTTATATTCATAAGGTCTCTTTCCAGTATGAGTTCTCTGATGCACAGTAAGATGTGATTTCCTACTAAAGGCCTTCCCACATATACTACATTCATAGGGTTTCTCTCCAGTATGAATTCTCTGATGCACATTAAGTTGTGCCTTACTCTTGAAGGCCCTTCCACATTTACTACATTCAAAAGGTTTCTCTCCAGTATGAATTCTCTGATGCAGAGTAAGATTTGACTTCTTATTGAAGGCCTTCCCACACACACTACATTCGTAAGGTTTTTCTCCAGTATGAATTCTTTGATGTGTAATAAGTCCTGAGTTGTAGAAGAAAGCTTTTCCACACTCCTTACACTCATAAGGTTTCTCTCCAGTATGTATTCTCTGATGCACAGTAAGGTGTGACTTCTTATTGAAGGCCTTCCCACATACACTACATCCATAAGGTTTTTCTGTTCTGTGATTTCTCTGATGTTTTGTAAGATCTGACTTTAGAGGGAAAGCCTTCCCACATGTACTACATTCATAAGATTTCTCTCCATTATGAATTTGCTGATGCATATTGAGATTTGCCTTCCTCCGGAAGGCCTTCCCACATTCACTACATTCATAAGGTTTCTCTCCAGTATGAATTCTCTGATGCACAGTAAGATATGACTTCCTACTGAATGCCTTCCTACATTCACTACATTCATAAGATTTCTCTCCCATGTGATTTCTTTGATGTTTTATAAGTGCTGAATTGTAGTGAAAAGCCTTCCCACATTCTTTACATTCATAAAGAATCTTTCCAGGATGAATTCTGAGATGCACAGTAAGCTGTTTCTTACTCCTGTAGGTCTTTCCACATTCACTACATTCATAAGGTTTCTCTCCAGTATGAATTCTCTGATGTACTGTAAGTTGTGGCTCAATCTTAAAGGCTTTCCCACATAAATTACATTTATAAGGTTTCTCTCCAGTATGAATGCTCTGATGTTTAATAAGAGCTGAGTGGTAGATGAAAGCCTTCCCACAATCCTTACATTCAAAAAGAATCTTTCCAGTATGAATACTCTGATGAACAATAAATTGTGTCTTGTGCCTGAAGACTTTAGCACATTTAATACATTGATAAAGTTTCTCATCAATATGAATTCTCTGATGCTCAGTAAGATGTGACTTCCTATTGAAGGCCTTCCCACATTCACCACATTCATAAGGTTTTTGTCCAGTATGAATTCTCTGATGTAGAATAAGTTCTGAGTTGTAGATGAAAGCCTTCCTACACTCCTTACATTCATAAGGTTTCTCTCCAGTATGAATGCTCTGATGCACAGTAAGATGTGACTTACTCCTGAAGGTCTTTCCACATTGACTACATTGATAAGGTTTCTCTCCAGTATGAATTCTCTGATGCACAGTAAGTGGTGGCTTCCTCCTAAAGGCCTTTCCACATGTATTACATTCATAAGGTTTCTCTCCAGTATGAATTCTCTGATGCATATTAAGATTTGCCTTCCTACTGAAGAAATTTCCACATTCACGACATTCATAAGGTTTCTCTCCAGTATGTGTTCTCTGATGTACAGTAAGCTGTGTCTTACTCCTGAAGGCCTTTCCACATTCAGTACATTCATAAGGTTTCTCTCCAGTATGAATTCTCTGATGCACAGTAAGTTGTTTCTTACTCCTGAAGGCCTTCCCACATTCACTACACTCATAAGATCTCTCTCCATTAAATTCTTTGCTCCCTGAAAGGAAGAATAAAGAGCTGATTAACCATGCCTTTCCCTCCATTTCCCAAGGCTCCTACTTGCTCAAAAGGTTTTAGAGCTATTCTCTTCTCTTCCCACTTGAGAAGACTAGTCTCACTTCTCACTAAGGATCCCAGTTTATCTTATGTGAAAATATGACTCAAAATTAACATATAAATGAATTGACTAAGAGTGAAATTAACTGGAAAGATAAATAAGATGAATTTGTTCTACTACATTTAAATGGAATAAGGAAATGACTATCCAAAAAAAACTAGATGACTTTGAGAGGTTGTAAAAGTAGCTCTAAGGCAGGTAGGTGGCACAGTGGATAGACTGCTAAGCCTACAATCAAGAATATTAATCTTTATGAGATCATATCAGGCCTCAGACATAAGTTCTGTGACTCTGGGCAGATCATTTTACCATGTTTGCCTCAATTTCCTCACCCTTAGTGACTTAGAGAAGGAAAAAGCAAACCCCTCCATTACCTCTGCCAAGAAAACCCCAAATAAGGCCATAAACAGTTGGAAATGATCAAAAAATGACTGCATAAAAAAACCGTCTTTAATATTTAAAAGGGAAATTAAAGGAAAACACTGAACAGAAAGAAAAAGTAGAATTGATAAGCTTAGCATGACGAGAGACTGAGACATGGAGTAAATAGAAGAAAGGAAAAATAGGAGGAAAAGGGCTTATACTGGACAATTGCTATAAACATTTGATAAAAATCCAACCTGTCTACTTTATAAGCAATTGATTAAACTTGTAAGAGTAAAATTCAATTCCAAAGAGGTAAATGATCAAGACATATAGGTATTTTTCACAAGATGAAATATTAATAACTACATGAAACAATGCTGAAATTCTAGTTATCAAAGAAGCAAAACACAACAATTTGGAGATGTAATAAGATTAGAAACGATACTTTAAAATGATAAATTTTGGAAGTTATGATGAAACAGACACTTATTAAGCTGCTGACTCCATTTTTCTGAAAAGCAAGAAAGCAACTTCAGCTTTACCTACCAAACTTCATGGCCGTGTCCCACGACCAAGCCGACACGCTCAAAACGTGATTGAAAGCAAATAATGACATTTCTCAAAAATATTCACGATAGCTTTTTGTGAAATAGCAAAACTCTCAAAAACTATAGGTCCAATGATGGCTTTATGGCTAAAAAAATCCAATCATTAGAATATGTTATTGTTTCTTGGTAAACATAATTTCAAAGCATAAAGAAAAACAGGATGACATATAACATGATAGGCTGACAGAAGGGAAATTAGGTTAGGTTTAAATATTTTATAAACAACAGTAGCAAAGAAACATAAGCATCATGCAACAAAGAAGAAAGCATCAGAAGAGAACAAAAAAGCCAAAAGGACATGCTGTTAATAGTTTAAATGATGTGCTTATTTTAAGAGGGAGAATGAATTCAAGCAATTGAGGCAGGAGAAGGCCTGTTTAAAATAGGATAATCTTCAATGCACAGGACAGAAATAGCTAACCCACACTGAGGCAACCACTTTCCTTGAAAGTGGAGGTGCATGTGAGTAAAGAGATGCATAAAAAAGTAACTTCTTCAGTTAAAAAATGACATTTTTAAGTCTCAGCTCTTCTCAACAGGCCTGAGAAGCTTTCAGAAGACCACCTTGCTCAACATGTTAAAAGAGTTTTGACCAACAGAGCAGTATTTTGCAATGACCTTGGTTTCTATGTAGTCACCTGTACAGCTGCTTTTTAGAACATCTGCCTCTGGCATCCAAGATACTTCCTTTCTTTCCAATTGGCAGATCACATCTGGTCTGGAAACTGCAAATCCTGTTTGTTGAAAATGAAAAAGTGCTGGACACAGTTATCTCAGAATTCAATCACTGAACAAAGAAATGAAATATTCCTATAAAATCTTTGTATAAAAGTGGGAGAACAAGGGGACAAAATTTATCATCTATGATCCAACGCACTGTCTTTGCTAACCAATTTTGTCTGTGATTATTAGGTTCAATGGCCTAGTTGGAAGGAGAAGTAAGGGTTTTTTTTCTTTTTTTATGTAGTAGGGAGGGAAGGAAAATTTACATTTTTTTTTTTACAATAAACATCCATAAAACTTAATAAAAGAATTCAAAACTAGTGCAAACTCTCCTTGGGGAAAAAGTAGGCATGCTAGGAAGACCCCAAAGATATTACAAAGGACCAATGAAGAATATTCTATTATGTGGGAATGGATTACAGAGTAGGAAGAAGGAAAAATAGCTCATTACACTCTGCTTAGACAATGGGAACCCTTCGTATATAATTGAAACCTACACTAGGATTAAACAATCTTGGAGGAAAAGATACATTCTCAAGAATAACAACAAATTAGAGACAGTGAGGTGGCGCAGTGGATAGATTATTGGTCCTGGATTCAGGAGGACCTGAGTTCAAATCCAGCCTCAGACACATAACACTTACTAGCTGTGTGACCCTGGACAAGTCACTTAACCCCACTGCCTAGCAAAAAAAAAAAAAAAAAGAGTAACAACACATCAAGAAATCAATTTCCAGGCATAGTAAGCAAAGACGTTTATCCTCGAAACAGGAAGCACAAGTACCATGTCTCTGAGCTACACAAGGATTAGGGAATATCTTCCTTTTACATGCCAAAGAATAACTGTTAAAATCTTGAAAGTCAACATCATGTAGAACAGGACTGCAAAGGGGAAGCCATTCTTACCCAAAGACACCAAGTTCCTATAGTTCTCCAGCATCACATCCCTGTATAACTCTTTCTGAGATGGGTTCAAATGTATCCACTCTTCCGAGGAGAATTCCACAGCCACATCCTGAAATGTCACTGATTCCTGAAACACCAAAATATTTGTGCTTACCAAGGTATAACTCTAATTGTTTTGGAGTTTCAATATAACTTTCTTGTCAATAGGAATTATTTCAGTTGCTTATCTGTAGTCCAGTACAGTGACTAATGAGCAACAGGCACTTATGTAAAATTCCTCTCTCACTAGATTGTAAGCTCCTTGAGGGCAGTGGCCAGGTTGGCTTTCTTTGTATCCTCCCAACTCAGCACAGTGGTTGCTTATTGTTGTTGTTCATAGATCCAATGACATCAATTGTAAATGTGCGTGGGCTTTTTTTGCTTATTTTTTTACAGTAGGTGAACATGATTGTGCTCAATACTCCTGGAACCAAAAGAGCAAAGGTGAGCACGGGGTCTACCAATGGAAATGTAAATTAAGTGACGTAGTGAAAATTAAGCAGAGCCAACAGAACATGATACACAAAGACTACAAAAATATAACTTCTAAAAAGAAAAAGATGCTGAACTCTGAGTAATTTGAAAAAATGTTACTGTTTCTAACAGCAGACAAGATGGAGACCACTAGAGGGAAGAATGTTTTCTGAATTATCCAGGAGAGTCACTATAATGGGTATTTTTCCATAACTGTGTTTCTTTGCCATAAAGGAAAGTGAGATAAAGAAAACTTCTTCCACAAATGACTGAAGACAACAGCAAAAAACACTATAGAAAAAAAAAACAGCCTTTTCTAATTGCTTACTAACCAACTCATTAACAAGGTATTCGAGGAATGTGCCAGAGTTGGAAGTCACTGGCCTAGGCTTTGCAGAATCCACTGCCTCTTTTTTCAGACTGGGCACAAGTCTCCTCTCCAGCTGTGTGGCACCAACCCTATTCTCCAAGGTCCTGCAGGGATACCTGAGAACGGCTAAGCAATCAAACACATAGCACACTCCTTTCAGAACAACTGGATCCTGTCTATCTCCCTTTACCTTTATGTTTAAATATTTACACCTCTTGTTGCCAACCTGGGGGCTCTCCATCCCACTTCAAAGATCTTCATTTTCCAAAGAGAAAACTAAAGCCAAGCAAGAGATGACTTGTTTAGCTTTCTCTCAGGCATCCCTCCTTATGGTCATCCCATCCACCCCTAAACATGGTCCGCACTATTCTTTGATCTCTTGCTTGCCTCCAAACTAACTTTTTTCATCTTTTTTTTTTTTTGGTAACATTTATCACCGGATACCAATCACCTGAATCAGATCTTTGGGGGCTTTGGTGTCTTTCCACTGATTTTTTTACCTAGTGCTATTTCTTTTTTATTCCTCTTCAGTTAATAGTACTTAAAGCCATTTTTATTATCAAGATTAGTTAGGCTTCCAATTAATCAGCTATTAACAATTACAGCTGAGTCTCAATTACAAGCCTTGTGACACACAGTCTGGTGTTCTTTTCTTTTTACTTTGCAGCCTCTTACTCTTTAATTCAATTCACGTTAATGTAGCAGTTCCCCAAAAAGCAGATTTAAATCAAGGGCTTCAGTCTTAAACTTCTAGTATACATTACATAAGAAGGCATGAACTATTGGGGTACTAGTAGGGAGGACCACCAAAAGGGATTCTTCTTAACCATCCTCCTTGAGTCTCAGGAAGCAGGGCTACCCTTGACAAAAATCTATTTTCTAGGACTCCTACTACCCCCACCCCATTAGGGAAAAAAAGATGAAGAAAGTAATGAATACATACACACACACACACACACACACACACACACACACACACACACACACACACATTCTTAAAACTTTCAAATTTATCTCTTTTATCATTCTTGAATTTTCTTCCATTATTACATGTAAAAACTACTTTAAATATTAATTTTTCAACGGTTCTTTCTCAAAAGGTAAAGAGCCTAAGTCCTTTGGAACTGTGCTGGATTACTGTATTGCTGAGAATAGATAAGTCATTCACAGCTGGTCATCATATAATATTGCTGGCACTGTGTATGATGTTATGCTAGTTTTGTTCATTTCACTTCACATCAGTTCGTCTCTTTCTGAACACAGTAGTATTCCATTACAATCCTACATCACAATTTGTTAAACTATTCCCCAATTGATGGGCATCTTTTCAATTTCCAATTCTTTGCCACCACAAACAGAGCTGCTATAAATATTTCTGTACATATAGGTCCTTTTCATTGTTGTTTTTATCTCTTTGGGATATAGAACTAGTAGTAGTGATACTGATGGAACAAAGAGTATGATGGTTTTATAACCCCTTGGGCATACATTTAAATAAACATTCACAATGTAAACAAGGCGATCATATTACACCAAAAGGAACTACTGACGACAAACCAATATCAGTATTAAATGTGTGTGTTCCAAATGTCTCAACAAATAAATTCGTACAGGAAAAAAAGAGCGTATCATAATTGAGCATATCAGTAACATAAACAACAGAAATCGTGTCTATATCAATAGCTGAAGAAAAAGCTGTTGACAAAATACAACAGCCATTGCCATTAAAAACACTAGAAAACACAGGAATAATGGAACTTTACTTTAAATAAGTAGTATCTCTCAAAAACCAAGAGCAAGCGTTATCTCTAATGCAGACAAACTACACGCCTTCCCTAAGAGACCACGGATGAAGCAAGGATGGCCATTATCAACACTTTTATTCAATATTTTACTAGGAATTTACTAAAATTTTATTAGAATTTTACTAGAAATTGCTATGGTAATAAGACAAGAAAAAAAATTCAAGCAATAAGACAAAAAACAATAGAAAACCATCATACTTCGCAGATGATATGACAGTATACTTAGGGGAACCCCAGATAATCAACAAAAAAAACTAGCTGAGGGGGAGCTAGGTGAAGCAGTGGATAGAGCACCAGCCCTGGATTCAGGAGGACCTGAGTTCAAATCTGGCCTCAGACACATAAAAAATAAAATTTACTACTTGTGTGACCCTGGGCAAGTCACTTAACCCCATTGCCTAGCCAAAAAAAACAAAACAAAACAAAACAAAAAAAAAATAGTTGAGGGGCAGCTAGGTGGCACAGTGGAGAGAGCACTTTGGTAAGACTCCTTCACCTATTTTCCCAAATAGTTTATAGAGTACTGGAATTAGCTGTTCTTTACATGTTTGATAGAATTCACTTGTAAATCCATTCAGCCCTGGAGAATTTTTCCTAGGGAGTTCATTGATGGCTTGTTCAATTTCTTTTTCTGAAATGGGGTTATTTAAGTATTTTATTTCCTCTTCTGTTAATTTGGGCAATTTATATTTTGTAAATATTCATCCATTTCACTAAGATGGTCAAAGTTATTGGCATACAGTTGGGCAAAATGGCTCCTAATTATTGTTTTGATTTCCTCTTCACTGGTAGTAAATTCACCCTTTTCATTTTTGATGCTGGTAATTTGGTTTTCTTCTTTCTTTTTTTAATCGAATTAATGAAACATTTATCTGTTTTACTGTTTTTTTCATAAAACCAGGTCTTAGTTTTATTTTAGTTAAATAGCTTTCTTAATTTCAATTTTATTAATCTCTCCTTTGGTTTTCAGAATTTCTAATTTGGTATTTAATCGGGGATTTTTAATTTGTTCTTTTTCTAGCTTTTTGAGTTGCATGCCCAATTCATTGATCTCTTCTTTCTCTATTTTATTCATGTAAGTATTTAGAGATATAAAACTTCCCCTAAGAACCACTTTCACTGCATCCCATAAGTTTTGGTATGTTGTCTCATTATTGTCATTCTCTTAAATGAAGTCGTTGATTGTTTCTATGATTTGTTGTTTGACTCACTCATTCTTTAGGATTAGATTATTTACCTTCCAATTAATTTTTAGTCTATCTTCCCATGGCCCTTTATTACATGTAATTTTTATTGCATCATGATCTGAAAAGGACGCATTTAATATTTCTGTCTTTTTGCACTGAATTGTGAGGTTTGGAGGTTTTCTTTTCTTTTGTTTTGGTGAAGCAATTGGGGTTAAGTGATTTGCCCAGAATCACACAGCTAGTGAGTGTTATGTGAGGCTGATCTGACTCCAGGGCCAGTGCTCTATCCACTGTGCCATCCAGCTGCCCCTGACTGTGAGGTTTTTATGCCTTAGTACATGGTCAGTTTTTGTGTAGGAGTCATGTACCTCAGAGAAGAAGGTATATTCCTTTCTATTCCCATTCAATTTTCTCCAGAGGTCAACTATATCTAACTTTTCTAAAATTCTATTCATCTCCTTAACTTCTTTTTTGTTTATTTTGTGATTAGATTTATCTAGTTCTGAGAGGAGGAAGTTGAGGTTTCCCAGTAGTATAGTTTTGCTATTTCTTTCTGTAACTCCCTTTACTTCTCTAAGAATCTGGATGCTATACCACTTGGTGCATATATATTTAGTAATGATATTACTTCATAAACAAGCTAGGAATGCAAGGAATGGTTTAGCTATCAGATCTACAGAGAAGGGAAGAATTTATGACCAAACAGGAGATAGAGAACATTATGAAATGCAAAATGGATGACTTTTATTACATTAAATTGAAAAGTTTTTGCACGAACAAAGCCAATGCAACCAAGATTAGAAGGGAAGCAGAAAGCTGGGAAACAATTTTTACAGCCAGTGTCTCTAATAAAGGCCTCATTTCTAAATATATAAAGAACTGAGTCAAATTTATAAGAATACAAGTCATTCTCCAATTGATAAATGGTCAAAGAATATGAACAGGCAGTTTTCAGAGGAAGAAATTAAAGATATCTATAGTCATGTGAAAAAATGCTCTAAATCACTATTGATTAGAGAAACACATATCAAAATGACTTTGAGATACCACATCACACCTGTGAGAATGGCTAACATGACAAAACAGGAGAATGATAAATGTTGGAGAAGATGTGGGAAAACATGAACACTAACGCATTGTTGATGGCGTTGTGAACTGATCCAACCATTCTGGGAGAGCAATTGGGAACTATGGCCAAAGGACTATAAAACTGTGCATACCCTTTGATCCAGCAACACCACTTCTAGGTCTATATCCCAAAGAAATCATAAAAACGGGAAAAGGACACATATGTATTAAAATATTTATAGCAGCTCTTTTTGTGGTGGCAAAGAATTGGAAACTGAAGGGATGCCATCAATTGGAGAATGACTGAACAAGTTATGGTATACGAATGTGATGGAATACTATTGTGTTATAACAAATGATGAGCAGGCTGACTTCAGAAAAACCTGGAAAGACTTGTATGGACTGATGCTGAGTGAAATGAGCAGAACCAGGAGAAGGTTATACACAATAACAGCCATGTTATGTGATGACTGACTTTGATAGACTTAGCTCTTCTCAGTAATGCAAAGATCTAAGACATCTCCAAAAGTCTGACGATGGAAAATGCTATCGACATCCAGAGAAAGAACCATGGGGTCTGAATACAGATGGAAACATACTATTTGTTCTGCTTTTCTTTTGTTGTTTTGTTTTATTTCTTCTTTCTCATGGTTCCTCCCATTAGTTTTAATTCTTCTTTACATCATGACTAATGTGAAAATATGATTAATGTGAATGTATAAGTAGATCCTATATCAGACTGTATGCTGTGTTGGGGAAGGGAAGGAGAAGGAGGGAGAGAAAATTTAAAACTCCAAATCTTATGGAAGTAAATGTCGAAAACTAAAAATTAATTAATTAATTAATTGTTAAAAAAAAAAAAAACAATTTCCCATTTCACAAAAGTTGCTGGCAAAACTGCAAAGCAGGGGCAGCTAGGTGGCGCAGTGGATAGAGCACTGGCCCTTAAGTCAGGAGGACCTGAGTTCAAATCCGGCCTCAGACCAAACACTTGACATGTACTAGCTGTGTGACCTTGGGCAAATCACTTAATCCCAATTGCCTTACCAAAAACAAACAAACAAAAAACAAAAAAACAAAAAAAAAACTGCAAAGCAGTCCAGTGCAAACCAGGCATGGACCAACATCTCAAGTCATATACCCAGATAAGGTCAAAATGAGTACACGATTTACACATAAAGGGTGGTATCTTAAGCAAAGTAGATGAGCATTGGAAAATATCCCTGTTAGATCTATGGAAAAGAGAAGAGTTTATGACTAAGCAAGAAATAGAGAGGATCACAGGAAATAACACACATAATTTTAATTGTATGCAATTTTAAAGTTTTTGCCAAAACAAAACCAACACAACCAAAATAAGAAGGCAATCAGGAAAATGGAAAAAGTTTCTATAGCAAAGTTTCTCTGATAAAGGACTCATTTCTCAGATATATAGGAAACTGAGCTAAATATATAAATTTAAGATCCATTTACCAATTGACAAATAAGCAAAGGATATGAACAGGCAGTTTTCAGAAGTTAAACCCATCAATAGTCATATTAAAATGTTCTAAATCAATAATAAGAGAAAAGCAAATTAAAACATCTCACAGCTACCACTTCACACCTAACAGACTGTCTAACCTGTCAGAAAAGGAAAATGATAAATGCTGCAAGGGATGTGAAAAAAGAGTGACCCTAGTGCTCTGGCAGTGGAGTTATGAGCTGTTCTAACTATTCTTGGAATACAATTTGGAACATGCCCAAAAGACTGTAAAACCGTGCATAATCTTTGACCTAGCAATCCCTCTATTAGGTCGATGTGCCAAAGAGACAAAAGAAAAAGGGAAAGGACCTAAATGCACAAAAATATTTAGAGCAGCTTTATTTACGGAGGCAAAGAATGAGAAAGTGAGCAAAGGTGAGGGAATCATTTTAAGACTGCAAGGCAGAACTCCTAGGACTTTGGGTAATTCCAGGACCTTACTCCCTTCTGAAACAGTGAAGAAAACTTGAGGGAGTTCAGAGGATTAGGACAGCACGTGGTTAATTGTGGGAATTGAGTGAACCACACTGATACCATCTTCTGGCTCAATTCTGGAGCTAGCTTAGTTTCCATTCAGCTTTGAGTCTACCTAGTTCAATTGCTGCCTTGTGAGAAAACTTCATTCAATTGTGGCAATTGGAAAACCTTACTGCATTGTCTGACCCTAGCCCTTCCTGGCTGGGAAACTGGAGGACCTCTCCCTGCTGTGCAGAGCCCCTTAACCAAGGACCTACATTATGCTGACCAGAAACCAGGTCAGAGCCAAAGACTGATGTAAGGAGTTTCTCACAATTGTACATCTCAAGCAATTCATATGTCTTATCTGAAAACTGGTCCCATACTGATGAATCGGTTATTCGTTTGTATGAATACATACAAATTACTTTAATTCCTTTAGTTGTTTACAAACACTTGGGGTAAGTGGGATACCTTTTCTTCTGATTTCAGGACTTTGTACCTGTTCACTCTCCCCTTCTGAACCTGGAAAGATCCTAATCTTTCATTTAATTAGAAGTTAGATTACCTGGTGGTACGTTTCCTTTTAATTAACTAACTTTAATTGATTAATTGTTTTTAAAAGTCTGTCTCCCCTGTATTTTGGGTAAAAGTCTAAAGTGAGGTCTGGTCCCAGTGTGTTAAACAATCGGCATGCACTGCTTAATGACTCAGTATGCTCAGAAAATCACATCACTGTTTCCTTCGTCATTTCATCTTTTACCCACCACAGATGCCCATCAGTTTGGGAATGGCTAAATAATGTGTGGGATATGATTGTGAGGGAATAATACTGTGTAACAAGAAATGACAAGGGGTGCAGGTTCAGAAAAATGTGGGAAGACTTTTATGAACTAAGGCAATGTGAAGTGAGCAGAATCAGGAAACACTGTGCCCAGAAAGGGCAATATTGTAACAACGATCAACACTGAAAGACCTGGATACTTTGATCAATACAATGATGCATGAAAATTCCAATGGACTAACGATGAAAAATGAGGAGACAACTAATGAACTCTGAAGGCAGATAAAATAATTTTTTTCATTTTCTTTTATTTTAATGTGTTTTTAATTTTTTTTTGCAATGAAGCTAACATGGAAATGTTTTACATGTCTTCACATGCATAATAAGTATCTTGTTGCTTGCCTTGTCAATGGGTGGGGAAGCTGCTGGAGGGAGGGAAAGAATATGGAATCCAAAATTTTAAAGTGAATGTTAATTTTGGGGTAGCAGGTGTTGAATAAATAAATTATCTCTATAGTATTTTTTTTTTAGCTCTACATATAGGACTCTCTGATAGCCACAATTTCTAGGGTTACAGCATATGAAAAAGAAATGTATCCCTTGGTCTTTTGGACTGAAATAGTATTTCAGAAAATAACCAATTGGCACTCACCTTGTAGGGCCTGGTTGTCAGGAGTACAGAAGCCATTTTCTCTTCCTCAGTGCTCCCAGCTACTGGAGCAGAGCAGAGGCCACAAGAGGCAGAGGTTCTGGGGACAAAAGGAGAAGCATGAGAAGCTCGGGCCATGCTGTATGTGTCCCCTAATCAGAGGCTAAAAATTCCCACTTCTCCACTGAGGTAGACAGCAGGGAGGAGGACATGGTGCTGGGTGGTGGGGGTGGCAAAGGGCCAGAAGGAAACAATCATTTCTCTTCTGGAGGGGGCATTGTCTTAAGGACAATATCCTTTAGAGATAAAACAGAAGAACAGATAAACTGGTGATACTTTCTGGAAATGGAGAGAAGACAGGACACTTTCTGGAAAGGGAGAGAGGACAGGACATTCACTGGACGGAGAGGGAGGGGAAATGATATTTTCTGGAGGGGGGGAGAGAAAGGGATACTTTCTGGAGGGGGTCAGCGCTGATCATCCCCAGCATCAGAGTAGGCTTCCTGGACGGGGTGGCACCCAGGAAGAGGTCTGGAGGAAGAGGAGGACGCTGGGAGGAGGAGATGAGGTCACGGTGAAGCCCAGGCACAGACACAGACATGACACTTTCAGAAGCAGGACAGCATGATCAGCAGCAGCATCAGAGAAGGCTTCCCGGAGGAAGCAGTACCAAGGATGCTGGGAAGGGATGATGCCGCAGGGAAGTCTGCAACAAGGACCAGGTGTCAATAGACACCTGGAGTTCAGGACCTAAGATTCTCGCCAAGAGAAGGCCTGAGGTCCAGAGGGTCAGGACATGCGCGGGGTCACGTGGTGAGGGCGTGTCATGGGAGGGGCTTTGCATCCGACTCCACCCCCGCGCCCCCACGTGCCCCTCCCCGGCCCCGCCCACGTCCCTCCGCAGGCTCCACCCCCGCAGCGCTGTAAGCCGGAGATGGCTTTCTTCGCCTCTGGCGGAAGCTCCAATCTGTATGCTCCTCAGCCAGCCCCTGCTGCTACGGGGTCCCCGCGCCCCGCATCGGGCTTCTGGCTAGGCCTGGCCCCGCTTTCGGCTGCCGCTCACCGCGTCCCAGGTCGGCTCAGGACGATGAGGGAGAAGAGGGCGACAGGAAGAAGGGAAGAGCGGAGAACACGGTACGGAAGTGACATTGAAGGAAGTTCCCACCCTCCAGCCAGGGGCTTGGAAAATGCCCCTAGGACGACCAAGGCCTTCTGGGAATTGTAGTCTGGAGACGGCTGTATCTTCTGCTCATGCCTGGAGCTTGGCCCCCTCCCAGGTCTGGATTGTGGTCCTGAATCTCCCTGACTACCGCTGCTCCTCGAGGCACTTCCCGAGTGGGAGCCCCGCCCCTTCCTCTCCTCGACCCTGGTCAGACTCTGAGGACTGGGAATGTAAAAGAAAACACGAAATAAAACGATAAAAATAAAGTTAAAAGTGAAATTATGCTTCACTCTGCATTTGGAGTTCCTCATCTCACTCTGGCAGGGGATAGCATTTTTCATCAGGTGGCCTTTGAAATTGTCGTGAGTCACTTTTGTGACTGGATCCCGAGGAGGGGGCTGCTTGGTGTCTAAATGAATTAAGTTATGCGTTCAAATCCAGCCTCTGACACTAGCAGTGAGACCCTGGGCAAGTCACTTAACCCTGTTTGCCTCAGTTTCCAAATCTGTAAAATAACACAGAGAAGGAAATGGCAAATCACTCCAGTGTCTTTACCAAGAAAACCCCAAATGGGGTCACTAAGCATCAGAAATGATGCAACAGTAACTACTTTTCTTGATCAGAGTAATAAGAAGAATGTTTCTATTTGTGCCCCTATTTTATTCTAATCAGTATTAATCACTTCATTGTGATTCCATAGGGGAAGTGAATGTTAGCAAAAATTAATGATATAGGGGCAGCTAAGTGGTACAGTGGATAGAGCACTGGTCCTGGAGTCAGGAAGACCTGAGTTCAAATATTGCCTCAGACACTTGACACTTACTAACTGTATGACCCTGGGCAAGTCACTTAACCCCATTGCCTAGCCGAAAAAAAAAAAAAAAAAGAATTAGTGCTATATCACTATAGTATATCACTAATACACTCATCTAGTAATATATGTTTAGTCAGTCTAGTCAACTTATTTTTATCTAGATATTACATATATTCCCAAAGAGATGGAAAACCAAAAGGAAAAAAGACCTTATAGTCCCTTCTCCTCTTTTTTTTTTTGGCTAGGCAATGGGTCCCACGAAATAGCTCCCAGGAAAGGTTGTAGTGATTCAGAGTGGGATTATCAGAACAGTGGGGATAGGGGAAACAGAGACCATGTGTTAATTTGGCTGTTAGAAGGACTGAGGACTGCATTTCAAGAGCAAAAAAATTTTCAAAAAATTAATGAAATTATGCAGGGAGAAAAGAAAAACGCTGTACTTTTCTAGGACCAGGTAGTAGAAGCTACAAAGAAGTACACAAATTTAGATCCTGACTCTATAGAAGGGGCAGCAATCCTTGGCATAAATTCCATTAATCAGTCCGCCCCAGGTCTTAGGAGGAAACTGCAGAAAGTGGCAACGGGACCCCAAACACCCAATTACTGGAGATGGCCTATGGAGTCTTTAACAACAGAGACCTAGTTGCGGCAGAAGAGAGAGAAAGCAGGGAAAGGGCTAGAGACAGAGAACATGCTCAATTCTTGGCTGCTGCTATGACCAGCAAAAGATCCAAGGGTGCTCCTGGTGACTTGGGCAGTGGGCAAACCTCCTTTCCATGCCACAAGAAGGCCACTGGACCAAGGACTGCCCCTCCATGGCACCTCCCCCTCCAGAGGAAGCCCCCAGGACTGATGCCTCCAGGACTAGGCCCAACATGTAACCAGAAGGGACATTGGAAGAAGGATCGTCCCTGATGTTGGAAAAGTGGTGGAGCCACCTCCCATTACCCTGTCCTCCAGTCTTCTCAAGACTGGGAATGACAAGGAACCTGGGGCTTAGCAGTACTCCCACTTTGTTTGTCTCTCACTACTGAACCCTGAGCAAAACTCAAGGTCGAAGTTTCCTTTGCTTTAGCATGGCTATGTTCTCTCTTTTAACTAATTACTCTGCCCTACTGGACCCCCACTAGGTCATGGGCATCGAAGGGAAAACTAAGGGATGTCCTGAGACATAGCCGCTTCTCTGTCTATTTGAGGATCTGTTGTTTGAACACTCTTTCTTCATCTTCTCCTCTTGCCCTGCCCCCTTGTTGGATAGGGACCTGATGGTGAAATTAGGGAGCCAATTTTCTCTAGTTAAGCCACCCATCTCCCTCTTCCCTCTGTTCACCAGACCTCCCCATGTTTCCCCAAAAGTGTGGGAGACAGCTGAGCCAATTGGGAACAGGGAATTCCTGGGTGAGCTACTCATGCCACCCCGGCTGTTGTTCGCCTCCAAGACCCTTGTTGTCAATATCCAATTAAGCCCAAGGCTTCAGAGGGACTGCAACCATTAATTGAAAAATTCCTTATGCATAAAATCCTTGTCCCTTGCCAATCCTCCTGTAATACTCCTATCCTTCCTGTAAAAAAGCATAATGGAGAATACCAAATGGTTCAAGATCTCAGGGCTGTCAATGAAGCTGTTATTCCGATATACCCCATAGTCCCTAACCCATATACTATATTCACTCAGATCCCTGGGGGGTACCCAATGGTTTTCCACTCTGGATCTCAGACACCTTTTTCAGTACACTTCTTCACACAGACTCACAATTTATTTTTGCCTTTGAATGGACCCTCCCTGGAAAATCAAGTCCATTCAGCTAACACGGACAATCTTGTCCTAAGGGTTTCAGGACAGCCCCCATTTATTTGGCCAGGCTTTGAGGGGAGGGATTTAAGAGACCTGGAACTAGCTGACAGTAGCTTAATTCAGTATGTGGACAATATTCCTATTCAGAGCCCCACCTGGGAGGCTTCTCTGGCTGCTGCCCTAGAAGCTCTTCATTTCTTGGGCACTCAAGGCTATAGGGTCTCTTTGTTTTTTTGGTTTTTTTATATATAAATTTATTTATTTTTAGCTTTCAATATTTACTTCCATAAGATTTTGAGTTCCAAATTTTCACCCCATCTCGCCCTTCCCCCTACCCCAAGATGGCATGCATTCTGAATACCCCTTCCCCTAGTCTGCCTTCCCTTCTATCTCTCCCCCTCTTCTCTTATCCCCTTCCCCTTCTATTTTGCTGTAGGGCAGGATAGATTTCTGTACCCCATTTCCTGTATTTCTTATTTCCCAGTTGCATGTGAAAATATTTTTTTGTAAACATGTGTTTTTAAAACTTTGGGTTCCAAATTTTCTCCCTTCCTCCCTTCCCACCCACCCTCATTGAAAAGCAAGCAACTCAATATAGGTTACACATGTGCAGTTATGCAAAACACTTTGATAGTAGATAATGTTGTGAAAAACTACCTCTATTTCCCTTACTCCTATCCCGCCCCCCCATTTATTCTATTTTTTCTTTTGACCCTGTCCCTCCTCAGAAGTATTTGCTTCTAATTACCCCCTTTCCCAATCTGCCCTCCTCTCTATCATCCCCCTACTCTTTTGTCCCCTTCCCCTCCCTATTATCCTGTAGGGTGAGACAGATTTCCATACGCAATTGAGTGTGTATGTTATTCCCTCCTTAAGTCAAATCCTATGAGAATAAGATTCACTCATTCCCTCTCACCTTCCCCTGTTTCCCCTCCACTGTAAGAGCCTTTTCTTTTCTGTTTTTTGTGAGATAATTTACCCCATTCTACCTTCTCCTAGTATAATCCTTTCTCCTTCTCCTAGTATAATCCTCTCTCACCCCTTAATTTTATTCTTCAGATATGACCCCTTCATCTTCAACTCACCCTGTGCCCTCTATCTATCTATCTATCTATCTATCCATATATACATACATATAATTTTTTCCCTCCAACTACCCTAATACTGACAAAGGTCTCATGAGTTACAAATATCATCTTTCCATGCAGGAATGTAAACAGTTCCACCTTAATAAGTCTCTTATGATTTCTCTTTCCTGTTTACCTCTTCATGTTCCACTCAAGTCTTGTATTAGAAAGTCAGATTTTCTATTCAGCTCTGGTCTTTTCATCAAGAATGCTTGAAAGTTCTCTATTTCACTGAACATCCATTTTTTCCCCTGCAGGATTATACTCGGTTTTGCTGGGTAGGTGATTCTTGGTTGGAATCCACTCTCCTTTGCCCTCCGGAATATTATATTCCATGCCCTGCAGTCTATAGGGTCTCTCTGAACAAATTCCAGATAGCCTGCCAGTCTGTAAAGTATCTGGGCCAAGAACTAACACCCACCTCTCAATCTTTAACCTCAGAGAGGAAAAGGATAATCCTGTCTATCCCTGTCCCAGCCACTAAGAAACAACTTCTTTTCTAGAACAACTAGAACTTTTCTAGGCATGGCTGGATTTTGCAGACTCTGGATCCGTAATTTTGGTCTTATTGCTAAGCCCCTTTATGACTCCACTCAATGCCCTGTCTCACTCTCTCTACAGTGGGGCCCTGATGAGGCTAAAGGTTTTAAGACTTTGAAAACTAAATTGATCGCCACCCCTGGCATTAGCTCTACCCAATCTAGAAAAATCTTTCACTCTATATGTTGGTGAAAGGTGAGGACTGGCTTTGGGAGTCCTAACCCAGTCTTTAGGATCTGACCCCAGGCCCATTGCTTGTTTTTCAAAACTATTCAACTCTGTGGCTGCAATGGCTGCCAAGGCTATTCTGTTCAAAAGCTGTCCCCTGGCACTAAGTTTGGAGAAACCACCCACCAAGTTCGTCCGGCTTGCCCAACTTGTACCCAGACACTTTGGAATATACTTGTGAACCCTTGGAGGACCTCAAGCTACTGTTTGGAAAGGCACCCAGCCCCCTCTGGCAGACAGATGGATAAAAAGGGGTGAAATCATACATGCCCTTTTCCTTTTAAGGTTTTACCCATAGTAGTCTTTAATTCCCTCCAGGGAAATTGTCTTTTCTCTATCCTCCTTTTGTGCCTGTTTGGTCCTTGTTTGCTTAACCTCCTTGCCAGGTTTGTCTCCTACAGCTTCAGAGTCATCAACATCCAGATGACTGCTCTGGCTATATACGGACCTGTGACCCAGTCCAAGGTCTCTAGCCCGCTGGACCTGGAATCAGCCAGGTTCCGAAGTCTGATCCCTTGAATGGAACCCAGAGAGGCAGGGACAGCTCCATGCCCCTTGCCAGCAGGAGGCAATTTCAGAAGCCAAAGCTTTCGCCCCGTACCCAAAAAGAATTTATGTCCCATTTGTTTAAAGGGGGAATGAGGGATATCTACCCTGGAACCCCCCCCCCCCAACTTTCCTTGAACTTTCTCACATGGCCAAGTCTCTGGCAATAACCTGAGGCATTGACTCATCCCAGTAATTCCTACAACTGGCCCCTCCTTGCAGCCCCACACCCAAACCTTCAATTCTCTGTAATCTCTAACCTAGCCCAGCCCTTCATTGTCTGGATGGCCCCAGGCTACTTCCCACCCTTAATTCTTTCTAGACTCCTTCTCTGTTACCTCCCAGTCAACCAAGGTCACTCCTTGACCACTGTATCTAAGTGCCCACCTTGCCCCCATTAAATTCTTTCCCACCTCAGTCAGTGTTTTAATAAACCTTGTCTCTGACTGAAAGAAGGCTTGAGTTGAATCATTCCAGGCAGGATCTGTGTCTTCTGCCCTTGAATTCTGGGGTTCCCAGCATTCTTAGACCTCAACAGAATCAGTAAGAAAGCTATTGAACATTGAAAAAGAATGATATGGTCTGATCTATGATTTAGGAATATCAATTTGTTAATTACATAGAGAATGTGTTGGAAAGGAGAAACACTGCCTGTGTGTCTCTTTTGATCTGCACCAGCGTGGAGGTTACCTACCATCATAGAGAAGGACAACTCCTTTATAAATTATTGTTCTAGCCAAACCGTGATTAAAGAAGACTGAAAGTAAGTATGATACTTGGAGAATCTGGAACAAAAATCCACCACAGGAGTGTGTGAAAGAAAGCCTTTATAACCCCTCTTGAGAGAAGCAGGCACATAGCACCCTAGTATGGCACATGTGTGCCAATACAGAGGCCGAGCCAACTTTTAAATGCTTAGTAAAATCCATACTCCTCCCATTTAAGCTGGAATTGGACCACCTCATTTGGGTTACACTCTTCCTGAACCGCCCATCCCATGCTACTCCTTGTCATGTTAAGCCCTCCCAGTCATGCATCCCATGTTAAAAAATGGCTGCTATCTCCACCTTCCAGGTGCGTCAGTTAATATTCAATAAGCTTATCAAAGCAAGCACAGTGGAGAAAAGCCTTTGCCTGGTCCTTGACCCCTACCTGTTCCAACCAGTTTAGCCTCTGGGGCTCTGTCTTAAGGAAGCAGTGGTTTTGCAGAATGTTTGGAGCACTTTCTGATTGGTTGAGGGACTGTCCACAAGATCTTGGGAGTCGCCCTCAGAATTCCCATGTTCTCCTTTAAAGCCTAATTTTTAAATCTATCCCATGGTACTTCTCTCTTTCTGCCAAAGTGATGGATTTAAAATACAGAATGAAACTTACATTTTGAGTGTGGCCAATGTGGAAATTTATTTTAGTAAACTCTATGTATATAATACAAAGGTTTTTTTTTCTTTTTTCTTCATTGCAGGAGAAGGAAAAATAATTGCTAAAATAAGTGTCTACTGTACCTAACAGGCCTCTAACCTGTGAGTGGCTGGATGCTCAACAGAGCAGGCTAAAGGAAGGGGAGTCAGGAATCAAACAAAAGTTCAATTTCAAAGTGAGGGAAATGGCTTAAAAGGAAAGAGGGAATGAGACAGAAGTGTTGGTGCCCTGCCCCTAATAGGGGGAACCTGAGGCAGTGGAGGGGGGCGGAATCTCAATATTTATGCCAACAGCTGGGCAGTGAGCTGTAGCCCTGGCAATGAGGGGTAACAGCCATAATGATACAAGTTTGATTCATGTTGGGCTTTATGACTGGAACATGGGTACTTGTCCAAGCTTGTCCTGAGCTTGCCTGAGCTCAGGGAACACCCGGTGCTGGTCAAAGCAATACAGCAATTATGGGATTTTGCCAGAGGGTGAGCACAAAGGATTCTTGTTTTGCCAAGCTTGGGGCACAGCTTGCTTGCTGGGCCTTAGCTCTGGAAACCAGAGTGTCTCCTGATA
>NW_020953708.1:159861-183514 GCF_900497805.2 Vombatus ursinus
AAGTCCTGGTTCTTCTGTGTCCCTGGATGGGGCTGCGATGTCCCTGGAGGGGGCTGCGATGTCCCTGGTGACCCGTGCCCTGCCCTGCTGAAAGGGTCAGGAGATGCTGGCCCCGAGACAGCCCCCCCCCCGAAAGGAGTGACCGCTTCCTTCTGGCCCCCCCAGGAGAGAAATGACCACTTCCTTCTGGCCCCCTCCCACCCCTCCCCCCAGGAGAGGAGTGACCTCTTCCTTCTGGGCCCATCCCCCCAGGAGAGAAGTGAACGCTTCCTTATGGCCCCCCCAGGAGAGGAGTGACCAATTCCTTCTGGCCCCCTCCCACCCCTGCCCCCAACCCCTGCCCCCCTCCCTGATCTCCCCACAGTGGAGAAGTGACAATGTCTGGTCTGAGCAGGGCAGACCCCCCCAGCGTGACCCCTCATTCTCCTGCTTCTCCTTTCCTCCCCAGCTCTACCTTCGGTGGCCTCTGCTCTGCCCCAGGAGAACAGCCTGGAGGAAAAGGGAATGGCTCCTGTCCTGACAGCCAGGCCGGGGGAGGTGAGTGCCACTTACTGCTTTCCTGAAATAGCATCTCAGGCCAGAGACTGGGAGATGGGTTTCTTTGTCCTGTGCTACAACCCTAGAAATTATGGGCATCAGAGAATCATGTATTTAGAGCTAAAAGATACCATAGATTATAATCTATTTATCCAACACCACCTACCCTAAAATTTACATTCATTTTTAAATTTTAGATTCCGTATTCTATCCCTTTTTCCAGCCCCTTCCCTACCCATTGACAAGGCAAGCAACAAGATACTCATTATGTATGTGAAGACAGAAAACATTGCTATATTAGCCACATTGGAAAAAGAATTAAAAAGACATTAGAATTTTAAAAAGTGAAAAAAAAATCGTTTATCTGCCTTTACAATTCATCAGTTCTCTCTTCATTTTTCATCTTGAATCCTTTGGAATTTTCATGCATCATTGTGTTGTACAAAGTAGCCAAGTCTTTCACAGTTGATCATTGTTACAATATTGGCTTTACTGGCCACAGTGTTCTGATTCTGCTCATTTCACTTTGCCTCAGTTTATCAAAGTATTCTCAAGCGTTTCGGAGCCTCCCTCACCATTGTCATTTCTTGGTATACAATAGTATTCCCTCACAATCATATCCAACACGTTGTTCAGCCATTCTCCAACTGATGGGCATCTGTGGTGGGTGAAAGATGAATGACCAAGGAAACAGTGGTTTGACCTTCTGAACATAGTGATTCATTAAGCAGTGTATGTTAGTTTTTTGAAGAAACCAGGACCAGACCTCCTCACATTATGCCTGGACCCTGAATACAGGGGGAGATAGACTTTTAAAAACAATTAATCAAATAAGGTCAGTTAATTAAAAGGAAAATTACACCATGAGGTAATCTGATTTCTAATTGGTTGAAAGATTAGGAACTTTACAAGTTGGGAAAGGGAGATGACCAGGTGCAGTGGCCTGAAATCAGAAAAAGAGATGTTCTGTTTCCCCCAGGTGTTTGTAAACAATTAAAGGAACATGGGGCCAGTTTTCAGATAAGACATATGAATTGCTTGAGAAGTAAGACTGTGAGAATCTCCTTACATCACTCTTTGGATCTGACTGGGATTCTGATCAGCATCATGTAAGTTCTTGATTAAGGGGCTCTAAGCAGCAAGGAGAGGTAGTCCAGATTACCAGCCAGGAAGAGCTTGGGTCAAACGATGAGATAAGGTTTTTGAATTGCCACTGATGAATGAAGTTTTCTCACAAGACAGCAATTGGAATAGAAAAACCAAAAACTGGATGGAAATTAAGCTAGCTCCAGAATTCAGACACAAGATGGAGTCAGTGTGGTTCACTCAATTCCCACAATTAACCATTTGCTGTCCTAATCCCCTGAATTCCCTCAAATTTCACTTACTATTATTTCAGAAAGGGGTCAGTTCCTGGAATTACCCAAAGTCCTAGGAGTTCTTCCCTGCAATCTTAAATGATTCCCTCACATCTGCTCAATTTCTAATTCTTTGCCACCACAAATAAAGCTGCTCTATATATTTTTGTGCATGTAGGTCGTTTCCCTTTGTCTTTGATCTCTTTGGGATAAAGACATAATAGAGGGATTGCTAAGTCAAAGGGTATGCACACTCTTATAGCCTTTTGGGCATGGTTCCAAATTGTATTCCAAGAATGGTTGGAACAGTTCACAACTCCACTAATAGTGCACTAGCGTCCCTATTTTCCCCATATCCCTTCCAGTATTTATCATTTCCCTTTTCTGTCAGATTAGGCAATCTGATAGTTGTGAAGTGTTGTCTCTGAGTTGTTTTTACTTGCATTTCTCTAATTATTAGTGATTTCAAGTATTTTTTCATAAGACTATTGATGACTTTAACTTCTGAAAACTGCCTCTTTATATCCCTTGCCTGTTTTTTAATTGCTAAATAGATCTGAGTTTTATATATTTATCTCAGTTTCCTATATATTTGAGAAATGAGTCCTTTATCAGAAAAACTTTGCTGTAGAACCTTTTTCCATTTTCCTGATTGCCTTCTTATTTTGGCTACATTGGTTTTATTTTGGCAAAAACTTTTAAATTTCATTTAATCAAAATTATGCATTTTACATCCTGTGATCCTCTGTATCTCTTATTTAGTGATAATTCTTTTCCATAGATCTAACAGGGACATTTTTCATGCTTGCCTACTTTGCTTATGATACCACCTTGTATGTCTAAATCATGTACTCATTTTGATTTTATCTTGGTATATGACTTGAGATATTGGTCCATGCCTGTTTTTGCCTGAGTGTTTAGTAGTTTTGCCAGCAAGTTTTGTGAAATGGAGACTTCTTACCTGACAAGCTTGGATCTTTGGGTTTATCAAACACTAGATTGTTAGGGTCTTTACTTCTGTATGTTGTGTACCTAATATCGTTCGTTGATCAACCCTTGAATTTCTCAGCCCTTCCCAGATGGTTTTGATGATTACTCCTTTTAATATAGTTTGAAATTTGTTATGCTAGGTTCCCTTCCTTCACACGTTTTTTTTTTTATTCCCTTGATGTTCTTGACTTTTTGTTTTTCCTGATAATATTTATTATTTTTTCTAGCTCTGCAAAAATTTTTTTGGTAGTTTCATTGGTAAAGTACAGAATAAGTGTATTAATTTAGGTAGAATTTTCATTTTCGTTATACTGGATCAGCTTACCCAGGAGTAATTAATATTTCTCTAATTGTTTATATCTGTCTTTATTTGTGTGAAAAGTGTTTTGTAATAATGTTTATATAGTTCCTGGGTGGGTCTGGGCAGATAGACTCCCATGTATTTTGCACTGGCTCTGTTATTTTAAATGGAATTCTTCTTTCTATCTTTTGCTGCTGGAGTGTGTTGGAAATATATAGTAATGCTGAAGGTTTATGTGGATTCATTTTATATCTTGCAACTTTGGTAAAGTTCTTCATTATTACAACTAGTTTTTTAGTTACTTATCTAGGGTTCCCTTAAGTATACCATCACATCACCTGCAAAGTATGATACTTCTGTATTGTTTTTTGCCTTATTCCTTGAGGGTTTTTTTTCTTGTTGTATTACTACAGTTAGCATTTCTAGTACAATATTGAGTAAATGTGTTGATAATGGCCATCCTTGCTTCACCCCTGATCTTTTAGGGAACCTTCTAGTTTGTCCCCATTAGAGATAATGCTTGCTCTTGGTTTTTGAGAGATACTATTTATTTAAAGAAAAGCTCCTTGTATTCCTGTATTTTCCAGTGTTTTTTATAGCAATGGCTGTTGTATTTTGTCAGTAGCTTTTTCTTTGGCCATTATATAAACACATGATTTCTGTTGTTTTTGTGACTGACATGTTCAATTATGACATGCTCATTTTTCTTGTATAAGTTTATATGGTAAGAGATTTGGAGCATAAACATTTAGTATTGATACTGGTTTGTCATCAGTAGTTTCTTTCAGTATAGTATGATTTCCTTGTTTACATTGTGAATGTTTATTTAAAAATATGCCCGAGGTGGTATGAAACTGTGCATACATACCCTTTGTTCCAGCAATATCACTACTAGGGCGGTATTCCAAAGAGATAAAAACAACAATGAGAAGGACCTGTATGTGCACAAATATTTATTGCAGCTCTTCTTGTGGTGTCAAAGAATTGGAAATTGAGAGAATGCCCATCAATTGTGAAAAAGCAGAACAACTGTGATATAGAATTGTAATGGAATACCATTGTGTTGGGAAAGATTCACACGAACTGATGCAAAGTGAAATGAGCAAAACTAGGAGAATATCCTACAAAGTAAATGCAATATTATAAAATAATCAGCTGTGAATGACTTAGCAATCAATGATCCAGTGCAATTCCAGAGGATTTATGGGGGGAAATGCTTTCTACTTTTGGAGAAAGAACTATTGAAGAGGCAGTGTTTAAAGGGAATTTAGAATTGAAAAAAAATTTTTAATGAATATTTAAAGTTGTTTTTGCATGTAATAATGGAAGGAAATTAAAGAGTGAAGGAGGAGACAAACTTGAAATATTTAAGAACTCGTGTGTGTGTGTGTGTGTGTGTGTGTGTGTGTGTGTGTGTGTGTGTATGTATTCATTGCATGGATTTTATTCATCTTTCTTTCCCAGGGTGGTGGGGGAAGTAGGAGTGCTAGAAAATAGATTTTTGTCAAGAGTATCCCTGTTTCCTGGGACTCAAGGAGGATGGTTAAGAAGAATCCTTTTTGGTGTGAGTGATCCTTCTAGTACCCCAATAGTTCATATCTTTTTATCTAATGTATACTAGAAGTTTAAGACTGAGCCCTTGATTCAAATCTACTTTTTGGGGAACTGCTACATTAACATGAATTGAATTAAAGAGTAAGAGGCTGCAAAGTAAAAAGAAAAGAACACCAGACTGTGTGTCACAAGGCTTGTAATTGAGACTCAGCTGTAATTGTTAATAGCTGATTAATTGGAAGCCTAACTAATCTTGATAATAAAAATGGCTTTAAGTACTATTAACTGAAGAGGAATAAAAAAGAAATAGCACTAGGTAAAAAAATCAGTGGAAAGACACCAAAGCCCCCAAAGATCTGATTCAGGTGATTGGTATCCGGTGATAAATGTTACCAAAAAAAAAAAAAGATGAAAAAAGTTAGTTTGGAGGCAAGCAAGAGATCAAAGAATAGTGCGGACCATGTTTAGGGGTGGATGGGATGACCGTAAGGAGGGATGCCTGAGAGAAAGCTAAACAAGTCATCTCTTGCTTGGCTTTAGTTTTTTCTTTGGAAAATGAAGATCTTTGAAGTGGGATTGAGAGCCCCCAGGTTGGCAACGAGAAGTGGATGCTCAAGGTAAAGGGAGATAGACAAGATCCAGTTGTTCTGAAAGGAGTGTGCCATGTGTTTGATTGCTTAGCCGTTCTCAGGTATCCCTACAGGTCCTTGGAGAATAGGGTTGGTGCCACAGAACTGGAGAGGGGTCTTGTGCCCAGTCTGAAAAAAGAGGCAGTGGATTCTGCAAAGCCTAGGCCAGTGACTTCCAACTCTGGCACATTCCTAGAATACTTTCTTAATGAGTTGGTTAGTGAGCAATTAGAAAAGACTGTTTTATTTTTTTTTTTCCTGCAGTGCTTTTTGGTATTTACCACAGTCATTTGTGGAAAAAGTTTTCTTTCCCTCACCTTTCTTTATAGCAAAGAAACAGAGTTACATAAAAATACCAATCATAGTGACTCTTCCAGATAATTCAGAAAACATGCCCTTCTCTAGTGGTCTCCATCTTGTCTGCTGTTACAAACAGTAACATTTTTTCAAATTACTCAGAGTTCAGCATCTTTTTCTTTTTAGAAGATATATTTTTTGTAGTCTTTGTGTATAATGTTCTGTTGGCTCTGCTTATTTTACGTTGTATCAGTTAATTTACATTTCCATTGCTATTCAAAATTCTTTGTATTTGTCATTTGAAACTGTATAATAAATCCATATGCCATTTTTTGGTAATTCTTCTTTGCTGGTGAGAATTCAGATTGTTTCCAGTTCTTTGCTGTCCCCCAGGTGTGCTCTTATGAATGCTTTTGTGTATAAACTCACCTGTGGCCTTGTTCAGGTTATAGAAAAAGGGTATGACAGCATGGTAATGAAAATGTCTCTGGATTTGGAGTGCTTCAGCAGGTTACTTTCTCTCTCTGGGCCTCACTTCCCTAATTTGTAAAATGAGAAAGTTGGATTGTCAAGTCTCTTTCAGTTCTAAATATATGAATTGGAAAGCAATGGTCCTTTAACATCCTTTTCAGCTGCAAAACATTTTCCCACAATGTTGCAGATAGGAGATGGTAGTCCCCCACGCTTACCTTTGCTCTTATGGTTCCAGGAGCATTGAACACAATCATGTTCACTATGAAAAAAGCAAAAAAAAAACAAAACCCACATACATTTAAAATGGATGTCATTGGATCCGTAAGCAACCTGTCTGCAAAGTTGTGAGGATACAAAGAAAGCAAACCTGGCCACAGCCCTCAAGAAGCTTACAGTCCAATGAGAGGGGAATTTTACTGAAGTGGCTGTTAATGCCATAGTCATTGTACTGGATTATAGATAAGCAACTGAAATAATTCCTATTGACAAGGAAGTTATATTGAAACTTCATAACAATTAGAGTTATACCTGCATAAGTACAAATACTTTTGGTCTTTCAGGTATCAGTGACATTCCAGGATGTGGTTGTGGAATTCTCTTTGGAGGAGTGGAAACATTTGCACCCATCTCAGAAAAAGTTATACAGGGATGTGATGCTGGAGAACTATAGGAACTTGGTGTCTTTGGGTAAGACCGGCTTCCCCTTTGTAGTCCTGGTATATATGATGTTGACTTTCAGGATTTTAAGATTTGTATTTCTTGGCATACAGAAGAAGATATTCCCTAGTCCTTGAGTAGGCCAGGAGGCCGTACTCATGATTCCTGTTTCCAGGATAAAAGTCTTTGCTTACTATGCTTGGAAATTGATTTATTGATTTGTTATCCTTGAGAATGTATCTTCCCTTCTCTTTTGCTTCAAATCCAAGACTTTGTTTAATCCCAGTGTAGGTTTCATCATATACAAAGTGTTGCCATTGTCTATGCAGAGACTAATGTACTATTTTTCCTTAGTCCTACTCTAACCCATTCCCACGTAATAGAATATTGTTCATTCGTCCTTTGTACTATCTTTGGGATTTTCCTAGCATGCTTACTTTTTTCCCAAGGAGAGTTTGAACTAGTTTTGAAGTCTTTGATTAAGTTTTATGGATGCTTATTTAAAAAAAAAAGTAAGTTCTCCTTCCCTCCCTACTACAGAAAAACAAAAGAAAAGAAAACAAATCCTGCCTCTCCTTCCATCTAGGCTTTTAAGCCCTCCCTTGTTGAAAAAAAAATAATCACAGACAAAATCAGCTAACAAGGACAGTGCTTTAGATGGTGGAAAGTAAATTTTTTCCCTTCCTTCCCCCATTTTTATACAAAGAGTTGAGAGGAGTATTTTATCTCTCTGTTCTGTGATTGAATTCTGAGATGACTGTACCTAGCACTTTTTCATTTTCAACTGACAGGATTTGCTGTTTCCAAACCACATGTCATCTACCAGTTGGAAAGAAAGGAAGCAACTTGGATGCCAGAGGCAGATATTCCAAGAAGCAGCTGTCCAGGTGACTGTCATTGGAAAATACTGCTCTGTTGGTCATTGTAGGTCAAAGCTCTTATAAAATGTTGAACAAAGTGGTCTTATCAAAGCATCTCAGGCCTATTGAGAAGAGTGGAGACTTTAAAATGTCATTTTTTTTATTCAAGAAGTTACTTTTTTATGCATTTCTTTACTCACATGGACCTACACTTTCCAAACAAGTGGTTGCTTCAGTGTGGGATAGGTATTTCTGTCCTGTTCGTTGAAGATTATCCTATTTTAAGCAGGCATTCTCCTGCCTCAGTTGCATGAATACATTCTCCCTCTTAAAGTAAACACATCATTTACTCTATTAACAATATGCCCTTTTGACTTTTTTGTTCTCTTCGGATATTTCTTCTCTTTTGCTTGATGCTTATGTTTCTCTGCTGCTGTTACCTTATAAAATATTTAATCCTAACCTAATTCTCCTTCTGTCAGCCTATCATGTTATATGTCATCTTGTTTTTCTTTATGCTTTGAAATTATGTTTATCACGGCAGAATAATACATTCCTATGACAGGATTTGTTTAGCCATGACACCATCATTAGACCTATAGAATTTGCTATTTCACAAAAAGCTATTGTGAATATGTGTGTGTGTGTGTGTGTGTGTGGAGTTGAGTGACTTGCCCAGGGTCACACAGCTAGTAAGTGTCAAGTGTCTGAGGCTGGATGTGAACTCAGGTCCTCCTGACTCCAGGGCCAGTGTTCTATCCACTGCGCCACCTATGGTGAATATTTTTTTTATTAATTTATTTTGATTTATCAACAATCACTTCCATATGCTTTTGAGTTTATAATTTTTCTCCCCCTTCCTCCCCACCACCGTCCCCAAGATGGCACACAATCTGATATAGGCTATACATTTACATTCCTATTAAACATATTTTCACATTGGTGATGTTGTAAGTAAAAATTAGAACCAATAGCAGGAACCACCAGAAAGAGGAAACAAAACTCAAGAGAAAAAAATAGCAATTCAAACTCCATAGTTCTTTCTTTGGATGTGGATAGCATTTTCCATCATGAGGCCTTTGGAGATGTCTTAGAACCTTGTATTGCTGGGAAGGGTTAAGTTTATCAATATTAGTCATCACACAACGTGGCTGTTACTGTGTACAATGTTCTCTTGGTTCTGCTTACTTCACTTAGCATCAGACCATGTAAGTCTTTCCAGGTTTTTCTGAAGTCAGCCTGTTTATCATTTCTTATAGCACAATAGTATTCCATTACATTCATATACCACAACTTGCTTAGCCATTCCCCAATTGATGGGCATCCTCTCAATTTCCAATTCTTTGCCACCACAAAAAAGCTGCTATGAATATTTTTGCACATGTGGGTTCTTTTCCCATTTGTATGATCTCTTTGGGATACAGCCCTCGGAAGTGGTATTGCTGGGTCAGAGGGTATGCACATTTTTATAGCCCTTTGGGCATAGTTCCAAATTACTCTCCAAAATGGTTGGATCATTTCACAACTCCACCAACAATGCATTAGTGTTCCAATTTTCCCACATCTTCTCCAACATTTATCATTTTCCTGTTTTGTCATGTTGGCCAATCTGATAGGTGTGATGTGGTATATGGTGAATATTTTTGAGAAATGTCTTTGCTTTCAGTAACATTTTGAGTATGTAGACCTAGTAGAAGAACCATTGGGTTATTAGTTATGAAGTTTTAGCTAAAGCTTAAGGTACTTTGTTGCTTTTCAGGAAAATGGCATCAGCAGTTTAATAAGTACTTATTTCAGCATAACTTCGAAAATTTTTTATTTGTCTTTTCCTGTCTGATGAGTATTTGGTGATATCTTCAAATTGTTTGAGTTTTACTTCTTTGATTACTAGAGTTTCAGTATTGTTTCAGGTAGTTATTCATATTTTGCCTTGTGAGTAATGTCTGTGTGTCTTCATTATTCATCTTTTTGAAACTGGATCCTAGTCTTACAAATTTAATCCATTCCTTCCACAGTAGATATGTTGGATTTTTAACTGATCTTTATGGCAAAAATTCTCCAATATGACTCTTTCCTCAAGTTTTTTCTGTTCTACAAATTACTCTTAGTTTCCTCATGCTAAGCTTATCAATTCTCCTTTTATTTCTACTCAGTGTTTTCCCTTCCCATTTCTACTTTAAATGTTAAGGATGCATTTTTGGTTGTTTAATCATTTTTTGGTTGTCTCCAACTCTTTATGACCTAATTAGGGGTTTTCTTGGCAGAGATAATGGAGTGGTTTGGCTTTTATGTCTGGAAACTGAGGTAAACATGGTTAAATGACCTGCTAAGGGTCACACAGCTAGGCACTGAATCCTGAGATGATCTCAGAGAGGTTAGTCTACCTGACTCTGGGCCCCGCACTCTCTCCACTGTGCCACCTAGCTGCCTTAAGGCTACTTTTGAAACCTCTCAGCTATCTAGTTATTAAGGATACACTTTCATTTCCTTATTCCACTCAAATGTCAACCATTTACCTTAAAATAAATTCATCTTATTAATCTTTCCAGGTAATTTCATTCTAAGTCAATTCATTTATATGTTAATTTTGAGTCCTCATATTTTCATATAAGGTAAATTGGGATCCTTAGTGAAAGAGTAGTGAGACTAGTCTTCTCAAGTGGGAACACACAAGAATCTCTCTCAAACCTCTGGAGGAAGTAGGAGCCTTGGGAAATGGAAGAAAATTAAGAGTTAATCAGGCCTTTATCCTTACTTTCAGGGAACAAAGGATTTACTGGAGAGAAATACTATGAATGTGGTGAATGTGGGAAGGCCTTCAGGAATAAGACACAACTTACTGTGCATCAGAGTATTCATACTGGAAAGATTCTTTATGCATGCAAAGAGTGTGGGAGGGCTTTCATCTACAACTCAGAACTTCGTCTACATCAGAGAATTCACACTGGAGAGAAACCTTACGAATGTAGTGAATGTGGGAAGGCCTTCAGTAAGAAGTCAAGTCTTGCTGTGCATCAGCGAATTCATACTGGAGACACACCTTATGAATGTAGTGAATGCAGGATGGCCTTCAAGAGTAAGGCACATATTATTTTTCATCAGAGAATTCATACTGGAGAGAAACCATATGAATGTAACGAATGCGAGTTGGCCTTCAGGAGTAAGACACAACTTACTCTGCATCAGATAATTCATACTGGAGAGAAACCTTATGAATGTAGTGAGTGTGGAAAGTCCTTTAGAAGTAAGGCAGATATTACTGTACATCAGAGAATTCATACTGGAGAGAAACCTTATGAGTGTAATGTATGTGGGAAGAAGTTCAGGAGGAAACCGCGTCTAAATGTGCATCTGAGAATTCATACTGGAGAGAAACCTTATGAATGTAGTGAATGTGGGAAGGCCTTCAGGAGAAAGACGCAACTTACTGTGCACCAGGGAATTCATACCAGACAGAAACCTTACAAATGTGAATGTGGGAAGGCCTTTAGGAGTAAGACACAACTTACTGTGCATCAGAGAATTCATACTGGAGAGAAACCTTATGGATGTGGTGAGTGTGGAAAGGTCTTCAGCAGGAAGCCAAATCTTACTGTGCATCAGAGAATTCATACTGGAGAGAAACCTTATGAATGCAGGGAATGTGGGAAGGCCTTCTCGAGGAAGGAAAACCTCCATATGCATCAGAGAATTCATACTGGAGAGAAACCTTATGAATGTAGTGCATGTGGGAAGGCTTTTATACGCAGTGCACAACTTTATGTCCATCAGAGAACTCATACTTGAGAGATTCCTAATGAATATAAAGGGGAGGGGAAAGACCATCGTAACTTAGATTTTATTGAACATCAGAGAATTCATACTGGTGCAGGTCCTTACAGATATGGAAAGGCATTCAGGAGGAGGCCACAACTTACTGTACATCTGAACATTTATTCAGGATAGAAAACTTACGAATATAGTGAATTTGGAAAGGCCTTCAGGGGTAAGACTATTTGCTGTGCATTAAAAATTCATTCTGGGAAGATTCTTTATGAATATGAGGAGTGTGGGAAGGCCTTCTGCTACAACTCAGAACTTACTGGACATCACAGAGTTCATACTGAAGAGAAACTTTATGAATGTTGGGCATGCCTTTCTCCTGATTTTAGAACTTAGTTATCAGACCATTGAGATTGGAGCGAGACCTTATGTATGTAATGAATGAGGACACAACTTACTCAGCATCAACGAATCTGTTCTGGAGAGAAACTTAATGAGTAAGGTAATACATGTGGGAGGGCGTTTTGACTGAGGATAATCTTCCGATGTCTGTCAGAGAATTCATACTCTGTATAACCTTTAAGAATGTAAGGTGTGTGCGAGGATCCCATAGCTGTGTCTATGATTCTGAGTCTGTATATGAAGTTCTAAAGTCCTTATTTGGCCCTCAGGGAAGGAAATATCCCTCCCCTCTGCAGAGCCCTCTAAGGGGAGAAAGATTAATGTTATCCTCCGTGAGCCTTCTGGTATGGAGAGGATTTCATGGTTGAGCCAGAGGATACTGAGTGAGTGGTGGTTATTGGGAGAGCCTTGATGTTAACTTTGATCCCTGGGCAGATGCACGCACTAGGCATATGGATGACCTCTCGGCTATCAGATGAGCCTGATATATGATAAATACTTATTGACGGTGCTTGAGGAATGTATCATAATCTGAGCTGTGTTCCTCATGTTGCTGGTGCTGCTTCTGCTCATATTCATGCGGGTAGCTACTGATCTAGGAACATTTGGAATCTCATCAATTTTTTAATAGCCTGGTAAGGGTCTTTAGCAGATATCGATGCTGTATGATTTCTGCCTCGTGTTCTGAATATCAAAGCGAAGGAATTAGTGACGTGCCAGTCAACAGCAGTAGTAACTAATAATAGTCTTTTAAGGTAGCTATGGGCCTTGGCATCTACTCAGTGACATATGAAAAGAAGGGTGAGATTTTGATTGTGCTCAAAGGATATGAACAGGGAGTTTTCAGAAGAAGAAATCAGAGCTAACAATTGTCTTAGGAAAAAATGCCCCAAATCACTATTGATTAGAGAAATGCAAATGAAAATAACTGGGAGGTACTCCCTCACACCTATCAGATTGGTCAACATAATAAGAAGATAGATAAAGAAAATGACCGATTCTGGAGGGGATATGGAAAAATACGGACACTGATGTAGAGTTGAGAACTATCCCAGTCATTTGGATGAACGTTTCAGAACTATGCCCCGAAACCTGTAAAACTGTGCCTTCCCTTTTACCCAGCTATAACACTAGTTGGTCTATATGCCAAAGAGATCAAAGGAAAAGGATCTATATGTACAAAAATAGTTACAGCTGCTCTTTTTGTGGCAACAAAATATTGGAAGTTGAGGGGATGTTCCTCATTTGGGGAGTGGCTGGTAAGTTGTGGTTCATGGTTGTAATGGCTACTGTTTTGCTGTCAGAAACAATAGATGGTAGCTAGATGGATTAGTGGATAGAACACTGTGCCTGGAGTCAGTAAAACCTGAGTTCAAATACAGCTTCAGACACTTTTTAGCTCATTGACTCTAGACAAGCCATTTAAGTTCTGTTCGCTTTAATACACTGGAGAAGGAAATTGCAAAATCACTCTATTTTGTTTGCCAAGATAATCCCCAAATGGGATCAGGGACCCCACTGAACCGCTAAGCAACAACAGCGTAATGAGGGGGATGGTTTCAGAAAAACCTATGAAGATCTTTATGAATTGGTATAGAATGAAGGGAGCAGAACCAGGTGGTCATTGTAAACAGTAATAGCAGTATTGTAATGATGATCAGTTGTTCAGGACTTAAGGACTCGTGATGAAACATACTGTCCACCTCCAAAAAGCAAACTGATGGACTCAGTGTAAATTCAAGTATAATTCTTTTTCATTTTCTTACGTATTTTTGTATGTGGTTGGTATAGAAATTTTTTGTATGATTTCACGTTTGATATATTTCTTGCCTTTTCAATGGGTGGGGGAGGGCCTGGAAAGAATTTTGGAACTCAAAATGTTGAAAAGAATGTTCAAAATGAGTAATTTTTTAATTTAAATGATTAAAAACTATTTGGAAGCACCTACAACATGAACCAGATTATTGAACTCCTCGACTTGAGCCTTTCTGTAACAGGGGAAAATCCGAAGATTTCTGTCTGCCTTTCTATTCCCCAATAATCTGCCATTTCTAGCCAGATGGGTGCAAAATCCAATGGGGGTCAATTTGTAGAGGTCCAGGCTTGAGCTCTAGGGCAATAGGAGGTTTGGTGGACTAATGCACACAGCCAGAAGTTGGCTCTGCAACTACTTGACCAATCCTGGCATTGAGTCACCTGGTCTTTTCTCTCTCAGAGAATTGACAATGAGCTACAAATCACTACTTACAAACCCATTGTTCCAGCACTCCCATCCTCTCAACCACAAGTGTTCCAGCAGTCTCAGTTTCTAGAGCTGCTGCTCTCTTCCAGCCCCTCTTCAGTGTTTTGAGGCATCTTCCCATGTTTCTGCAGGGCAAGCAATATGTAATCAGCTTGTAAAGATCCCTGGTGGGCTTTAACAAAGGGGTTCATATTTTATCCCAGAGTCTGTAAGAAAACTGCTGAATCCTTGGAATAGAATGGTATGGTCTGATCTGTGATTTAGGAATATCAGATTGTTCATTGTATAGAGAATGTGTTGGAAAGAGCAAAGACTGCCTGTGTGTCTGTTTTGGTCTGCACCTGTGTGGAGGTTACCTACACTCGAAGAGATGGACAACTGCTTTATAAATTATTGTCCTAGCTAAACCATGATTCAAGAGGACTGAAGATAAGATTGGTCCTCATCTCTTTCTACAGGGGTGATGGATTTAAAATACAGAATGAGATTTAGATTTTTGGATGTGACCAATATGGAAATTTATTTTTTTGGATAATATATGATATGAAAATTTTATTTTTCTTGTCTTTTTTGTTCATCGAGGGAGAAGGAAAAATAATTGCTAAAATAAAAGTGTCAACTGTACCTAACAGGCCTCTAACCTGTGAGTGGCTATATGCTGAACAGAGCAGGCTAAATGCAAGGGAGTCAGGAATCAAACAAAAGTTCAATTTCAAAGTGAGGGAAATGGCTTAAAAGGAAAGAGGGAATGAGACAGAAGTGTTGGTGCCCTGCCCCTAATAGGGGGAACCTGAGGCAGTGGAGGGGGGCGGAATCTCAATATTTATGCCAACAGCTGGGCAGTGAGCTGTAGCCCTGACAATGAGGGGTAACAGCCATAATGATACAAGTTTGATTCATGTTGGGCTTTATGACTGGAACATGGGTACTTGTCCAAGCTTGTCCTGAGCTTGCCTGAGCTCAGGGAACACCCGGTGCTGGTCAAAGCAATACAGCAATTATGGGATTTTGCCAGAGGGTGAGCACAAAGGATTCTTGTTTTGCCAAGCTCGGGGCACAGCTTGCTTGCTGGGCCTTAGCTCTGGAAACCAGAGTGTCTCCTGATATCTTGCCAATGTATAATTTTAAATTGAAAAATTCCATAATTAGGGTTTGGAGCACGTACAAACCTCCTTAGGTGGACTGTGTTGACCACTGTAAGATATAGAATAAATATAAAGAAAACGATTACAAATAAATAAGAAGGATAAATTCAGAGGAATGGCCATGGTGGACCAGATGAAGGAGAGGCCCTGGGCCTTTGCACTTCCTTCCCATCCCCTGCTACCACAGACCAGGCTGTCCACCCACACAAGAGGGAGCTGTGGAGGGGGAACTGAAATTGGTGGGGAGGCAGAAAGGACTTGAGCATCAGCAGCAAACATCCCTGGAATGATCAGGGGCAGAAAAGCAAGAGATTGAGTTGGCCCTGTCAAGTAGTCATCATTAAATATGCCAGCTATGCAGACTTTTACTGCTGAATATAAGTAGACATATATAAGTTTATAAGTTTGTTTTAAATTATTGTCCCCCACCAAGTGATGGTTGGGAGGGAATGGGGAATGTCTAGTCCCATATTACTAAGAAGACTATTAGCAAGTATAGTTTTCCCAGATAGAAGGAGGGGCCAAAGGATGGTGGGAGTTGGAAGCTGCAGTGGGTAGAGGGAGCAGGAGCTTGGGAGCTGTTTGGAGAACTGATAGCAAATAAAGGGAACTGCTACCCCAAACTGAATGTAATCCAGGGTCGGAGGCTGGTGCAAGTTACGGACTCACTTAGGGCACAGTGTGTCAGGACTGGATGTTGATGTTCTGCTGCTTTTGGGAGCTGAGTGAATTCCTTCCCACTTCACTTCCTTCTCCCCTTCATCCTGCTTGGTGAAGTGACATTACTTTTACATTGTGTTTATTTGCTGTGTGCACTTTTATAATGCGTTTTGGCTGGAGGAAAAAAAATCAGCTAATTCTGTTAAATTTTGAGCAAGTGTTTGCTGTCAATGATGGGACCTCTCTGGAGAAGGAGAAAGGGGAAAATTTGGACACCTAAGGCTGGACTTGGCCAGGGGCATCATATTTACGGGTTCTCCTGCTCCCCCCCACAGAGGAACAGAAAGGGAGGACATACATGTTTTATAGTTTTGAGATGGGAGGGGTTTTGTTTTGTTTTGTCCTTTTCAAGACTGAAACTTCCTATGTCCAAAGTGGTTTCTGGAAATCACTACACTCTCCAAACAACAGCTATAAATGGTCTTTGCTTTGCAGTTCACATGTAGTTCCAATCAGGAGCAGCTTATTTCCCTCCTGCATTTCTGGACTTGGAGTAGTCACACGAGAGACTTGTGAGGTCTGGTGCTCCAGTGGGTCCTAAGAAAGGGGCGGTGTTTTGTGAGTGTCCCCTGGGAGTGCCCCTGTTTGCTACTCAAGCTTGTAAAGATTTACTCTTCCTCACTGAGCTATGTCTGCAGCTGGAGGAGAAATCAAGAGATGGAAACTGGGCAGTCCTGCCCGTGAAGAAACTCCTGGGCTGGTGAGCAAGCTGTCCATCAGTGCATCCATCAGACGGCTTCTGTTTTTCTTCCTCAGTGACACTGCTGTCCTTGGCCTCCCCTTGATTTCACTTTGGGAGCCTCCTGTCCCTCGTGGCCGATTCCTGGGAAGGATCTCGTCCCAGAGGCTCAGCCGCTCTGCGGCGCGCACAGCGCACGTGCACAACCACGGCTAGTCCTCGGCGCTCTCCATCGCCCTCCTCTGTAGCCCGTTTTCACTGTGCACCCTCCCCCCGCTGGCCAGTCCGGCGGCTCCTCCCGGGGCCAAGCCGTCCCCGCCCTGCAGCCCTCTCCCAGGCCGCCAGCTCCGTCGGGCGGCTCCGATCTCCCGGGCTGCCTCGATGCCTCGTGCGCGGCTGTGGCCAGGCTGCTCCTGTGGCTCCCGAGGAGGATGCCGGGGCCCGCTGCCTCTGGACAAAAGCCTCCACCTGGGCCCCTCCCTCCTCCTGCTGTCTGGCCTTCCGCCTCTGCCCACCCTCGCGCGGCGTCAGGCTGGCCTGGGCGGCCTTCCCCAAATACAGCGCCCCTCCCCGTGTGTGTGACAGACTGCCCAGGTCAGGGGGACGCCACGAGGGGGCGCGATGGCGCGGTGCATTGGTGGCCAGGGAGGAGCCGAGCCCCAGGCATGCACAGAAAGCGCGACAGCCTCCAGACTACGATTCCCAGAAGGCCTTGCTCAGCCGCGAGCCTCTTCCGAATTCCGAGGGGGTAGGCTGGGCGGTGCCTTTGACGTCATTTCCTCCCCCCGACCCCTTTGTCACGTTTGGGGGTATCTGTTTCCCTCTCTGCCCCGAGCTGACCGGAAACGGGGTGAGCGGCCACGGAAAGCGGGGCCCGCCGAGGCGGAGGCGGGCTGCGGGGCCGGAGTCCTGGGATATGGGGCGGGGGGCCCACCAGAGGGGGAAGCTTCCAGGGGCGTGGGGGCGTGGGCAGCGTGGAAATGGGGGCGGGGGCGGGGGCGGCGTGGTGGGGACGAGGCCGTGGGGGGCGTCGTCCCGCGGCTGTCCACTCTCCGTGACCCCGGTTGGGGTCTCCTTGGCAAAGATGCTGGAGTGGCGGTTTGCCCTTCCCTTTAGCCCATTCGGCAGACGAGGAGACCGAGGCCCCAGGGTTAAGTGGCTTGCCCAGGGTCACCCAGCTAGCAGGTGCTGAGATTGTGTCTGCAGAAGATGAGCCTTCCTGCCTCCAGGCCCCGCACTCTGTCCCCGGGGCCGCCTCCCCCAGGCCCTGCCCCTCCGGGCCTCAGCTCTTCCCTGTGCAGAGCCCTGGGACGTGAAGTCCTGGTGCTTCTGTGTCCCTGGAGGGGGCTGCGATGTCCCTGGTGACCCGTGCCCTGCCCTGCTGAAAGGGTCAGGAGATGCTGGCCCCGAGAGAGCCCCCTTCCAGGAGAGGAGTGACTGCTTTCTTCTGGCCCCCCCCGACCCCCAGGAGAGAAGTGACCGCTTTCTTCTGGCCCCCCCGGAGAGGAGTGACCTCTTCCTTCTGTCCCCCCAGGAGAGAAGTGACCACTTCCTTCTGGCCCCTTAGGAGAGGAGTGACCTCTTCCTTCTGGTCCCCTCCCACCCTGCCCCACTCCCTGATCTCCCCACAGTGGAGAAATGGGAATGTCTGGTCTGAGCATGGCAGGCCCCCAGCGTGACCCCTCATTCTCCTGCTTCTCCTTTCCTCCCCAGCTCTACCTTCGGTGGCCTCTGCTCTGCCCCAGGAGGACAGCCTGGAGGGAGAGGGAATGGCTCCTGCCCTGACAGCCAGGCCGGGGAAGGTGAGTGCCACTTGCTGCTTTCCTGAAATACATCTCAGGCCAGAGACCGTGGGATGAGTTTCTTTGTCCTATGCTACAACCCTAGAAATTATGGGCATCAGAGAATCATGTATTTAGAGCTAAAAGATACCATAGATTATAATCTATTTATCCAACATCACCTACCCTAAAATTAACATTCATTTTTAAATTTTGGATTCCATATTCTATCCCTTTCTCCATCCCCTTCCCTACCCATTGACAAGACAAGCAATAAGGTACCCATTATGCATGTGAAGACACAGAAAACATTGCTGTATTAGCCACATTGCAAGAAAACAAAAAAATTAAACAGCCATTGAAATAAAAGAAAGTGAAAAAAAATCCTTTATCCACCTTTAGAGATGATATCTCTTCATTTTTCTTTTCTTTTTTTGTTGAGGCAGTGTGGTTAGGTGACTTGCCTGGGGTCACATAGCTATTAAGTGTCAAGTGTCTGAGGCCGGATTTGAACTTGGGTCCTCCTGATTCTCGGGCCAGTGCTCTATCCACTGTGCTAGGTAGCTTGCCTCCTCTCTTCATTTTTCATCTTTAATCCTTTGGAGTTTTCATGCATGATTATATTGATCATAGTAGCCAAGTATTTTACAGTTGATCATTGTTAAAATGTTGGCATTACTGGCCACAGTGTTCTGATTACGCTCACTTCATTTTTCCTAACTTCATAGAAGTCGTCTCAGGTTAATTCACATCTCCTTTGCTATTCAAACTTCTTCATATTTGTCATTTCAAACTGTATAATAAATCTATAGTATCCATATGTCTTTTTTTTTGGTAATCCTTCTTTGTTAGTGAGAATTCAGATTATTTCCTATTATTTGCTGCCCCCAAAGCATGTTCTTATTCATATTTTTTGTGTACAAACTCACCTGTGGCCTTGTTCTCATTATAGAGAAAGGGTATGGCAGCATGGTACAGTGAAAATATTCCTGGATTTGAAATTGAGAAAACCTGGGTTCAAAGTACAGATCTGTAATTTACTCCATTTAGACTTTCAGCAGGTACTTTCTCTCTCTGGTTCTCACTTCTCTAATTTGTAAAATGAGCAAATTGAACTCTCAAGTCTCTTTTATTTCTAAATATATGAATTGGAAAGCAGTGGTTCTTAACATCCTTTTCAGCTGTAAAACATTTTCCCATAGTGTTGCAAATAGGAGATGGTAGTCCCCCATGCTCACCTTTGCTTGTATGGTTCCAGGAAATTGAGCACAATCATGTTCACTAGGAAAAAAGCAAATTAAAAAAAAAAAACCCACACACATTTAAAATTGATGTCATTGGATCCATTGACAACAGCAGTAAGCAACCACTCTTGTGAGGATGCAAAGAAAAGGAAACCTGGCCACTGCCCTCAAGGAGCTTACAGTCTAATGAGAGAGGAATTCTGCTAAAATGCCTGTTATGCACTAGTCATCGTACTGGATTATAGATAAGCAAATGAAATAATTCCTCTTGACAAGGAAGTTACATTGAAACTTCATAACAGTTAGAGTTATACTTGGGTAATCACAAATATTTTTGGTCCTTCAGGTATCAGTGACATTCCAGGATGTGGCTGTGGAATTTACCCGGGAGGAGTGGATACATTTGCACCTATCCCAGAAAAAGCTATACAGGGATGTGATGCTGGAGAATTATAGAAACTTGGTGTCTTTGGGTAAGAATGGCTTCCCCTTTGCAGTCCTGTTCTATATGATGTTGACTTTCAAGATTTTAACAGTTATTCTTTGACATACAAATATTCCCTAATCCTTGTGTAGCTCAGAGACATGGTACTTGTGCTTCCTGTTTCCAGGATAAAGGTCTTTGCTTACTGTGCCTAGAAACTGATTTCTTGATTTGTTGTTATTCTCGAGAATGTATCTTCCCCTCATTTTTGCTGCAAATCCAATATTTTCTGTTTAATTCCAATGTAGGTTTCATCATATACGAAGTGTTCCCATTGTCTAAGCAGAGTCTAATGAAGTATTTTTCCTTAGTCCTACTCTGTAACCTATTCCCACTTAATAGAATATTTTTCATTGGTCCTTTGTAATATCCTTGGGGTCTTCCTAGCATGCTTACTTTTTTGACATTTCTTTTTTTTTTCTTACTAATTTCTTTCGATTTAGCAGCAATCGCTTCCATATGCTTTTGAGTTTAAAATTTTTCTCCCTCTCCCTCCCTGCCTACCTCCCTAAGATGGTGCGCAATCTGATATAGGCTATACATATACATTCCTATTAAACATATTTTCACATTAGTGATATTGTAAGTACATGCTTACTTTTTTCCCAAGGAGAGTTTGCACTAGTTTTGATTTCTTTTATTAAGTTTTATGGATGTTTATTTTTAAAAAAAAATGTAAGTTCTCCTTCTATCTCTACTACATTAAAAAAAAAAAAAGAAAAAGAAAACCCCTACCTCTCCTTCCAACTAGGCCATTGAGCCTGCCCTGGTTGAAAAAATAATCACAAAGAGAATCAGCTAGCAAATGCAGTGCCTTGGATGATAGAAGATAAATTTTGTCCCCTTATTCCCCCACTTTTATACAAAGAGTTTATAGGAATATTTCATCTCTTTGTTCTGTGATTGAATTCTGAGATACCTGTGTCTAGCACTTTTTCATTTTCAACAAACAGGGTTTGCAGTTTCCAAACCAGATGTGATCTGCCAATTGGAAAGAAAGGAAGCATCTTGGATGCCAGAGGCAGATATTCTAAGAAGCAGCTGCTCAGGTGACTACGTAAAAACCAGGGAGATGGGTCATTGTAAAATACTCCTTTCTTGGTCATTGTAGGTCAAAGCTCTTTTAACATGTTGAACAAGGTGGTCTTATTAAAGCTTCTCAGGCCTGTTGAGAAGAACTGAGACTTTAAAATGTCATTTTTTTAGCTGAAGAAGTTACTTTTTTATGCATCTTTTTATTCACATGTACTTCCACTTTCAAGGAAAGTGTTTGCCTCAGTGTGGGTTAGCTATTTCTGTCCTGTTCATTGAAGATTATCCTATTTTAAGCAGGCATTTTCCTGCCTTAGTTGCCTGAATTCATTTTCCCTCTTAAAATAAGCACATCATTTAAACTATTAACACACCCTTTTGGCTTTTTTGTTCTTTTCTGATGCTTTCTTCCTTGTTGCTTGATGCTTATGTTTCTTTGTTACTGTTACTTTGTAAAATATTTAATCCTAACCTATTTCCCCTTCTGTAAGTCTATCATATTATATGTCATCTGGTTTTTTATTTATGCTATGAAATCATGTTTATCAAGGTACAATAATATGTTCCAATGACAGGATTTGTTTAGCTATAACACTATTACTGGACCTATAGATTTTGAATATTTTGCTATTTCACAAAAAGCTATTGTGAATATTTTTGAGAAATGTCATTCAAAGGAATGCTTTCAGTAACATTTTGAGGATGTAGATCTAGTAGTAGGACCATTAGGTCAATAGTTGTGAAGTTTTATCTAAAGCTTAATTTGCTTTTCAGGAAAATGGCATCAGTAGCTTAATAAGTACCAATTTTACCACGACTTCCAAAATTTGTTATTTTAAATATCTTTTCCAGTCCAATGAGTATTTGCTGATACCTCCAAACTGTTCTGAGGTTTACTTCTTTGATTACTAGAGCTTCACTATTGTTTCCCATAATTATTAATATTTTTCCTTGGGAATAATACCTGTAATATCTTGATCATTTCCCTTTTTGGAATTGGATCTTGCTCTTACAAATTTAATTAATTCCTTACAAAGTAGACATGTTAGATTTTAATGGATAGTTATGGCAATAGTTGTCCAATATGACCACCTTTCCTCATGTTTTTTCTTACTACAGTTTACTCTATCTCTCCTCATGCTAAGCTCATCAATTCTCCTTTTACTTTCTGTTAAATATTTTCCCTTCCTATTTCCACCTTAAATTTTAAGGATACACTTTTTATTGTTCAAGTATTTTTTGGTTGTGTCCAACTCTTTATTACCTGATTTGGTGTTTTCTTGGCAGAGATAATGAAGGGGTTTGCCTTTTCCTTCTCTAAGTCACTTTAAAGGTCTGGAAACTGAGGCAAATATAGTTAAATGACCTGGCTAGGGGTCAGACAGCAAGGCACTGAGCCCTGATATGATCTCAGAAAGATTAGTCTTCCTGACTCTAGGCCCTGCACTCTCTTCACTGTGCCACCTCACTGCCCTAAGGCTACTTTTGCAACTTCTCAGCCATCTAGTTATTAAGTGTACGCTTTCATTTCCGTATTCCACTCAAATGTCAACCATTTACCATAAAATAAATTCATCTTATTAATCTTTCCAGGTAATTTAATTCTAAGTCAATTAATCTATATGTTAATATTGAGTCATCCTATTTTCACATAAGATAAACTGGGATCCTTAGTGAAAGAGTATTGAGACTAGTCCTCTCAAGTGAGATGGTAAGAGAATAGCTCTAAAACCTTTTGAGCAAGTCGGTCCCTTGGGAAATGGAAGAAAAAGCAGGATTATTCAGCTCTGTATTCTTCTTTTCAGGGAGCAAAGACTTTACTGGAGAGAAATTTTATGAATGTAGTGAATGTAAGAAGGCCTTCAGGAGTAAGAAACAACTTACTGTTCATCAGAGAATTCATACTGGAGTGAAACGTTATGAATGTAAGGAGTGTGGGAAGGCTTTCATCTACAATTCAGAAATTATTCTCCATCAGAGAATTCATTCTGGAGAGAAGCCTTATGAATGTAGTGCATGTGGGAAAGCCTTCAGGATGAAGTCAAAACTTACTTTACATCAGAGAATTCATACTGGAGAGAAACTTTATGAATGTAAGGAGTGTGGGAAGGCTTTCATCTACAGCTCAGAACTTAGTCAACATCAAAGAATTCATACTGGAGAGAAACCTTATGAATGTAGTGTATGTGGGAAGGCCTTCAGGAGGAAACAACCTCTTACTGTGCATCAGAGAATTCATACTGGAGAGAAACCTTATGAGTGTAGTGAATGTGGAAAGGCCTTCACAAGGAAGACACAACTTACTGTGCATCAGAGAATTCATCCTGGAAAGATTCATTATGAATGTAAAGAGTATGGGAAGGCTTTTGACTACAATTCAAAACTCATAACACATCAAAGAATTTATACTGTGGAAAAACCTTACGAATGTACTGTATGTGGGAAGGCCTTTGGGATAAAGTCCAAACTTACTTTGCATCAGAGAATTCATACTGGAGAGAAACC
>NW_020953708.1:183524-194240 GCF_900497805.2 Vombatus ursinus
CAGAGAATTCATACTGGAGAGAAACCTTATGAATGTAAGGAGTGTGGAAAGTCCTTCAGAAGTAAAGCAGATATTACTGTACATCAGAGAATTCATACTGGAGAGAAACCTCACGAATGTAGTGTATGTGGGAAGTCCTTCAGGAGGAAGAGGAATCTTGATATGCATCAGAGAATTCACACTGGAGAGAAACCTTATGAATGTAGTGAATGCAAGATGGCCTTCAGATGTAAGGAACAACTTACTGCACATCAGAGAAATCATACTGGAGAGAAACCTTATGAATGTAGTGAATGTGGAAAGGCCTTCATGAATAAGAGAATACTCACTGTGCATCAGAGCATTCATACTGGAGAGAAACCTTATGAATGTAGTGAATGTATGAAGGCCTTCAATAGGAAGGAAAGCCTTACTCTGCATCAGAGCATTCATACTGGGGAGAAACCTTATGAATGTAGTGTATGTAGGAAGGACTTCAGGAGTAAGCAACAACTTACAGTACATCAGAGAATTCATACTGGGGAGAAACCTTATGAATGTAGTGAATGTGGGAAGGCCTTTAGGAGTAAGGCATGTCTTACTGGGCATCAGAGAATTCATACTGGAGAGAAACCTTATGAATGTAGTGAATGTGGAAAGGCCTTTAGGAGTAAGGCATGTCTTACTGGGCATCAGAGAATTCATACTGGAAAGAAACCTTTTGAATGTAATGAATGTGGGAAGGTATTCAGGAGTAAGATACAACTTACTTTTCATCAAATCACTCATATTGGAGAGAAACCTCATTAATATAGTGAATTTGGGAAAGCCTTTAGACAGAACACATGACTTTATGTTCATCAGAGAATTCATAATTGAGAGATTCCTCATAAATATAAAGAATGGGAAGACCATCCATCACAACTGAGATTTTATTGAATAGAAGAGATTCCATACTGGTGAGGCATGTTATGAATGTGGAAAGGCCTTCAGAAGTAAGGTACAACTTACTGTACATCAGAGTATTTATACTAGAAAGATTTGTTATACATGGAAGGGGTATAGGAAGGTTTTCATCTACAACTCGGAATTTAGCCTATATCAGAGGATTCATATTGGAGAGAAACCTTATGAATGTAGTCTATGTGTGAAGGCCTTTATACAAAGTACACAACTTTATTCATTGTTTCTGTTGGAGAATTCATACTTGAGAGATTCCTCATAAACATAAAAGGGAGAAGACCATCACAACTTAGGTTTTATTGAATGTCTGAGAATGCAGCTGGTGAGGGTCCTTATGAATATGGAAAGGTCTTCAGAAGTAAGCTACAACTTACTGTATGTCAGAGCATTCATACTAGATAGAAACTTTATGAATGTAGTAAATTTGGGAAGGCCTTCAGGAATAAAACAAAATTTACTGTGCATTGAAAATTCATGATACGAAGGTTCTTTATGAATTTAAAGAGTGTAGGAAGGCTTCCACTACAACTCAGAACTTGTCATTCATTCTGATGAGAAACCTTATGAATGTACTGTATGTAGGCAGGCCTTTCTTCTAACTTTAGAACATACTCATTAGAACAAAAAACAGAACTCAATAGAACATCCTCATACATTAGAATATTGATACTGGAGAGAGACCTTATGAATGTAATGAATGTGGGAGACCTTCACCCTGAGGACAGTTAATCAGCATCAAAGAATCAATTCTGGAGAGAAATCTTACGAATTTTGTAATGCATGTGGGAAGGCATTTTGACTGAGGATAAGTATCTCTGATGTTTGTCAGAGAATTCATGCTCTCTAGAATGTTTATAAATGTAAAGAGGGTGGGAAGATCATATAGCTGTCTAGACTATGATTCTGAGCCCTTATATGAAATTCTAAAGTCCTTATTTAGCCCCCAGGAAAGGAGATTTCCTTCCCCTCTGCAGAGCCCTGTAAGGGAAGAAAGATTAATGTTATCCTCCCATGAACCTTCTCATATGGAGAGGATTTGGTGGTTGAGCTGGAGGATACTGAGTGGGTGGTAGTATTAGGAGAGCCTTCATATTAACTTTGATCCATGGGCAAATGGCATACAAGAGGTATATAGAAGATCTCTTGGCCATCAGATGAGCATGATGTATGATAAATTCTTATTGACTGTGCTTGTGGAACATATGGTAATCTGAGCTGTATTCCTGGTGTTGCTGGTGCTGCTTCTCATATTCATCATGGTAGCCACTGAACTATGCAATTTTAGAATCACATTAATTTTTTAAAAGCCAAGTAAGTGTCTTTGGCAAGTAATGATGCTATATGATTTCTATCCATTGTTCTGAATATCAAAGTGAAGGAATTAAGTGACGTGCTGGTGAACAGCAGTAGTAACTGTTACTCTTTTAAGACAGCCACAGGTCTTGTCATCTAATTGTTGTTGTTTTTTGTTACTTGTTTTCAGAGGACCATGGCATCAGAGAGGTGATGCCATGACATAGAAGTGAGTTGGAGTTAATTGAGGGAGGGCTGTGCAAAGTCACCTGCTTCGCTTTCTGCTCTGGAGCCATCTGAGTCCAGTGGTGAGGTATAGATCAGGATCTGCTCAGTGTTCTGAATGTAAAAGTGAAGAAATTCACGGAAGTCCCAGTAAACAGCAGGAATAAATATTACTTTTTTAAGGTTGCCACAGGCTTTGTCATGTAATTAGCGATACATGACAAGTAGAATGGGATTCTGATTGTGGTGAAAGGATATGAACAGGAAGTTTTCAGAAGAAGAAATCAAAACTAATAATTGTCTTAGGAAAAAATGCTCAAAATCACTTTTGATTAGAGAAATGCAAATGAAAGCACCTCTGAGATACCCCCTCACACCCATCAGATTGGGAAACATGATAAGGATAAGATAGGGAAAATAACCAGTTCTGGAGGGGGTATGGAGAAATATGGACACTAATGCACAGTTTAGAACTGTTCCAACCATTTTGGTGAACATTTTGGAACTCTGCCCCAAGGTCTATAAAACTGTGCATTCCCCTTTACCCAGCTACAACACTAGAGACTAAAGGCAAAGGATCTATGTGTACAAAAATATTTACGGCTGCTTTTTTTGTGGCAGCGAAATATTGGAAATTTGAGGGGATGTTTCGCATTTTGGGAGTGGCTGGTAAGTTGTGGTTTATGGTTGTAATGGAATACTGTTTTGCTGTCAGAAATGATAGATGGTAGCTAGATGGCCTAGTGGATAGAGCACTGTGCCTGGAGTCAGTAAGACCTGAGTTCAAATAGGACCTCGAACACTTATTAGCTCATTGACTCTGCACAAGTCATTTAAGCTCTGTTTCCCTTAATATACTGGAGAAGGAAATTGCAAAATCAATCCATTCTCTTTGCCAAGATACCCCTATAATAGGATCAGGGATGCCATTGAACCACTATACAGCTACATAGTGAGGAGGATGGTTTCAGAAAAACCTGTGAAGACCTGTATGAACTGATAAAGACATTGTACATAGTAACAGCAATATTGTAGTGATGATCAACTGTCAAAGCCTTAGCTACTGTGATCAAGAAAATTCCAAAGGACTCATGATGAAACATATTATCCACTTCCAGAGAGCAAAGTGATGAAGTCAGTGTAAATTGAAGTATGTATTTTTTTCATTTTCTTTGTTTTTCTTACTTTCTTTGCTACATGGTTTGTATTGAAATTTTTTTTTGCATGATTTCACATGTATAATTGACATATTTCTTGCCTTATCAATGGGTGGGGGAGGACTGGGAAGAAAATTTTGGAACGTAGTGTGAAAAAGAATGTTGAAAATAAATAATTTTTTTTAAAGTTAAATGATTAAACAAAATGATTTGGAATCAGCTACAATGTGGACCAGATTATTGAACTCCTAGACTTGGGTCTTTCTGCAACAGAGTGGAAAAGTGTAAGTTTTCTGCCTGCCTTTCTATTCCCCTATAATCTGCCATTTCTAGCCAGATGGGTGCAAAATCCAATGGGGGACAATTTGTAGAGGTCCAGGCTTGAGCTCTAGGGCAATGGAAGGTTTGGTGAGTGACTAATGCACACAGCCAGAAGTTGACTCTGCATCTATTTGACTAATCCTAGCATTGAGTCACCTGGTCTTTTCTTTCTCAGAGAGTTGACAATGATCTAGAAATCACTACTTACAAACCCATTGTTCCAGCATTCCCATCCTCTCAACCACAAGTGTCCCAACAGGCTCAGTTTCTGTAGCTGCTGCTCTCTTCCAGTCCCTCTTCAATGGTTTTGAGCCGCCATCCCATGTTTCTGCAAGGCTAGCAATATATAATCATCTTGAAAAGATAGGCTTGATTCACATCCTGGTGGCTTTAACGAAGGAGTTAGTATTTTATCCTAGAGTCAGTAAGAAAGGTACCACAGCACTAGATCAGAATGACATGGTGTGACCTATGATTTAGGAATATCAGTTTGCTAATTATATAAAGAATGTGTTGGAAAGGAGAAAGACAGCCTGTGTGTCTGTTTTGGTCTCGACTTTTGTAAAGGTTACCTGCACTCATGGAGATGGACAGCTCCTGTGTAAATTACTGTCCTAGGCAAACCATGATTGAAGAGGACTGAAGATTACTTTGGTACTCATCTCTTACTGTAAAGGTGATGGATTTAAAATACAGAGTGAGACTTAGATTTTTGGCTTTGCCCAATGTGGAAATTTATTTTGTGGGAGTATATATGATGCGAAGATTTTTCTTTTTCTTTTTTCTCTCTTTTTATTTTTAGTTTTCAACAATCACTTCCATAAGCTTTTGAGTTTTAAATTTTCTTCCCCTCCTTTCCCACATCCTTCCCCAAGGTGGTGTGCAATCTGATATAGGCTGTACATATACATTCATATTAAGCATGTTTTCACATTAGTCATGTTGTAAAGAAGAATTAGAATCAGTAGATGGGACCACAAGAAACAAGAAACAAAACAAAACAGAAGGAAAAAAAAAGCAAATAGTATGCTTCAATCTGCATTCAAATTCCATAGTTCTTTCTCTGGATGTGGATAGCCTTTTCCATTGTGAGACTTTTGGAGATGTCTTAGGTCCTTGCATTGCTGAGAAGAGCTAAGTCTATCAAAGTCAGTCATCACACAACATGGCCGTTGTTGGATAGAACATTCTCCTGGTTCTGCTCATTTCACTCAGCATCAGTCCATACAAGTCTTTCCAGGTTTTTTCCAGCAAGCAAGTCTGCTTGCTTATCATTTCTTTTAGCATGATAGTATTCCATTACATTTATACACCACATCTGATGGGCATCCCCTCAATTTCAAATTCTTTACCACCACAGAAAGAGCTGCTATAAATATTTTTGTACATGTAGGTCCTTTTCCCTTTTTTATGATCTCTTTGGGATACAGCTCTAGAAGTGCTATTGCTGGGTCAATGGGAATGCACATTTTTATAACCTTTTGGGCATAGTTCCAAATTGCTCTCCAAAATGGTTGGATCAGTTCATAACTCTGAAGGTTTTATTTTTTTGTCTTGGTTCATTGACAGAGAAGGAAAAAAACTGCTAAAATAAGCGACCATTGTACCAAATGGGCCTCTAACCTGTGGGTGGCTGGATGCAGAGTGGAACAGGCTACCTGCAAGAGAGTCAAGAATCCCACAAGAGTTCAATTTCAAAGTGAGGGAAATGGCTTGCAAGCCAGGAGGCAACAAGACCCATGTATTGGGGCCCTGCCTCTAGTGGAGGGACCCAAGGTAGTGGGAGGAGTTCTCAGTACTTATGCCAACAGCTGGGCAGTGAGCTGTAGCCCTGATGATGAGGGGTAACAGCAACAGTGATATACATTTGATTCATATCAAGTCTTTGCGTCTGGAGCTGGGTACCTTTCCAAGTTTGTCCTATACTTTTCTGATCTCAGAGAACACCTGATGCTGGTCAAACCAATTCAGTAATTATGAGATTTTGCCAGAGGATGAGCACAAAGGATTGTTGTTTTGCCAAGCTCGGGGTGCAGCTTGCTTTCTAGGCCTTAGCTCTGGAAAACAGGGTGTCTCCTAATATTTTGCCAAAGTAAAATTTTAAATTAAAAAAATTTATAATTGGGGTTTAGGGTATATCCCAACCTCCTGAAGTGGAATGTGTTGACCACCATTACATACAGAAGAAACTGAAAAAAAATTATAAATAAATATTAAGAATAAACAAAACAATGGCAGCGATGAATCAGATGAAGAAGCTTTGGACCTTTGCACTTCCTTCCCATCCTCTGCTACCACAGACCAAGTTCTCTCACACAAAAAGGAGTTGTGAAGGGGGACTAAAATTGGTGGGAAGACAGAATGGACTTGAGCATCAGCAGTAAGCAACCCTGGAGTGATCAGGGGTAGAAAAACAAGAAATTGAGTTGACCCTCTCAAGCAGCCATCATGAAATATGCCACCTGTGCAGAATCTTACTGCCGAATATAAGCGGACATCAGTTTATGAATTCATTTAAAATTATTGTTTGCCACCAAGCGGTGGTTGGGAGGGAATGGAGAATGTGTAGTCCCTTATTACTAAGAAGACTATTAGCAAGTATAGTTTTCCCAGATAGAAGGAGGGGCCAAAGGATGGTGGGAGTTGAAAGCTGCAGTGGGTAGAGGGAGTAGGAACTTGGCAGCTGTTTGGAGAACTGATACCCCAAACTGAATGTAATCCAGAGCAGTTAGAGCCTTGTGTAAGTTATTGACCCACTGAAGCCATAATCTGTCAGGACTGGATGTTGATGGTCTGCTGCTTTTGGGAGCTGAGTGAATTCATTCCCACTTCACTTTCTTCTCCCCTCCTTCATCCTGCTTGGTGAAATGACATTACTTTTACATTATATTTATTTCCTGTTTTTGCTTTTATAGTGGGTTTTGGGTGAAGAAAAAAATTAGCTGATTTTATGAATTCTAAGCAAATGTTTGATGTCAATGATTGAACCTCTCTGGGAGAGGAGAAAGGGGAAAATTTGGACATCTAATCCTGGACTTGGCCAGGAGCCTCATATTTAAGGGTTCTCTCTCCCTCTCCACCAGAAACAGAGAGGATACATGTGTTGTATTATGTTAGAGATGGGAAGGGTTTTTTTTCTTTGTATTTTTTTTTTTAGGTGTTTTGTTTCCTTTTCAAGACTGAAACCTCATATGTGCAAAGTGGTTTCTGGAAATTGTCATATACTCAAAACAACAACTGTAAATGGTGTTTCATTCTAGTCCAAATGTAGTTCTAATCAGAAGCAGCTTTTTAAAATTTTTTAAGATTCATTAATTTATTTATTTTTAGTTTTCAACATTCACTTCCACAAGATTTTGAGTTCCAAATTTTCTCCCCATCTTGTCCCTCCCCCAACCCCAAGACAGTATGCATTCTGAATACTCTTTCCTCGAATCTGCCCTCCCTTCTATCTCCCCCCCCCCCCCAGCTTCTCTTATCCCATTCCCCTTCTATTTTCCTGTAGGGCAGGATAGATTTCTATACCCCATTGTCTGTATATCTTATTTCCCAGTTGCGTGTGAAAACAGTTCTTAACATTTGTTTTTAAAACTTTGGGTTCCAAATTTTGTTGCTTCCTTCCTCCCCATCCACCCTCATTGAGAAGGCAAGCACCTCAATACAGGTTATACTTGTGTAGTCATGCAAAACACTTCCATAGTAGTCACGCTATAGAAAACTAACTATATTTCCCTTCATCCTATCCCACCTCCATCTATTCTATTCTCTGTTTTGACCCTGTCCCTCCTCAGAAATGTTTGCTTCTGATTGCACCCTCCCCCAATCTGCCCTCCTCTCTATCGTCCCCCCACTTACTTATCCCTTTCCCCCCTATTTTCCTTTAGGGTAAGATAGCTTTCCATACCCAATTGACTGTATGTTATTCCCTTCTGAAGCCAAATTCAATGAGAGTAAGATTCACTCATTCCCTCTCATCTTCTCCCACTTCTCCTCCACTGTAAAAGCCTTTTCTTGTCTGTTTTTATGTGAGATAATTTACCCCATTCTACCTCTCCCTTTCTCCTTCTCCCAGGATAATCTTCTGTCACCCCTTAATTTTATTTTCCAGATATCACCCATTCATCTTCAACTCACCCTGTGCCCTCTATCTATCAATCTATCTATATATAATTTTTTTCCCCCTCCAACTACCCTAATACTGACAAAGGTCTCATGAGTTACAAATATCATCTTTCCATGTAGGAATGTAAACAGTTCAACCTTAATAAGTCCCTTATGATTTCTCTTTCCTATTTAACTCTTCATGCTTCTCTTGTATCTTGTATTTGAAAGTCAGATTTTGTATTCAGCTCTGGTCATTTCATCAAGAATGCTTGAAAGTCCTCTATTTCACTTAATGTCCATTTTTTCTCTTGAAGGATTATACTCAATTTTGCTGGGTCAGTGATTCTTGGCTATAATCCTATCTGCGTTGCCCTATGGAATATCACATTCCTAGCCCTCTGGTCCCTTAATGTAGAAGCTGCTAAATCCTGTGTTATTCTGATTGTGTTTTCACAATACTTGAATTGTTTCTTTCTGGCTGCTTGCAATATTTTCTCCTTGACCTGGATTTCTAGAATTTTGCTACAATATTCCTAGGAGTTTTCCTTCGGGGATCTCTTTCAGGAGGTGATCAGTGAATTCTTTCCATTTCTATTTTACCCTCTGGTTCTAGAATATCAGGGCAGTTTTCCTTGATAATTTCTTGAAAGATGATGTCTAGGCTCTTTTTTTGATCTTTCAGATAGTCCAATAATTTGTAAATGGTCTCTCCTGGACCTATTTTCCAGGTCAGTTGTTTTTCCAGTGAGATATTTCACATTGTCTTCTATTTTTTTCATTGTTTTGGTTTTGTTTTACAATGTCTTGATTTCTCATAAAGTTACTAGCTTCCAATTGGTCCATTCTAATTTTTAAGGAAGTATTTTCTTCAGTGAGCTTTTGGACTTCCTTTTCCATTTGGCCAATTCTGCTTTTGAAGGCATTCTTCTCCTCACTGGTTTTTTGGACCTCTTTTGCCATTTGGGTCAGGCTATTTTTTAAGGTGTTATTTTCTTCAGTATTTTGGGGGAATCTCCTTTAGCAAGCTGTTGACTTGTTTTTCATGATTTTCTTGCATCACTCTCATTTCTCTTCCCAGTTTTTCCTCTACTTCTCTTACTTGCTTCTCAAAATCCTTTTTGAGCTCTTCCATGGCCTGTAATTGATTCATATTTTTCTTGGAGGCTTTGGATGTAGGAACTTTGACTTTGTTATCTTCTTCTGGTTGTATGTTTTGATCTTCTTTATCACCAAAGATTCTATGGTCTGACTTTTTTTTTTTTGGCACAGTTTGCTCATGATCCCAGTCAATTACTTGCATTATAAATTCTTAGTTAAGGTAGGGGTCTGCTTCCAGTGTGAAGAATGTACTGTCCCAAGCTTCAGTGCAGCTGTTTCCAGAGATCCTTCTAGGGACCTGTAAGTTTTCAGTTCTTCCAAGGTGGTATGATCAAGGGCAAGGTGTTTACTCCTTTCCTGACCTGTGCTCTGGTTTACGAGTGACCACAAGCACTCTTTTCTGCCTTGGAACTAAGAGGAGGATTCCCTCTCCACCGCCACTACAAGCTCCACCATGCCAGCACTCCCCCTCGCCCCAGGATCACCACCTAGAACTGTGACCCAGATCCAAGCACAGGAAAAGCAAAAGAATCCATCTCAGCACCAGCAAAGAGATCCCTGCAATCCCCCTCTGATCAGCCACCTGATTCCCCTTCAGTCTGTGGGCAGAGCTCTGGAAACAGGCCACCGCTACTGGGCTGCACCAGGACTTGCCTGCGACCAAACTTCTCTCTCATCATGGACACAGACTTTTCCTACTGACTTTCTAAATTGTCTTTGGCATTTGTGGGTTGAGAAGTCAGGAAACCTCCACAGCTGCCTGTGATTCAGTCACCTGAGGCCTGCTCCAGGTTCACTGAGACCTGGTTTTACCCATGTGTCTGTGCTGAACTGTGTTCCTTTCCAAGCCTGGTGCGATTGACCTTTCCAATCAACCATCCAGGTTGTCTTGGGCTGGAAATTTGTTTCAGTCTATCTTTTTGTGGATTCTGCCACTCTAGGATTTGTTTAGAGCCATTTTTTACAGGTTTTTGGAGGGGTTTGGGAAGAGCTCAAACAAGTTACTGCTTTCACTCTGCCAAGAAATCTTGGCTCCGCTACCACCAGGAGCAGCTTTTGCTGGAAGATGAGGTATTTCCCTTCTGCATTTCTGTACTTTTAGGTACCAGAGAAGTCAGAGAAGGACTTGGAGTAGTCATATCAGAGACTTCTGAGATCTGGAGTTCCAGGGGTTTGTGATAAAGGGGCAACCTTTTGTAGTGTCCCTTGGGAGTCCCTCTGTTTCCTACTCAAGTTTGTAAAAGATGTCCTTGGCACATTTATTCTTCTTCACTAGACTATGCAATTGCTGGGCCATCTCTAGTTGTTCAGATCCACATCTAGCCACTGGACCTAGATGGCCTCCACAGATGGTTGTGGAGGAGAAAGTGAGGCTGGTGAGGTTGCACATCTCTCCCTTACTGAAATCCAATTCAATGCAAGTCATGTCATCACCTCCCTGATGTCATGGTCCTCTTGGAGATCAAAAGACAAACCACACAACCAGAATGTCTGCAGTTGAAGGAGAAATCAAGAGATGGAACCTGGGTGGTCCTGCCCGTGAAGAAACTCCTGGGCTGGTGAGCAAGCTGTCCAT
>NW_020953708.1:194640-195041 GCF_900497805.2 Vombatus ursinus
GATTGTGTCTGCAGAAGATGAGCCTTCCTGCCTCCAGGCCCCGCACTCTGTCCCCGGGGCTGCCTCCTCCGGGCCGCAGCCCTTCCCTGTGCAGAGCCCTGGGGCGTGAAGTCCTGGTGCTTCTGTGTCCCTGGAGGGGGCTGCGATGCCCCTGGTGACCCGTGCCCTGCCCTGCTGCCAGGGAGAGGAGTGACCGCTTCCTTCTGGCCCGCCCCCAGGAGAGGAGTGACTGCTTCCTTCTGGCCCCCTCCTACCCCTGCCCCAAGGAGAGAAGTGACCTCTTCCTTCTGGGCCCCTCCCGCCCAGGAGAGAAGTGACCGCTTCCTTATGGCCCCCAATCCCCCAGGAGAGAAGTGACCACTTCCTTCTGGACCCCCCCAGGAGAGGAGTGACTGCTTACT
>NW_020953708.1:195141-230961 GCF_900497805.2 Vombatus ursinus
TGCCCCAGGAGGACAGCCTGGAGGGAGAGGGAATGGCTCCTGCCCTGACAGCCAGGCTGGGGAAGGTGAGTGCCACTTGCAGCTTTCCTGAAATAGCATTTCAAGCCAGAGACCCTGGGATAGGTTTCTTTGTCTTGTGCTATAACACTAGGAATTGTGGGCATCAGAGAATCATATTTAGAGCTAAAGGATATCATAGATTATAATCTATTTATCCAACACCACCTACCCTAAAATTTACATTCATTTTTAAATTTTGGAATACAGATTCTTTCCTTCAGCTCCTTCCCCACCCATTGACAAGGCAAGCAGTAAGATATCCATTTTACATGTGAAGATGGAGAAAATATTTCTATATTAGCCACATTGCAAAAAGAATTAAAAAGGCATTAGAATTTTAAAAAGTGAAAAAAAAGGAATTCTGTCTTTAGAGTTCATCAGTTCTCTCTTCATTTTTCATCTTGAATCCTTTGGACTTTTCATGCATTATTATATTGAACAAAGTAGCCAAGTCTTTCACAGTTGATCATTGTTACAATATTGGCTTTACTGGCCACAGTGTTCTGAGTCTACTCATTTCACTTTGCCTCAGTTTATCAAAGTATTCTCAAGTGTTTCTGAACCTACACCACTTATCATTTTTTAATGATGACATTGGGTTGTGTTGGGGCAGTTCTGTCTCAAAGAATTCAAAGACTCAGTCTCCAGCCAAGCAAAGAGATTCCTTGTGGTTTTGAGGTTTCACACTCCAGGGAGAGGCTAAGTTCTTTAGAGGAGGTAGCAATTTCAGTAAAGCCAGACAGGCAGTTTGATAGTTTATGATGCTGATTACACTATCAGAATTTACACAGAACGTACAAACATTAATATTAAAAGGCAAGGGGGCAGCTCGGTAGTGCAATGGATAAAGCACCAGCCCTGGAGTCAGGAGGACTTGAGTTCAAATCCAGTCCCAGGATTAAATAGATGCTTGACACTAGCTGTGTGACGCTGCACAAGTCACTTAACCCCAGTTGTCTTACAAAAAAATATTAAAATAAAATAAAAGGCAAGAGCGGTTTCTTAAGCAATTAAATAACAGGAGAGGGGTCCCAGTCTTGGTGGAACTGCATGTGCAATTACCCACAATGCATACAGAAAAACACTTTTGGGGGGCGTTATTATATGGTAATGACATTATAATAAGCTTCTCTACAGCATAAATTTACTCTCAGTCAGTTCTTTGCTATTACTGTGCAGGCGCCATCTTAGTGGAAGCCCCTTCTGTGGTTTGGTGGTCAAGCATCCTGGTCTACATCCTAGTGGTGCTGCTTTCTGATTGGCTGGCCATCATGTTCCTGTCTTGGGCTAAGTGGATGTTGTGGTTGTGGTTGAGTGTGTGGACACACCTGCTGTTTCTATGGGAAATATGAGAATTTGATCTGGGAGCAAGTTCTGGCTAGAGACAGTGGGCTATACTGAGTCTGGGGGCAGTTGGTAGGTAGTGGCAGTGGGCCTGCTGTTTAGTGAGGCCTATGATTGAGCATGGGGGCCTGTGATGTGGTTAAAGCCAGATTGTGTGGTCAAATCAGGGCATGCCTGCTGTTCAGTGAGGCCCATGAGGCAGTTAGGATATTGGGGCTGAGGGTAGCTTTATTAGGATTCCATCTTTAGTATACAATAGTAATAATCATACCACAGTCCTTATTCAGCTGTTCCCCAGTTGATTGGTATTTGTGGTGGGTGAAAGATGAAATGACCAAGGAAACAAAGGTTTGATCTTCTGAATATAGCAATTAATAAAGTGGTGCATGTCAGTTTTTCAACACATCGGCACTAGGCCTCTTCACTTTAGGCCTGGACCCAAAATACAGGGGGAAACAGACTTTTAAAAATAGTTAATCAAATAAGGTCAGCTAATTAAAAGGAAACATACCATGAGGTGATCTGATTTCTAATCGGGTGAAAGATTAGGGACTTTCCAAGTTGAGAAGGGAATAGTGAACAGGTACAGTGCCCTGAAATCAGAAAAAGAGTAGTAGTCCACTCCCCCCAAGTGTTTGTAAACAAAGTAACATGGAAACAGTAACTGATTGATCAGTTTTTACATAAGAGATAGGAATTGCTTGGGATACACCAGTTGTGAGAAACTCCTTACATCAGCCTTTGGATCTGACTGGGTTTCTGGTCAGCATAATGTGGGTCCTTTGTTAAGGGGCTCTGCACAGCAGGGAGAGGTCCTCCAGTTTCCCAGCTACGAGGGGCTAGGGTCAGACAATGCACTAAGGTTTTCCAATTGCCACAACTGAATAAAGTTTTCTCGCAAGATAGCAATTGAACTAGACAGACCTAAAGTTGAATAGAAACTAAGCTAGCTCCAGAATTGAGTCACAGGATGGTGTCAGTGTGGTTCACTCAATTACTACAGTAAGCCATGTGCTGTCCTAATCCCCTGAATTCCCTCAAGTTTCACTCACTATTTCAGAAGGGTATGGGTTCCTGAAATTACCCAAAGTCCTAGGAGTTCTTCCCTGCAATATTAAAATGATTCCCTCACATCTGCTCAATTTCTAATTCTTTGCCACCACAAATGAAGCTGCTCTAAATGTTTTTGTGCATGTAGGTCCTTTCCCTTTGTCTTTGATCTCTTGAGATAAAGACCTAGTTAGAGGGATTGCTAGGTAAAAGGGTGTACAGAGTTTTATAGCCTTTTTGGTGTAGTTCCAAATTGTGTTCCAAGAATGGTTGGAACGGTTCACAAAGCCACTAATAGTGCATTAGCGTCCCTATTTTTCCACATCCCTTCTAGCATTTATTATTTTCCTTTTCTGTCTTGTTAGGCAATCTAAGAAGTGTGAAGTGGTATCTCAGAATTGTTTTAATTTGCATTTCTCTGATTATTGGTGATTTAGAGCATTTTTTTCATATGACTATTTATGGCTTTAACTTCTGAAAACTGCCTCTTCATAACCTTTGCCTATTTTTCCATTGGTAAATGGATCTTAAATTTATGTATTTGGTTCAGTTTCCTATGTATTTGAGAAATGAATCCTTTATCAGAGAAACTTTGCTGTAGAAACTTTTTCCATTTTCCTGATTGCCTTCTTATTTTGGTTGCTTTGGTTTTGTTTTTGTAAAAATGTTTAAATTTCATTTAATCAAGATTGTGCATGTTACCTCCTGTGATCCTTTCTATCTCTTGTTTGGTCATAAATCCTTCTCTTTTCCACAGACCTAGCAGGTACATTTTTCCGATGCTTGCCTGCTTTGCTTATGATACCACCCTTTATTTCTAAATCATGTACTCATTTTGACCTTACCTTGGCATATGACTTGAGATGTTGGTCCGTGCCTGGTTTTTGCCAGACTGCTTTGCAGTTTTACCAGCAATTTTTGTGAAATGGGGAGTTCTTACCTGAAAACCTTGAATGTTTGAATTTATCCAACACTAAATTATTATGGTCATTACTTCTGTATATTATATACCCAATCTATTCCATTGATCAGTCATTGATTTTCTTAGCCCTTCCCAGATGGTTTTGATGATTACTCCTTTTAATATAGTTTGAAATCTGTTACGTTAGGTTCCCTTCCTTCAGATGTCTTTTGTTTGATTCCCTTGATATTCTTGCCCTTTTGTTTATCCTGATAATGTTTAATATTTTTCTATAAAAAATTTCTATTAGTTTGATTTATATGGCACCAAATAAGTATATTAATTTAGGTAGAATTGTCATTTTCCTTACGCTGGCTCAGCTTACCCAGGAGCAATTAGTATTTCTCTTAATTGTTCAGATATCTCTTTATTTGTGTGAAAAGTATCTTGTAATTTATATTCCTATAATTCCTGGGTGGGTCTGGGCAGGTAGGCTTTGCGTGTCTGTGGTTATTTTAAATGGAATGTCTCTTTCTCTCCTTCCTGGGTTTTGTCAGTAATATATAGAAATGCTGATGGTTTGTGTGAGTTTATTTTATGTCATGCAACTTTGGTAAAGTTCTTGACTATTTTAACCATCAAAGCATCTGCAAAGTATGAGGGTCTTATATTGTATTTTGTCTTATTTCTTGAGTTTCTTTTTTCTTGTGTTATTACTATAGTTAGCATTTTTTGTAAAATATTGAACAGAAGTGTTGACTTCTAATTCCAGAAAGAAATAAAAGATGAAGGGTATAGGGAGGGGGAAGAGGATAAGGGAGGGATTTCAAGCTTGGGGGAGAGGATAAGTGGCATTCAGATAGGTTTAGTAATAGTGGGCATGGTACCAGGTAGAAGTAAAGTAGAAGAGTCAGGAGGGATAGGAAATAAGAGATACACACAAACATAAAATAAAGATTAGGAGTAGAATTTATTAGGAAAAAAAAAGCAGTAGTAATCATGATCTCAGACAAAGTAAAAGCTAAAATAGATTTAATCAAAAGAGAAAAATAGGGAAACTACACTATGTCAGCCATATTAATCAATATTGTTTTAGACTATTTAAAATAACTAGACGGTATAAGGTTAGAATATTGCTGTTATGTGGGAAGTGATGAGTTGATGGACTTAGAAAAATATGGAAAGTCTAAAACTTATCAAAGAAGATATTATCCACCCTCAGAGAAATAGAGGACAAACAAGTATATTATGGTCTTACATAGATATATATGAATATATATGTCTGTATATGAGTATGATTATAGATATCTAAATGTGTATATATGCATGTATGTATATATGTCGGTGACTGTGTATATGTGTGCGCATGTATACATAGGTATACATACACACATGTGTATACCCACACATACCTGTATATACATACATGCATATACATATATGTATACACACATCTCCGAGCTAAATTGTAGCTTTATTGAGGAGGGCAGGAGGAAGCTGGGGGGTGGGGGAGAACAAAGTAAAAAGTGCACAGCAGAGAACAAAAGAAACTTACAAGGAAGCATAGAAAAGATGGACAGCTCTCAACACAATGTGCAATGTTTATTATATAGGCTTTCTTGAAATGGAAATTTATTGCTCTATATTTTGAATGCTGTCTTACATTCTGCTGTGTACTTGACAATGTTTTTTCTTTTTTTGTATTTAAGTTTTAGTATTTAAGTTTATGTTTCTTTTTTTTTCCTTATTGTGTATTTAAGTTTAAAATTAATTAAATAAAAGACTTGGGGGCAGCTAGGTGGTGCAGTGGATAGAGCCCTGTCCCTGATGTCAGGAGGACCTGAGTTCAAATCCGGACTCAGACCAAAACACTTAACACTTACTAGCTGTGTGACCCTGGGCAAAGTCACTTAACCCCAATTGCCTAAAAAAAAAAATATATATATATATATATATAAATAAAAGACTCCTTGATTCAAATCTACATTTTGGGGAAGTGCTACATTAAAGTGAATTTAATTAAAGAGTAAGAGGTGGCAAAATATAAAGAAAAGAACACCAGACCGTGTCAGAAGGCTTGTGAGCCTCAGCAGTAATTGTTAATAGCTGATTGACTTGAAGCCTAACTAATCATGATAACAAAAATGGCTTTAAGTACCTTTAACTGAAGAGGAATTAAAAAGGAGTAGCACAGGGTAAAAAATCAGTAGAAGACAACAAAGCCCCAAAGATCTGATTCTGATGATAAATGTTACCAAAAAAAAAAAAAAGATTAAAAAAACTCGGTTGGAGGCAAGCAAGAGATCAAAGAATAGTGAGGACCATGTTTAGGGGTGGATGGGATGACCATAAGGAGGGATACCTGAGAGAAAGCTAAACAAGTCATCTCTTGCTTGGCTTTAGTTTTCTCTTTGGAAAATGAAGATCTTTGAAGTGGGATTGAGAGCCCCCAGGTTGGCAACGAGAAGTGGATACCCAAGGTAAAGGGATATAGACAAGATCCAGTTGTTCTGAAAGAAGTATGCCATGTGTTTGATTGCTTAGCCATTCTCAGGTATCCCTACAGGTCCTTGGAAAATAGGGTTGGTGCCACAGAACTGGAGAGGGGTCTTGTGCCAAGTTTGAAAAAAGAGACAGTGGATTCTGCAAAGCCTGGGCCAGTGACTTCCAATTCTGGCACATTCCTAGAATACTTTTTTTAATGAGTTGTTTAGTGAGCGATTAGGAAAGGCTGTTTTATTTTATTTTTTTTTCTACAGTGCTTTTTGGTATTTGCCTCAGTCATTCATGGAAAAAGTTTTCTTTCCCTCACCTTCCTTTATAGAAAAGAAACACAGTTACATAAAAATGCCATAGTGTCTCTTCCAGATAATTCAGAAAACATTCACTCCTCTAGTGGTCTCCATCTTGTCTGCTGTTAGAAACAGTAAAGTTTTTTTCCAATTACTCAGAATTCATCATCTTTTTCTTTTTAGAAGATATATTTTTTGTAGTCTGTGTATAATGCTCTGCTTATTTTACACTGCATCAGTTAATTCACATTTCCATTGCTATTCAAAATTCTTCATATTTGTCATTTGAAACTGTGTAATAAATCTACTGAATCCATATGCCATCTTTTGGTAATCCTTCTTTGTTGATGAGAATTCAGATTGTTTCCAGTTCTTTGCTGCCCCAAAGCATGCTCTTATGAATGTTTTTGTGTATAAACTCACCTGTGGTCTTGTTCTGGTTATAGAAAAACGGTATGGAAGCATGGTAATGAAAATGTCTCTGGGTTTGGAGTTAAAACGTGGGTTCAAAGTACAGATCTGCAGTTTACTCCCTTTTGACCTTTAGCAGGTTACTTTCTCTCTCTGGGCCTCACTTCCCTAATTTGTAAAATGAGAAAGTTGGATTGTCAAGTCTCTTTCAGTTCTAAATATATGAAGTGGAAAACAATGGTCCTTTAACATCCTTTTTAGCTGTAAAACATTTTTCCACAGTGTTGCAAATAGGAGATGGTAGTTCCCCATGCTCACCTTTGCTCTTGTGGTTACAGGAGCATTGAACACAATCTGTTCACTAGGAAAAAAGCAAAAAACAAACAAACAAGCAAACAAAACCCACACACGTTTAAAATTGATGTCCTTGGATCCATTACCAACAATAAGTATCCACTGTATTAAGTTGTGAAGATACAAAGAAAGCAAACCTGGCCACTGCCCCCAAGGAACTTATGTCTGATGAGAGAGGAATTCTAAAGTGCCTGTTATGCACTAGTCACTGTACTGGATTACACGTAAGCAACTGAAACAATTCCTATTGACAAGGAAGTTATATTGAAACTTTATAACAATTAGAGTTATACCTTGGTAAGCACAAATATTTTGGTGTTTCAGGAATCAGTGACATTCCAGGATGTGGCTGTGGAATTCTCCTTGGAGGAGTGGATACATTTGAACCTGTCTCAGAAAAACTTGTACAGGGACGTGATGCTGGAGAACTATAGGAACTTGGTGTTTTTGGGTAAGAACAGCTTCATCTTGGCAGTTTTGATATATATATGTTGTTGACTTTCAGGATTTTAAGTTATTCTTTGACATACAAAAGGAAGATATTCCCTAGTCCTTGTGTAGCTTAGAGGCTCAGTATTTGTGCTACCTGTTTCTAGGAAAAAGGTTGTTGCTTAGTATGCCTGAAAATTGATTTCTTGATTTGTTGTTTTCCTTGAGACTCTCTCTTCCCCTCTCTTGCTTCAAATCCAAGATTTTCTGTTCAATCCCAGTGTAGGTTTCATCATATGCAAAGTGTTCCCATTGTCTAAGCAGAGTCAGGTAAACTACTTTTCCTAAGTCATACTCTATAATCCATTCCCGCATAATATAATATCCTTCACTGGTCCTTTGTATCATCCTTGGGGTCTTCCTACCATACCTACCTTTTTCCCAAAGAGAGTTTAACTAGTTTTGAATTCTTTTACTAATTTTTATGGCTGCTTTTTTTAAACAAAACAAAACAAACTCTACTTCTCCTTCCATGTAGGCCATCAACCCCTCCCTGGTTGAAAAAAATAATCACAGACAAAATTAGCTAACATAGACAGTGCCTTGGGTGGTAGAAGATAAAATTTGTGCCTTTATTCCCCCACTTTTCTATTAAGAGTTGAGGGGAGTGTTTAATATGTCTGCTCTATGATTGAATTGTGAGATGAGTGTGCCTGTCACTTTTTCATTTCCAACAAACAGGGTTTGCAGTTTCCAAACCAGATGTGATCTACCAATTGGAAAGAAAGGAAACATCTTGGATACCAGAGGCAGATATTCCAAGAAGCAGCTGTCCAGGTGACTCCATAAAAACCAGTGAAATGGGTCACTGGAAAATACTACTCTGTTGGTTATTGTAGGTCAAAACGCTTATAAAATGTTGAACAAGGTGGTCTTATGAAAGCTTCTCAGGCCTGCTGAGAAGAGCTGAGACTTTAAAATGTCTTTTTTTAACTCAAGAAGTTACTTTTTTGTGCATCTCTTTACTCACATGTACCTCCACTTTCAAAGCAAGTGGTTGCCTCAGTGTGGGGTAGGTATTTTTGTCCTGTTCATTGAAGATCATCCTATTTTAAGCAAGCATTCTCTTGCCTCAGTTGCATGAATTCATTCTCCCTCTTAAAATAAGCACATCATTTGATCTATTAACAATATTCCCTTTTGGCTTTTGTGTTCTCTTCTGATATTTCTTCTCTGTTGCTTGATGCTTAAACGTTTCTTTGCTGCTGTTACTTTTTAAAATATTTAATCTTAACCTAATTCCTCTTATATCAGTCTATCATATTATATGTTATCCTGTTTTTCTTTATGCTTTGAAATTAAGTTTATCAAGGCAGAATAATATATTCCTCTGACATGATTTGTTTAACCATAAGGCAATCATTGGACCTATAGGTTTTGAGTATTTTGCTGTCTCACAGAAAGCTGTGGTGAATATTTTTGAGAAGTGTCTTTATTTGCTTTCAGGAACATTTTGAGGATGTAGACCTAGTAATGGGACCATTGGGTCAAAGGTTATGAAGTTTTGTAGCTAAAGCTTAAATTGCTTTGTAATTTTTTAGAAAAATGGCATGAGCGGCTTAATACGTGTCTATTTCAGCATAACTTCCAAAATTTGTTATCATTTTAAAATATCTTTTTTTATCTGATGACTGTTTGGGTGATACCTCCAAATTGTTCTGTGTTTTATTTCTTTGATTACCAGAGTTTCAGTATTGTTTCTGGTAGTTGTTGGTATTTTGTCTTGTGAAAAATGTCTTGATCCTTTTTGGAATTGGATCTTACTCTTACAAATTTCATCAGTTCCTTACAACGTAGATATGTTGGATTTTTAGTGGACATTTATGGCAACAATTGTCCAAAAGACCCTTTGCCTCATATTTTTTCTTTTTACTATTTATTCCATGTCTCTTTCTGTCTTTCCTTATGCTAAGCTCATTAATTCTCCTTTTTCTTTCCATTCAGTGTTTTCCTTTTCTATTTTCACTTTAAATTTAAGGATACATTTTTTTTTTCTTACTCAGTCATGTTTTGGTCATGTCCAACTGTTTATGACCTAAATTGGGTTTTTCTTGGCAAAGATAATGGAGTGGTTTGTGTTTTCCTTCTCTAAGTCACTGTACAGGTAAGGAAACTGAGGCAAACATGGTAAAATGACCTGCCTAGGGTCACACAGCTAGTATTTTGAGTCTTGATATGATCTCAGAAAGATTAATCTTTCTGACACTAGGCACAGCAGGCTATCCACTGTGCCACCTAGTTGCTCTAAGGCTACTTTTGCAACCTTTCAAAGTCATCTAATTTTTAAGGATACTGTGTTTCCCCACATAGTCATCGTACCCTGGTTTTTTTTTTTTTCAGTCCAAAAATTAGTTTATAACCTTTCATTGTGTAATTATCACATGGTATAATTCTGTTCATCTTGCTGCTTAAAAGGTAAACAGAGCAGGAATTTATCCACCAGTGGCCTATGGATATCCGTTTATCTCTTGAGCATTGGGAGCCAAGAGCCTAGAATTCTCAGTGCAATGCATTGTCAGTATATTTCCCAAAGCCAATTTGTGTGGTTTATTTAGAGCACAGCAGTACTAATGGTATCGTCACTCAACCCAAGGAAGAGTCGTAGGTGCAAGGTGAGCAGGTGAAGCTGCCGTGAGTAAGTCACGTGATATGGTAAGACTTACATCTTCCCTTATTATCTAAACTGTGTGTTTGTCTGTCATTGATACAGTGTAGTAATAAGGGAGTTTTAATTAATATCGGCACAGATTTTTTTTTTAAAAAAAGCTTCACATAATGGTCACACCCCACTTTTTTGCAAAAAAAATTTTGGCATAAAATCTGCAACAGTTATGCGGTGAAATATGTAGTCTTTCATTTCCTTATGCCATTCAAATGTCAACCATTTACAGTCAAGTAAATTCATCTAATTCATCCTTTCCAGGCAGTTTCATTCCAAGTCAGTTCGTTTATTTGTTAATTTTGAGTCATCATATTTTCACATAAGATAAACCGTGATCCTTAAAGAGTAGTAAGACTAGTCTTCTCAAGTGAGAACACAAGAGAATATCTTAAAACTTTTGAGGAAGTAGGAGTCTTTGGAAATGGAAGAAAAGGAAGGGTTAATCAGGTCTTTATTCTTCCTTTCAGGGAGCAAAGGATTTACTGAAGAGAAATCTTATGAATGTGGTGAATGTGGGAAGGCCTTCAGGAGTAAGACACAACTTATTAGGCATCAGAGCATTCATACTGGAAAGAGTCTTCATGAATGTAAGGAGTGTGGGAAGGCTTTCATCTACAACTCAGAACTTCGTCTACACCTGAGAATTCATACAGGAGAGAAACCTTATGAATGTAGCGTATGTGGTAAAGCCTTCCGGAGGAAGGCAAATCTTACCGTGCATCAGAGAATTCATACTGGAGAGAAACCTTATGAATGTAGTGAATGTAAGATGGCCTTCAGGCGTAAGACACAGCTTACTGTGCATCTGAAAGTTCATCCTGGAAAGATTCTTTATGTATGTAAACAGTGTGGGAAGGCTTTCTACTACAATTCAGAACTTATACAACATCAAAGAAATCATATGGGAGAGGAACTATGTGAATGTAGTGAGTGTGGGAATGCTTTCAGGAGTAAAACACAACTTGCCATGCATCAGAGAATTCATACTGGAGAGAAACCTTATGAATGTAAGGAGTGTGGAAAAGCTTTCTTCTACAACTCACACCTTATTAAACATCAAAGAATTCATTCTGGAGAGAAACCTTATGAATGTAGTAAATGTGGGAAGGCCTTCAGGAGGAAGGGAAATCTTAATATGCATCAGAGAATTCATACTGGAGAGAAACCTTATGATTGTAGTGCATGTGGAAAGGCCTTCAAGAGGAAGTCAACTCTTAATAAACATCAGAGAATTCATACTGGAGAGAAACCTTATGAATGTAATGAATGTGGGATGGCCTTTAGGCTTAAGACACAGCTTGCTATACATCAGAGAATTCATACTGGAGAGATACCTTATGAATGCAGTATATGTGGGAAGACCTACAATAGGAAGTCAAATCTTACTGTGCATCAGAGAATTCATACTGGAGAGAGTGTTTATGAATGTAAGGAGTGTGGGAATGCTTTCCATCACAAGGCAGATCTTAGAAAACATCAAAGAAATCATCAGGGAGAGAAACCTTATGAGTGTAGTATATGTGGGAAGACCTTCAGGATGAAGTCATATCTTACTGCGCATCAGAGAGTTCATACTGGAGAGAAACCTTTTGAATGTAGTGAATGTGGGATGACCTTCAGGCGTAAAACAGAGCATACTGTGCATCAGAGAATTCATACTGGAGAGAGTCTTTATGAATGTAAGGAGTGTGGGAAGGCTTTCTTCTACAACTCAGTATTTATTCTACATCAAAGAATTCATACTGGAGAGAAACCTTATGAATGTAGTGAATGTAAGAAGGTCTTCAGGAGTAAAACACAACTTAATGTACATCAGAGAGTTCATCCTGGAAAGATTCTATATGAATGTAAAGAGTGTGGGAAGGCTTGCCAGTACAATTCAGAACTTATTCGGCATCAAAGAATTCATGCTGGAGCTAGACCTTATGAATGTAGTGAATGTGGGAAGGCCTTCATGAATAAGAGAACACTTACTGTGCATCAGAGCATTCATACTGGAGAGAAACCTTATGAATGTAGTGAATGTAGGAAGGCATTCAGGTGTAAGACACAACTTACTGTTCATCAGAGCATTCATACTGGAGAGAAACCTTATGAATGTAACATATGTGGGAAGGCCTTCAGGAGGAAGCCACGTCTTACTATGCATCAGAGAATTCATACTGGAGAGAAACCTTATGAATGTAGTAAATGTGGAAAAGCCTTCAGGATTAAGGCACATATTACTATGCATCAGAGCATCCATACTGGAGAGAAACCTTATGAATGTAGTGTATGTGGGAAGATTTTCAATAGGAAGTCAAATCTGACTGTGCATCAGAGAATTCATACTGGAGAGACACCTTATGAATGTAGTGAGTGCAGGATGGCCTTCAGGTTTAAGAGACAGCTTACTGTGCATCAGAGAATTCATACTTGAGAGAGACTTTATGAATGCAGTGAATGTTGGAAGGCTTTTATACAGAATATACAAATTTCTGTCCATAAGGGAATTCATACTTGAGATATTCCTCATGAATGTAAAGAGTGGGAAGAATATCACAACTTAGATTTTATTGAACATCACAAAATTCATTCTGCTGAGGACCTCCTTCAGAAATAAGCTACAATTTATTGTACATCAGAGCATTTGTACTGGAAAAAAAACTTATGAATGTAGTGAATATGGGAAGACCTTCAGGAGGAAGACACAATTTACTGTGCATTGAAAATTCATCCTGGGAAGATTCTTTATGAATATAAGGAGTGTGGGAAGGCCTTCAACTACAACTCAGAACTTACTGGACATCACAGTATTCATACTGAAGAGAAACTGTATGAATGTTGTTTATGTGGGCATGCCTTCTTCCTGACTTTAGAACTTACTCAACATTAGAGCATTGATATTGGAGAGAGCTCTTATGAATGTGATGAATGTGAAAGATCTTCAGAATGAGGACACAACTTATTTAATATCAAAGAATCTATTCTGGAGTGAAACCTTATGTATTAAGTAATGCATGTAGGAAGGCATTTTGACTGAGGACACTTCTCTGATGTCTATCAGAGAATTCATACTCTGTAGAACCTTTATGAATGTAAGGTGTGTGGGAGGATCAGATAGCTATCTAGACTGATTCTGAGTCCTTATTTAGCCCCCATGAAAGGAGATACCCCTTTCCTCTGCAGAGCTTTCTAAAGGAAGAGAGATTAATGTTATTCTCTCATGGACCTTCTGATATGGAGAAGATTTGGTGGTTGAGCCAGAGGGTACTGAGTGGGTGGTGTTTTGTCGAGAGCCTTGATATTAACTTTGATCCCTGGACAGATGGCTTGCAAGAGGCATATGGAAGACCTCTTGGCCATCACATGAGCCTGATGTATGATAAGTTGTTGACTGTGCTTGAGGAATATATCATAATCTGAGCTGTGTTCCTCATGTTGCTGGTGCTGCTTCTGCTCATATTCATCAGGATAGCCACTGAACTATACAGATTTGGAATCACATTAATTTTTTAAAAGCCAAGTAAGCATCTCTGGCCAAGTAAGCATCATCAGATATTGATGCTATGTGATTTCTGTCCGTTGTTCTGAATATCAAAGTGAAGGAATTCAGTGAAGTGCTGATAAACACTTAGTAGTATTTACATAGTAGTGATGCACAGTAACTAATTAGTGACATATGAAAAGTAGAAAGGGATTCTGATTCTGGTCAAAGGATATGAACAGGGAGTTTTCAGAAGAAATCAAAGCTAACAATTGTCATAGGAAAAAATACTCTAAATCACTATTGATTAGAGAAATGCAAATAAAACAACTCTAAGATACCACTTCAGACTTACTAGATCAGGGAATATCATAGATAAGGAAAATGACCAATTCTGGAGAGTTATGGAAAAACAGAGACATTAATGTATAGTGCAACTGTTCCAATTATTGTGAACAATTTGGAACTATGCCCAAAGGGCTATAAAACCGCATTCCCTTTTAGCGAGCTATAGCACTACTTGTTCTGTATGCCAAGGAGATCAAAGAAAAAGGAAAAGTACCTATATGTACAAAAATATAGCGGCTCTTTTTGTGGCAGCAGAGGGGATTCTCATCATTTAGGGAATGGCTAGACAAATTGTGGTTTATGGTTGTTTTGGAATACTATTTTGCTGTAAGAAATGATAGATACTAGCTAGATGGCTTGGAGGGTAGAGCATTGTGCTTGAAGTGAGTAAAACCTGAGTTCATATGGGGCCAAAGACACCTATTAGCTCTGTGACTCTGGGCAAGTCACTTAAGCTCTTCTTGCTTTAATGTGCTGGAGAGGGAAATGGCAAAATCACACCATTATCTTTGCCCAGAAAACCCCCACAATGAGGTCATGAAGAGTTCCGCAATCATAGAACTACCAAACAACAACAACATGAGTGTGATGGTTTCAGAAAAACCTGTGAAGACCCATATGGATTGATATAGAGTGAAGTGAGCAGAACCATATGGTCATTGTACACAGGAACAGCAACATTGCAATGATGATCAACTGTCAAAGACTTAGCTACTTTAATGAAGATAATTCCAAAGCACTCATGATGAAACACACTGTCCACCTCCAGAGAGCAAACTGATGAACTCAATGTAAATTGAAGTACATAGTGTTTTTCATTTTCTGTATTTTTCTTTATTTGCTACATGGTTAGTATTGACTTTTTTTTTTGGGTAAGATTTCACATGTATAATTGATATGTTTCTTACCTTATCAATGGGTGGGAAAGGCCTGAAAAGAAAATTTTCTAACTCAAAATGTTAAAAAGAATGTTCAACATAATTTTTTTTATTTAAATGATAAAAATAAAAAGATTTGGAATCACCTATAACATAGACTAGATTATTGAACTCCTAGACTTGGGTCTTTCTGCAACAGAAAGGAAAAGCCTAAGATTTCTGCCTTCCTGCCTGATCTCCAATAATCTCTTTGCCAGTTCTAGCCAGATGTATGCAAAGGCAAATGGTCAATTTGTGGAGGTCCAAGCTTGGACTCTAGGGCCCAAGAAGGTTTGGTGAATGACTAATGCACACAGTCAGAAGTTGGCTGTGCAACTACTTGACCAATCCTGGAAGAGAGTCACCTGGTCTTTTCTGTCTCAGAGAGTTGACAATGATCTAGAAATCACTACTTACAAACTCATTGTTCCAGCACTCCCATCCTCTCAACCACAGGTGTTCCAGCAGTCTCAGTTTCTGGAGCTGCTGCTCTCTTCCAGCCCCTCTTCATTGGTTTTGAGACATCTTCCCATGTTTCTGCAGGGCAAGCAGTGTGTAATCAGCTTGTAAAGATAGCCTTGAGTCACACCCTAATGGGCTTTAACCAAGGAATTAGTGTTTTATCCTAGAGTCAGTAAGAAAGCTACTGAATCCATGGAACAGAATGACATGGTCTGATCTAGGGTTTAAGAATATCAATTAGTTAATTGTATAAAGAATGTGTTGGAAAGGAGAAAGACTGCTTGTGTGTATGTTTTGGTCTGGACCTGTGTGGAGGCAAATTATGATTCAAGAGGACTGAAGATAAGTATGGTACTCATCTCTTTCTGCAGAGGTGATGTATTTAAAATACAGAATGAGACTTAGATTTTTGGGTGTGACCAATGTGGAAATTTATTTTGTAAGAGTATGTATGATATGAAGATTGTATTTTTTTTTTTGTTCAGTGAGGGAGAAGGAAAAATAATTGCTAAAATAAAAGTGTCAACTATACCAAACCAAACTTTAACCTGTGAATGGCCAGAGTCAAACAGAGTAGGCTACAGGCAGGAGAGTCAGGAATCAAACAGAAGATTAATTTTAAGGTGAGGGAAATGGCTTGCAAGCAAGGAGGGAATGAGACATATGTATTGGGGCCCTACCCCTAGTGGGAGCACACGAGGCAGTGTGGGGAGATCTCAATTTTTTTTTTTTTTTGCAAGGCAGTTGGGGTTAAGTGACTTGCCCAGGGTCACACAACTAGTAAGTGTCAAGTGTCTAGTTTGAGACAGGATTTGAGCTCAAGTCCTTCCGACTCCAGGGCTGGTGCTCTATCCACTGTGCCACCTAGCTGTCCCAGAGATCTCAATTCTTATACCAATGGCTAACCAGTGAGCTGTAGCCCTGACAATGAGGGGCAATGGCAATAATGAGACAAGTTTGATTCATACGAGGGCTTCATGGGTACTTGTCTGAGCTTGTCCGGTGCTTGTCTGAACACCTGGTGCTAGTCAAAGTAATACAATCATTATGGGATTTTGACAGAGGGTGAGATCATCCAGAGGGTGAGCACAAAGGATTGTTGTTATGCCAAGCTCAGGGTCATGCTTGCTTGCTGGGCCTTAGCTCTGGAAAACAGATGGTCTCCTAATATCTTGAAAAAAGTAAAATTTTAAAGAATGACAGCTTTGTTTCTTCATTGCCTACTCAAATTCTTTCAGTTTCTTTTTCTTATTGCTAAAGCTAACATTTCTAGTACAATATTTTTTCTTAAATTATTCCTCTTTAGTTTTCAACATTCATTTCCATAAGATTTTGAGTTTTAAATTTTCTCCCCCTCCCTTGCCTCTCCCTCCCTAAGATGACATGTAATCTGATGTAGGCTTTACTTTTACATTCATATTAAGCACATTTTCACATTGGTCAAGGCCTGATCACACCCTCCTTCCAAAAAACAGCTTCTCTCAAAGCCCTCTTCAGCAGAGGTTTCCCACAACTTGTGTGCCCCTCAATATATCCCTGTAAGCCTGATTTGGGGAGTCTTGCCAAAAGACCTTTATTCTATTGTCGATTCCTCTGCTGTTGAGACTGAAAATTCAGAGAGCTGTAGTGCAAAAACAAATAGACATAGAACATATAAGCTCACTTAGAGAAAATCTAATTACTGGTAAAAAAAAAAAAAGAGAGTCAGATCACAACCACAATACCCCAAAAATCTTCCCCTTGTGGAGAAATTCTCCACCTGGGTCCAAAAGATATAGGGGAGTTTTATGTTAAGAATCTGGGGTGCAGAGCTCTGGTCCCTTCCATGGATCGCCAAAATGTGACCTATAAAAAGTTTGAGAGACAGTTTCTGGATAATTCATCATTTTATTAATTATTCTAGAGGGTAATTAATAAAAGGGATGTCAGGATACTATTAGGAGACCCCCTGTTTTCCAGAGCTAAGGCTCAGCAAGCAAGCTGTGCCGTGAGCTTGGCATGACAACAGTCCCCTGTGCTTGTAACTGCCAAATGATCATCTGTGTCTCTTGTTTGGTTATAAATTCTTCCCTTATCCATAAATATGACAGGTGAATTCTTCGTACTTTGCTCATACTATCATCCTTCACGTTTAAATCATGTATGCATTTTGACTTATGTTGGTATACCTTATGAGATGTTGGTCTACTCCTAATTTTTGTGAGACTACTTTACAGTTTTTCCAGGAGTTTTTATCAAATGGTGAGTTCTTGCCCCCAAAGCTTGGATCCTTGGGTTTTTGAACCACTGGATTATTATGGTCATTTACCTTTGTATTTTGTGTACTTAAGTATGAGAGAGAAGAAGTATTAGACTGACTACCAACCTGAAGGTCTATAGAGCCATCGTGCTGACTTCATTGTTGTATGCCTGTGAAACCTGGACAGTATACCAGCGCCATGCCTGGAAATTTAATCGCTTCCATTTGAATTAGGAAGATTTTGAAAACCACCTGGCACGATAAGATACCAGACACTGAGGTCCTTTCTTAAGCTAAACTTCCAAGCATCGAAACTCTGCTTCAGAGAGCACAACTCTGGTGGGCTGGCCACATTGTTGGAATATAAAACGTACGCTTGCCAAAAAGACTATTTTATGGAGAACTCACACAGGGCAAGCATTCACATGGTGGTCAGAAGAAGTGATATAAGAGTACTCTCAAGGTCTCTCTTAAGAAGTTTGGAACTGAGGGGCAGCTAGGTGGCACAGTGAATAGAGCACCAGCCCTGGAGTCAGGAGGACCTGAGTTCAAATCCGGCCTCAGATACATAACACTCACTTAGCTGTGTGACTCTGGGCAATCACTGAACCCCAACTGCCTCACCAAAAAAAAAAAAAAGGAACTTTGGAATTGATTGTATGAAATGGGAGACACTGGCATAGGACTGCCCAGCATGGCATGTCCTCATCAGAGAATATGCTGTGGAGCTTGTGGTGGCAGTGGAGAGGGAATCCTCCTCACAGTTCCAAGGCAGAAAAGAGTGCTTGCGGTCACTCATAGACCAGAGCACAGGCCAGGAAAAGAGTAAACACCTCACCCTTGATCATACCACCTTGGAAGAACTGAAAATTTACAGGTCCTTAGAAGTATCTCTGAAAACAGCTGCACAAAACCCCCCCAAGCTTGGGATAGTACATTCTCCACACTGGAAGCAGACCCCTACCTTAACAAAGAGTTTTATTTATAACTTAAGTAATTGGCTGGGAACATGAGCAAACTGCGCAAAAAAAACAAAACAAAACACCATAGACTCTTTCTTTGGTGATAAAGATCAAAATATACAACCAGAAGAAGACAACAAAGTCAAAGCTCCTACATCCAAAACCTCCAAGAAAAATGTGAATCAGTCCCAGGCCATGGAAGAGCTCAAAAAGGATTTTGAGAAGCAAATAAGAGAAGTAGAGGAAACACTGGGAAGAGAAATGAGAGTGATGCAAGAAAATCATGAAAAACAAGTCAACAGCTTGCTAAAGGAGACCCAAAAAAATACTGAAGAAAATAACACCTTAAAAAATAGCCTAACCCAAATGGCAAAAAGAGGTCCAAAAAACCAGTGAGGAGAAGAATGCCTTCAAAAGCAGAATTGGTCAAATGGAAAAGGAAGTCCAAAAGCTCACTGAAGAAAATACTTCCTTAAAAATTAGAATGGAGCAATTGGAAGCTAGTAACTTTATGAGAAATCAAGACATTGTCTTCTATTTTTTTCATTGTTTTGGTTTTGTTTTACAATGTGAAATATCTCACTGGAAAAACAACTGACCTGGAAAATAGATCCAGGAGAGACCATTTACAAATTATTGGACTATCTGAAAGCCATGATCAAAAAAAGAGCCTAGACATCATCTTTCAAGAAATTATTAAGGAAAACTGCCTTGATATTCTAGAACCAGAGGGTAAAATAGAAATGGAAAGAATTCACTGATCACCTCCTGAAAGAGACGCCCAAAGGAAAACCGCTAGGAATATTGTAGTCAAATTCCAGAGTTCCCAAGTCAAGGAGAAAATATTGCAAGCAGCCAGAAAGGAACAATTCAAGTATTATGGAAACACAATCAGGATAACACAAGATTTAGCAGCTTCTATATTAAGGGACCAGAGGGCTAGGAATATGATATTCTGGAGGTCAAAGGAACTAGGATTAAAACCAAGAATCACCTACCCAGCAAAACTGAGTATAATCCTTCAGGGAATGCCTCAAACCCACTCATTCCTCCTCCTCATCTCCTGGTTTCCCTGGCTTCCTTCAGGGCCAGCTAAAATCTCATCTCCCTTCAGCAAGTCTTTTCTCATCCACCTTAATCCTCAAACTGACCTTCTGCTGATTAACTCCAATTTATCCTGTTTGTATCTTGTTTGTACATAATTGGTTGCCTGTTGTTGTCTCCCCCAGCTGACTGAGCTCCTTGAGAGCAGAGATTGATTTTTCCTTTATATTGCCATCACTTAGCAAAGTGCCTGGCATACAGAGGGTGCTTAATAAATGCTTGTTGACTTCCCTCGAATAACAGTGAATGCATGAGAATATGGGTGGAAAGTTGCTAGGTTTGTATAAAAATAAGCCAGCATTTGTCATTCTCAAAAAATAAACCAGTTTTGTTTCTCCAATGTGAATATGGGAGAGAGAGTGAAGAATTCTGGATAGATTTGGAATGTCAATGAATCCCACTTGTTTATCTCCCTCACACCCAAATCCCCTATCGAGATTACTTTCTCAGCTCTCTGCCCAGCCTGGTTTGGAATGAATGTGTGAATTAGGATGGGTGTGAGGATTAGAGCCAGCTGAGCTCAGCCCTACCAAGGTGGCAGTCACTGTTCTGACCTAAGGTTAAGCAGCTGTGCCCCTGCGCTAAGGCAGCAAACTTTCCCTGGAGGTTTTTGTCCAGAGCTGGAGCACTGTGAGAGGCCAGCTGTAACAGTGTTGATAGTAGTACAGTCCGGCATCTTCAGCCTCCACGCTGCTGATTGTGAGAGTGGACTGTGCCCCAGACCCATTGCCACTGAACCAGGCAGGGACCCCAGAGTGCAGGATGGCAGCAGCACAGATCAGGAGCTTGGGAGACTGTCCTGGTGTCTGCTACCATCACGCTAAATTATTGCTAGTGCCCTGACTGGGTTTGCAAGAAGTAGTGACTTTCTCTCCTGGAGAAGCAGACAGGGAAACTGGAGTCTGAGTCATTGCAATCTGCCCTGTGGTATCTGTAAAGAAAAGGAAAAGCCAGAAGTTACCGAGAGTTAACCAGCTTTCCCTCTACTAAGTTGGATAAAACCAGCTAGACTGAAATTACCAGTATTGGACACTTGAATAAACAAGAACATTTTAAAATCTCATGCATATATTCTGAATTATCTAAGATGAAAACAAGCATGTTAATGATCTCACAGGCCCTCTGTGTGTTCTGTCCTTCCTCACCTGGGAGCCAGAGCAGTAAGAGGAGGCAGAGGGGCTAAGCCAGGGACACCATCTCCATGTGGTGTTCTCTCTGGGCAGGGCCGTGACAGGTCCCACTGACAAGGGCTCTGAGCACAAGGAACAGGCTGTGGGTTGGGGAGCAGATGCAAAGCAGCTTGGACTTTGGGCTTGCAGCTCGGAAGGCTGCTCAGTTTCTGAGGCCAATGACACGGTCAGTTCCTCTTCCAGTTAGAAGAGGGAGGCACATTCAGCCTCAAAGCTATTTGTCTCCCCTGATTATCAAGAGGACAGAATTACCTCGTTGTCTGCTCAGACTCAGGAAACAGTAGCTATAGAAGAGGGGAGAAAACATTCCATGGGTCTTTTCATCCATCTCTTTCCTGATCTGGCCTTTCCTTCAGGCAACCTGGCATATGCATTGTGTCTTAAATACTCCTCAAGCATTCCTACTTCCCCTCTTTTACTCACTTCCGCAGATTAGCCTCATATTTTCATAGAAATACTTCTAGTAAAGGCATACACAATTTAAACGATGTCCCCATAAAGTTGACACTTCAGAAAAACATTACAAAGTAAACCAAATACCTAAGAAGTTCTTTGTATCTATAAACCCAGTGCTCAGCTATAAGAAAGATATTCAGTTTCTTCCAAGAGCCTACTTTGGTACCTACCCCAACTATCCAACTGCCTCATCAGCTTCCAGCCTAGATGCACTCAAGGGGTGCATACATTCCTCACTGTGAGCGGGACTGACACTGAAGGGCAAGTACTTTCAAGAAAAACTGCCCATGGGAATGACAAGAGCCTATCTTTCCCTAGGATGGGCATCCCTGAGCTGTACCACAGATTATCTCGTTAGATATTTGAACAGGGAATCCAGGAGAGTTGAGGCATCAGAACTTGAGTTTTGCTGTCCAAGTATCCCTCTCCTACTTCCTAAAATAGATGTGACTATGGATGGTTATCAGCAGTCGGGCAGCCCAATGAAAGAGGGGTGGCAAGCTGCTCTCTGAATTTCTGTTCTAAGAGACAAGGGGAAAAAAGCAAAACCTACCTTATTAAGTAGATTAAATTATTCAGAGGAACAATTTCACAAAAGAAAGGATAGAGCTGGAAAGGGCCTTAGAGATCTTCTAGGGCTACATCTTTATTTTACAGAAAAGTAAACTGAGACTCGGAGAGCTTAACTGGCTCCACTATGGCCACACATAAGATGTAAACAACTAAGAGGAGCTCAATTTTTAGAAATCTTTTATTTTTTTAATTCTGAATTTAACACGGAATAATATTAATATGTCTAAATAGTAGAAAACCAAGAGTATTATACACAAGATCGTTAATCAGTTATTTTTTAGTTTTTTTTTATTTTTAGGCAATTGGAGTTAAGTGACTTGCCCAGGGTCACACAGCTAGTAAGTGTCAAGTGTTTGGTCTGAGGCAGGATTTGAACTCATTAGGGCCACTGCTCTGTCCACTGTGCTACCTAGCTGCCCCTGTTAATCAGTTATTTGCAGCTTGATTTTCTTTTCAAAGATAGAAAAATAGATGGACAGATAGATAATAGTTGGATAGATAAATAGATGATAGGTGGAGAAATGAATAAGTGATGGATGGATAGACAGACAGATGGAGATAAGTTCAACATGTAGCTTTCAAAGCTGTCCAGCTTATTTGTGATTCCCTCTGGCCTGTCTTCCCTTCTGTGCATTAAAATGTTTGAATGATGCATTTTGTTTCTTTTTCTTCCTTTCCTCTTGTTCCTTTCTCTTTTTTGATGACCTATCCCCAGCTACTCCCTCCCCTAAATCCCATCTCCTTTCCACCCAAAATTCTTCAAATTCCTCCAGATACACATCTCTAAACATGCGTGTATTAGTTTGCATCCTGAGTCTATCACCACTCTATCGGAAGGTGGATAGCATCCTTCATTCCCAGTCCTTTACAATCATGACTTGCCATTGAAGAATGCAGAGTTCTCAAGTTTTTCAAAGTTGTTTTTCTTTTCAGTGTTGCTATTAAGTAAATGAGTCTCCTTGTTCTGCTTGCTTCACTCTGCATCAGTTCATATGGGTCTCTCCAGGTTTCTCTAAAGCCATCTCTTTAGACATTTCTTAGAGTTCCGTAATATTCCATTACATTTATATATAATAATTTGTTCAGCCATTCTCAATCAATAGTTTCCAGTCCTTTGCTACTACCAAAAAACTACTACACATATTTTTGTACATAAGTGTCCTTCTCTCTTTTAAAAAATTACATTTAAGTATAGGCCTAGTAGTCACTAGGTCAAAGGAGGGTATGTACAGTTTAGTGACTTTGGGAAAGTAGTTTCAAATTGCTTTCTAAAATATCTGGACCATAGCTGGATCATAGCTCCACTAAGGAGTTCTTGTACCTCTTTTTCCCTAGCCCCTCCATCAATTCTCATTGTCCTTTTTTGTCATCTTTGCCAGCCTAATGAGTTAGAACTTCAAAGATAATTATGATTTGTATTCCTCTTAACATTAATGATTTGGAACATTTGTGGCAGCTAAGTGGTACAGTGGGTAGCATGCTTTACATTGAGATAGGAAGACAGGGGTTTGAATCGGGCCTTACATACTTCCCAGCTATGTGATCTAGGCAAGTTACTTAGCCTCTGTTTTCCTCCGTTTCCTCATGTGTAAAATGTGTCTAATAATAACACTTACTTCCCAGAGTTGTTGTGAGATTTACATGAGATAATAATTGCAGAGTGCTCAACACAATGCTTGGCACAAGGTAAGCACTGTATAAATGTTGGCTATTACTGTTGTTCACACAATTGATGATATCTTGGATCTGTTCCTTTGGAAATTACCTGTTCATCTTTTGACCATTTGTCTATTGGGAAATGGCTCTTACTGAGGCAGTGAGTTGAGTGGCAGACTTGGAATCAGACAGACCTGAGTTTTCATCCAGCCTCAGATACTTCCCAGCTGTGTGACCCTGGACAAGTCACTTAAACTCTCTCAACCTTCATTTTTGTCATCTGTAAAATAGGGTAAATAATAGCATCCATTTCAAAGGATTCTTGTCAAAGATCAAATGAGATATCATATGTAAGACACTTGGATTATTTTTTTTAAGTGACCGACTTTTTTTCTTTATCTCTCCACTACTCCCTCCCCCAATAAGGCAAATTAAATGTTTTGCTGACTTCCCTCAAGTCTCAGCTGAAGTCCCAAGAAGACTTTACTGGTGCCTCTTCATCGTAGTTCCTTCCCTCTGAGATTACTCTCACTTTATCCTGTATATATCATGTTGGTACAAAATTGTTTGCATGTTGCCACCCCCTGCCCCATTCAACTGTGAGCTCCTTAAGAGCAAAAACTCCTTTTTGCCTTTCTTTATGCCCCCAGTGCTTAACACAGAACCTGGCACATAGCAGGCACTTGATAAATGTTTATTGAATGAATGCATGCAGGAGCACTGTAGAAGACTTGATGTAGTCCTGTTGACATGAGTAATGTACAACATCATCACTCTCCACACTGTTAGTGGGGAGCCATACCACTGACTGAGGCAGGCAGGGACCTCAGATTCAGCAGCATTCAGTAATGGCACAGAAAGTTCCTAAGACATTAGGAAGGGAGACAGTGGGGGTAACTGAGAACTAGGGTTTGATGAGGCTTCACTTATATTAGGACAAGGGGGCAAGGGATTCCAGGTGATAGGACAATGTAGAGATGAAGTGATTACCTATGGGGTCAGACTATGAGGGGAGCAAAGTGAACCCAGAGTCAGGGTAATGAACTGGGCAACAGAGAGGGATTGAAGAAATTGAGTTCATGGTAAGAAAAAAGAACAGATAGATACGGACCTGTGAGGCAGAAGGAGAGATAAGAAAAATATTCTATTTCATTTATCTGTATCACTTATTCTATTCCATTTCACTTATCAGTCCCATTTTATCAAGTCTCAGTCATACCTATAAGGTTGAATTTGCCTGCTTGCCTTAACACCTCTTGTTTCCCTTGCTTGCCCAAAGTGTGCTTTGTAGACTTACATAGGCACAGTTCAGGCTGTGGGTTTCTTTGCTGGATCCTTTCCTGGATTTGGTCTCCTGGGATACATGGGTTACTCCTTCAATTCCTCTTGATGAAATTTACCTAGCTGGATTGTAAACAAATTTTTTTTGCTTCCATCCTTTTAAAGCTTGTAGCACATTAGACATATATAGTTCCACCAACTCACATTAAATGTAAATCCTTGATCAAGAGCCTATCATTACTGCTTTTAGTCATTACTGCTGAGGTCAAGCATTCCATACCCCATTCTGAGACACCATTTTATTTACCAGCTGTTCACCTCCCCCCATGCCAATACCCTTCTTTGACTCTTCATATCTTGCCTTATAGAAGTAGCATTGATGAAAACATTACTCCTCAGATTAATATGGTTGACAAAAAAAGAAAATGACAAATTCTGGGGGGGCTATTGCACAATTTACTTTAATGCTTTGTTGGTAGAATTGTGAACTGGTTCAGCCATGCTGGAAAGCAATTTGTAATTATGCCCAAAAAGCTATTAAACTGTGCATACACTTTGATCCAGCAATACCACTACTAGTTTTATATCCCAAAGAGATCAAAGAAAAAGGAAAAGGACTCATAAATACAGAAATAGTTACAGCACCTCTTTTATGGTAGCAAAAATTTGGAAACTGAACGGGTGTCCATTGATTGGGGAACGACTGAATAAGTTACAATATATGAATGTGATGGAATATTTGAAGGAATTGAAGGGATTAGAGCAGCAAGTGGTAGTGAGTATTGAAGCAATTGAGTGAACCATACTGATTGCATCTTCTGATTCAATTCTGGAGCTAGCTGAATTCCCTTTCTATTTTATTATGTTGTTATTTCAGTCATTTTTCAGTCTTGTCCCATTCTTTGTGACCTCATTATGGGGTTTCTTGGCAGAGATACTGGAGGGGTTTGCCATTTCCTTCTCCAGCTCATTTTATAGATTAGGAACTGAGGCAAACAGGGTTAAGTGATTTGCCCAGGGTCACACAGCTAGTAAATGTCTAAGGCAGGATTTCAACTCAGGAAGATGTCTTCCTGATCCCAAGTCCAGTGTTCTATCCACGGCACCCCCTAGCTGCCCTTTCAGTTACAGATCTAGTCCAGTTTCTATCCTGTGAGAAAACTCTATTCAATTGTGAGAATTCAGAGAAAATCTTACTGTATTGTTTGAATCGAGCCCTGCATGGCTGGGAAAACAGACCACCTCCACTTTTGCTTACAGTCCGTTAACCAAGGACCTACATTATGCTGACCAGAAACCCAGTCAAATCCAGATTGGTGCAAGGGTTTTTCTCACAGTTGTACATCTCAAACAATCCATATGTCTTATCTGAAAACTGACTCCATATTGATCAGTGAGTTATTGTTTTTATGTTCCTTTGATTGTTTGCAGACACTTGGAGGGAGAGGAGAGTGGAAGAGGGAAGAGACCCACCCAAAGGGAATCTATAGAAATAGATTGTGGGAAGATGCTCCATGGCCTTAAAATCAATATTCTATCTGGTTGCATGGAAGACTAGCTAACTTTTTTTTGTAAAGTGCTTTGGACATAAAGAGCATTATAATGAAATGCCCCTGGAATGAATTCCATTAATGATTTCTATTTCTAACAGAAATGGGTGGGAGATGGAGGAGGGAGTTTTGGAAATGATAATTAGAAAATCAGTTAGACAAGGCTCCAGCTACTCATGATTATATTGTTTTGGGTGGCATTGCCCTTCATTTGCTATCAGCTATCAGGTTTCCAACCAGCTCCAAAGTTCCTACCCCATCTGCTTCCTACAGCTCCCAACTCCCATCGTCCTTTGGTCTTTCCTTCTATCTGGGAAAACTATACTTCCCATTACTCTTTTTACTAATAATGGACTATACGTTCCCCACCCCTATTTGGTGGTGGTGGGGAATGATTTAAGGTAGGTTCATGAACAACCAATAAATGAATGTCTACTTATATTCCACAGTGAGTCAGAGTCTGTATATATTACATATTAATAAAGGCCAGCTTGGAAGGCCATCTCCATTTCTTCCTTTCCCTCTCCCTGACTACTGCAAGGATTCTTGTTGGTGAGGCTCCCATCTATTCTGCTTTCCTACTACCCTTAGTTCCCCTTCCCCAATTCCTCTTGTGTGGGTGGAGAGTATGATCTGTGGTAACACGGGGATTTGGCCTACCACTGCCATTCCTTTGAATTTATTTTTCCCACTTATTCTCTTTATATTTATATTGTATGTAATGGTGGCATACACATATTCCATTTTAGGAGGTCTGGACATGCTGTAGGCCAGGGATAGGAAACTTAGGCCTCGAGGCCACATGTTGCCTTCTAGGCCCTTTGACTGAATCCACACTTCACAAAACACATCCCATTAATAAAAGGATTTGTTCTGTAAAACTTAGGCTCAGTCAAAAGGCTGCGCCCAAGGACCTAGAAGGTCACATGTAGCCTTGAGGCCGCAGGTTCCCCGCTCCTGCTCTAGACCCTCAGTATAGAAGTTTTTAATTTAAAATTTCAGTTTTTTTTTTCAGTTTTACTTTTAGCAATCATTTTTTCTTCTCCCTCCTCCTCCTCTCTCCCTCATTGAACAAAAGACAAGAAAAATAAAACCTTTGTAACACATACCTAAAGTTCAGTAAAATAAGTATTCACTTTTGTCAAATAAAAGAAGTCTTATTCTGCATTTTAAATTAATCATCTCTCTGAAAGGAGATGGGTAGCATGCTTATCTTCAGTCCTCTTGAATCATGGTACAATAGGGAAATGGGCTTAGGACAATAATTTACAAAAGAGTTGTCCATCTCTATGAGTGCAGGTAACCTCCAAATTGTGACTTCCCTATAAGGATGAAATCACAGGTCCAGATCAAAACAGACACACAGGCAATCTCTCTTCTTTCCAACACATTCTCTATATAATTAGCAAATTGATATTCTTAAATCATAGTTCAGACTATGTAATTCTATTTTAGGGCTTCAGTAGCTTTCCAACATTAACTCCTCTGTTAAAGCCCACCAGATTGTGACTCCAGTCTGTTTTTAAAAGCTATTATTTTAAAAGCTATATTGCCTGCCTGCCAAGAGGTGCGAAGATGCCTCAAAATCTTTGAAAAGGGGGTGGAAGACAGCAGCAGCTCCAGACACTGAGCCTACTAGGACACTTGTGGTTGAGCGGATGGGCATGCTAGAACAATGGGTTTTTAAGTGATAATTTGTAGACCATTTCCAGTTCTTTAAGGCAGAAAAGACCAGGTGACTTTCTTCCAGAATTGGTCAAGTGACTGCAGAACCAGCTTCTGGCGAGTGTGTCCTTCTATTACCCTGGAGCCCAAGCTTGGCCCTCCACAAATTGGCCCTCATTGCACTTAGCACCCATCTGGCTACAATTGGCAGACAGATTAGTGGGTTCATAGAGGGAGGCACAAATCTTAGGCTTTTCTTCTCTGCTACAGAAAGATCCAAATCATAGAGTTCAATAATCTGTTCCATGTTGTGGGTGCATTCCAATCTTTTTTTTTTTTTATTAACCATTCTTAGTGAAAAATTATTATTTATTTTTAAGATTCTTTTTAAAAATTTTGAGTCCCATATTTTCTCCCTCCCTCCAGCTCATCCTCCACCCATTGAGAAGGCAAGCAATATATCAATTATGCATGTGAAATAATGCAAAAATATATCTATATTAGCCGTCACAAAAAAGCAAGAAAAATAAAGAATATGAAAAAATTAATTTACACCGAGGTCACTAAAAAATCAATTTACTCTGAGTTCACTATTTCTTTCTCTGAAGGTGAATAGCATTTTTTATCATGAGTCCTTTGAAATTGTCTTAAATCACTGTTTGGATCAGAGGAGCTAAGTGTTTCATAATTAATCATGATTACAATATTGTTGTAATGGTAAACAATGCTCTCTCAATTTTGCCTCAATTCATATAGGTGTCCTCAAGTTTTTCTGAAACCATCCTCCTCATCATTTCTTATTGCTTAAGAGTATTCTGTCACAATCATATACCACAACTTGTTTAGCCATTTGCCAATTGATGAGCATCCCCACAATTTCCAATTCTTTGCCACTACAAAGAATTACTATAAATATTTTTGTACATATAGGTCATTTCCCTTTGATCTCTTTGTGATATAGACCTAGTATTGGTATTACTAGGTCAAAGGATATGCGCAGTTTTATAGCCCTTTGGGCATAGTTCCAAATTGTTCTCCAAAATGGTTGGACCATGAAGAACTCCACCAAAATCACATTAGTGTCCCTATTTTTCACATCTCCTCTAGAATTTATCCTTTACTTTTTCTGTTATATGAGGCAATCTGATAAGTGTGAGGGGGTACCTCAGAGCTGTTTTCATTTGCATTCTCTAATCGATAGTGATTCACAGCATTTTTTTTTTCACATGACAATTGATAGCCTTGGTTTCTTCTTCTGAAAACTCCTTCTTCATATCCCTTGACCACAAAGACATTTCCATTGTGGTCAAGTGAATCTTATTCACCCTTTTCTGTGTCATTAATTAGATGATGAGACATTTGGCTACCGTAAGAGTTATAATTACTCCTGCCATTTACCTGCCTAAAATGTTCACTTTTGATTATTGCACTTTAGAGAAACTAAGAATGGTCATTGAACAATCTCACCCAAAACAAATGAACTATGTGGTGCTGGGCAGTTGTGATTGGACACGCTCACCACTCCTTAAAGGACCCATCTCTGACTTCTGTTCTAACTATATCCTCCTCTTCTGCTCCTCCACCGTATTCTTCTTCAACTATAATAAGAGATCTAACCACTTTCAAACAAGAAGGACTGACTGCTGCTGGTTTTCCTCTAGCCTAGTCTAAAAATATGATACGCTTAAGACTCTATCTTTTTACACCAGAAATTGCCCAATATGAAAGAAGAGATAAAGAAAAGAGGAAACCTAGGTAGAAAACTCAGGCAATCTTGGTCACTGTTCAAATACCTCCAGCTCCTTTTTGAGCCTTACCACAAAACCTCAGGGAATGTGCATGCTTTTATTGCCTCAAAAAGGGGAGGGGCATTTAGTAGAGATGGCAGAAAGAAAAAAGGGGACTTACAGTATAAGGATAAAAATGGGATGCTGGGAGGATCTAAACAGAAATTTAAAGCATGAGATCATGGGGGTGTGTGTCATATCTGTACTTTGGGCTAATCTATGCTGGCAGGTGCTTCCTCGTTCAGTTTTGTCTCCAAGTTAGCAACAAACTGTCCCACTTAGAGAAGCACTCTAATGTGTTAAGATTAAGTCTTCTAGTAGTTGTCTTGCCTTGGAACTGCAGCATTTGTTGAATGTGAATATTAAGCTTGGAGAAGCTTGGAGAGGGTAAGTCTATGATCAGTCCAGCACTCTGCACCACACATCACCTTCATCACGGTCACATCCCGTCTATTCTCCTTACAATGATGTAATCTATTAAATGCCAATGTTTGCTGTGAGGGTGCATCCACACAGTTTTATTGCATTTAGGTAAGTGGAAAACAGTGTTGCTGATGAGAAGGTAATGAGATGCACGTCTTCAGTAGTAGGGGACTATTGTTGTTGCTGTTTCTGACTCCATTCCTCCCAAGCACTCCCTGCCATGTCTGATTGTGCCTACTCTTGCATTAAAGTCACCCAGAATTATAAGCCTGTCCTCTTTTGGCACATGGATGATGAGGGTCTCCAGGTCTTCATAAAAAATTTCTTTAACCTCATCAGGGTTTGTCATGGTGGGAGCATAGGCACTGCTGATGGTGGCGTGATGCCTTCCTGCAAGTGACAATCACATTGTCATGAGTCTGTCATTTACTTCTTTGGGTAGACATACAATCTTCTTGACTAGATTAGTTTTGATTGCAAAACCTACACCAGCTTCACGGCATTTCCCTTCATGTGGCCACTCCAGAAAAATGTATATCTAGTTTTGATTTTAATAAGCTGGCCTTCATCTGCTAGCCTTGTTTCACTCAGGGCTGATATTTGGATGTGATACTTGCTGAGTTCTTTCACAACAAGAGCTATTCTTCTTTCAGGCAGACTGGATTTTGTGTTGTCCATAAGTGTGCACAGATTCCATGTACCAATGGTGAACAGAATCATCTTTGCAAAATTTCTTGTACTTTTTTTTTTGTGTGTGTTTTGACCACGGAGTGGTCCCCACACCAGGAAGTGAGGAGTGCAGTCCTTAAAAAAGGATGCTCTGACACCCAAAGGACTGTCATATCTCACTACTGCTTCAGCCCAGTGAGAATGACCCTATAGCCTGGGCCACCTGTGTGCAGGGTCATGACTACAGCTCCCAGCGCATCTGTACCTCCTGCTTTGTTACTTGCCTGTCACCACAGGACTTTGAAGTAGGAAAAAGTGGTAAAATGGTATGAGTGTTGTCTTTTAATTTGTGCATAAATTGGATTTCAATGAGGCAGAGTTGCTCATAGTGGTCAGCCCCACTTTCTCTTCCAGAGTCATCAGAGTCCAGCGGCAAGACAAAAGTGAAGACAACTAGAGATGGCTTGGAATGCAGTGGATGACCTTAATGTCTAACTAAACTCTAAGGTATCCATAGCACCTGCTTTAGCCACCTTTGTGGCTGTTGGAACAAATTGTTATCATCTACCTATTCCTCTGGGAGAAGTCTTCATATGCTTGGGATAAACACCTACCTAACTCACTTAAGGGTTTGAAACCCCTTGGTTGCCCTCAATCTGGTTTAACCCATCTGCCAAAATGGTTTACTGGAGTGTGGCCACTGTTCATGCTACAGCTTCTTGGAGCCACAGGTGAAGTTGGGTGAATTAGGTGGATGCCAAAGGTGGAAAGCTGCCCTGAAAATGTCTTGGCAGCCCTCACACCAGAGGTATTAGTTTTCTCTGAATACACCCTACATTCTGGGCTACTAGGGTATATAGGCACTTGAATATTGCATTTCCTTGAACACAAGTAATTTCTTCCTTTTGCATGTGCCATTGTCTCTGTAAGTCTAGCTTAAGGAAGGGAACTGCTCCAAACAGATTTTGTCAACATGCCAGCCATAGATAGTAAGAGTTTAGTCACCAAAGCACTCCCAAGGCATGGGAACTTATTTTTGTTTGGCTACCACAAAATTAAGATGGAGATAGCAGGAGAGACTTATTGCCTTTCCTGAATCATTTGTAAGTCAACCAGTACCAGTAATAATCAAACATCTTATGGTTGGCCTTGTATAAATTGTCAAACTCTGTAATTATTGCTATTGCCCCATTGCTAATTTAATTTCAATGGATGATGATCAGTCCTGATTACATCAATTTGGCTTATACATGGTGATTCATTGGAGACATGTCTCCAAAGAACCAAAGGAAAAAATGAGAAATTGAAAATTGATACCCCACTTTATTTTGTATTTTTTTAATAAGCCTTAGTCAATTTGTTATGTATTCATGATGAACCCACTATATATTGGTTGGCCCCCTCATTGTGTGAGTCTGAGCTCCCTTAAGCCTGTAACTTCAGTTGCCTATTATAAAATTTGAAAACTGATATTCCATGATTGATTGAGAATTGTATGTAATCAGTGTATCTAATCAATATTTGTCAATCAAATTCAGACTTGATTGTGTAGGTCCTGTTAGTAAAATTTGTGAAAATGTGACTTCCCTATACCTATGGGCTATAATCCAACCACAAAATCCCAATCTGTTACTTTCCCTAACCATGAGGAGAGATAAATTAATCTGATCACAGGGTGTTTGCCCACCAGGTGCTTTTCTAGGGGATGTGAGTCAATTTGGTGATAAGCTGTACTTATCATGGGATTCTCAAGAGAATGTTAGTCAATTCTGTTTGGGTTTTTTTCCCTGTTGCCCTGGGTTATGGAAGACTTATGTAAACCCTCCCTCTAAGTCAAGTCAAGCATGGCCTATCCTCCATCTCTGGGTCAAGTCAATCACAGTCTCAGATGTCATTTGTATCATTGGACAATTTTTGTAACCTAGATAATCTGTACCTTTTCAACTGTATAAGAACTGCTCTGTCAGATAGATCCTTGACTATTGAGGGGTCTTGGATTCAATTTACTGATATTTGTTAGCCATACTAATAAACTGATCATGCCCAGAGCTTTGTGCCCCAGTTTCCTTTATCAAAGATTTTTATCTCAACAATGGAAGGCCTACCCACACTATTTACTTTCACGAGGAATCCTTCCAGTATGAATTCTCTCATGGTAAGTTGTATCATCAGCTTGAAGGTCTTCCCACATTCATAAGGTCTCCCTTTTGTATGAATGTTTTGATGTTGAATAAGATCTGAACTATAGTGAAAAGTCTTCCTATACTCCTTGGACTCTATTTGAGCAATGGATCAAGTGGAGTAGGATCCAGTCAGAAAATGTGGATGGTGATACACAGCTCTGGGAAGCAGTATGTCTCAAAGCATTGCCCTGAAATTACAGTTGGCCTTCATGGACATCATGCCTAAAGTCCAAGGTCTCTCAAGTGTCATACAAGACAAGCTCCAATAGGCCTGTTATGACACGCAGGAGCTTCATACACCCTTTTCCCTAACTAATGGGTTTGAGGAGCTAGACAAGTATCATCTGACCCAGAGTCGATTTAAGCTGACCCAAGCCCAGGGACATATAAAAAAATTGTTTTGTTTCTTAGAAGGTAGTATTCTTTCTGGTTGGATTATAGGACCACTTTCCCCCTCTGAATATCCTTTCGAGCGGTGATAGCACTCCTTAAAGAAAAAACAGATCTTGGATTGTGATGTGGAATGATACTTCTAAATTCCTGGCAAGCAGTCTTGTGCTGGTTTATAGTTACTTTTTGGATTATGAGAATAAAGTTGCATTGAAAATTAAAAAAAAAATCCCCCCCCATCACTGCCTTGTTGTGGAGGAGGGGTTTGCATAGCTCAATGAAACTGTAAGGTATGCCATGCACAGTAATGCAAGATGGACAGGTTGCAGTGGAGAATTCTGACAAAAGGTGATCCATTGGAGAAGGAAAGTCAGGCCACTCCAAGATTTTTGCCAAGAAAACCCCGTGGACAGTACTAAAATGATAAAAGTGAAGAACTCATAAGATGAACCCTCAGGTCAAAAGGTATCCCAAATTCTACTGGGGAACAGTGGAGGCCAACTACGAGTAGCTCCAGTACTAAATGCAGCAGCCGGGCCAAAGATGAAAGAAGGTTCAGCTGTGGATGAGTCTGGTGATGAAAGGAAAGTCCAATGTCGTAAAGATCAATATTGTATAGAACCCTGGAACGCAAGACCTATGTACCAAGGTAAGCTGGATGGGGTCAAACAGGAGAGGGAAAGATAAAACATACAACACCCTGAGGGTCAGTGAAGTTAAATGGGGAGGAATTGAGTGAATTTAATTCAGGTGATTGTGAGTAAAATATGGATTAGTTCTATGTTCTATATGTATTAATTCTACACTGATCAGTTCTATGAAGACCCATAACATCATTTAGAAATAACACTGATAAAACATGTCACATTTCTCAAAGGAGATTGGAATGCTAAAGTAGGAAATCAAAAGATAATTGGAGTAACATGCAAGTTTGGCCTTGGAGTACAAAATGAAGTAGGGCAGAGACTAATAGATTTTTGTCAAGATAACTCACTGGTCATAGCAAATGCTTTTATTTTTCAACAACCCAAAAGGTGACATCACTAGATGGTCAATATGGAAATCAGACTAATTATATACTTTGCAGCCAAAGGTGGAAAAGCTCTATACAGTCAGTTAAAACAAGACCTAGAGCCGACTGTGGCTCAGGTCATGAGCTTCTTCTTCTTCTTTTTTTTTTTTTTTTGACTTTTTGGTGAGGCAGTCAAGGTTAAGTGATTTACCCAGGGTCACATAGCTAGTAAGTGTCAAGTGTCTGAGGCCGGATTTGAACTCAGGTCCTCCTGACTCCAAAGCTGGAGCTCTATCCACTGTGCCACTTAGTTGCCCTAGATAATGAACTTCTTATTGCAAAATTCAGACTTAAATTGAAGAAAATAGGAAAAACCATCAGACCATAGAAATAGGACCTAAATAACATCCCTTATGAAGTAGAAAGGATGAACAGATTCAACAGATTAAATCTTGTAGGGTGCCTGAAAAATTATGGACAGAGATTTGCAATATCATACAGGAGGAAGCAACAAAAAACATTTCAAAGAAAAAAAAGAGTAAGAAAGCCAAATGGCTGTCTGATGAGGCTTTACAAATAGCTGAGGAAAAAAAGTGAAAGTAAAGGAGAAAGAGACAAATATACCCAATTGAATGCAGAATTCCAGAGAAGAGCATGGAGAGCTAAAATTTTTTTTAAATGAGTGGTGCAAAGAAATAGAAAACAACAGAATGGGAAAGACAAGAGATCTCTTCATTAAAATTAAAGATACCAAGGGTAAGTTTTATGCAAAAATGGGCATGATAAAAGACCAAAAGTGTAGTGATTTGGGGTAGCTAGGTGCAGACACATAGCACTTACTAGCTGTGTGACTCTGGGCAAGTCACTTAACCCCAATTGCCTTGCTCTACCCCCCGTTCCCCAAAAAGAGTAGGGATTTAACAGAAGTAGAAGAAATTAAGAAGTGACAAGAATATGCAAAAGAACTAGATAAGAAACTTCTTAAAATCACCAATAATGGTACAGTTGTTAATCTAGAGTCAGACATCCTGGAGAACGAAGGCAAGTGGGCCTTAAGAAGCATTGCTCCGTTTGACCCAGTAACACCACTTCTAGGTCTGTATCCCAAACAGATCATAAAAACAGGAAAAGCACCCACATGTACAAAAACATTTATAGCAACTCTTTCTGTGGTGGCAAAGAATTGGAAATTGAGGGGATGCCCATCAACTAGGGAATGGCTGAACAAGTTGTGGTATATGAATGTAATGGAATACTATTGTACTTTAAGAAATGATGAGCAAGTGGAGTTCAGAAAAACCTGGAAAGACTTGTATGGACTGAGGCTAGGTGAAGTGAGCAGAACCAGGAGAACATCGTACACAGTAACAGCCACATTATGTGATGACTGATTTTGATAGACTTAGCTCTTCTCAGCAATTCAA
>NW_020953708.1:230971-276115 GCF_900497805.2 Vombatus ursinus
ATTTTGATGATGTAATATTACATCATATAATCATATAGTATTGTAAACAAGTCATTCCACGTGCATGTGTCTGCTGATGCAGGGACTTCCCAATAATGCATGACATGCTCACCTGTCAACACTTGCTTGTTAAGACCTGTCAGTGGACTTGACCACTGATTAGTTATAACTTGCATTTTGTGTGTTTATTTGGAAAATAATGTCATTACTATGACTGTAACTCTGTTATACAACAGATGAAATGTGTATAAATGGTTTTTCAAACCTCTTCTCTCCTCATGCTTCCACTGCCCCCTTATTTTTATTCAACACCCCTCACTTGCACTAGAGGCTACTACTGGGCCCCTGGATTGTTTCAGCACCCCCCCCCCCACGAGGTAGTATTGCCCACTTTGGGAACTATGAAGAGAGCAGGCTTGCCCTCTCCCCTTACAAACGCAAATATTTGGGAAAGTTTTTTTTGAAAGTGCATTTATAATATAGGCATGTTCTAAGCGATGATTTCTGGTTGTAACTATGCAGTTATACTTGGAACAGTCTGTACTGAAGTTACATCTTGTACCACCTTAGTCTTCACAGATTCTAGCCTTGATTTATTTTTGCTTTAAAAAGGTTAATATACAATATGTTAAAAAGTTTTGCATCAAGATGAATTTTAAGTTGTATCTGAGAAGGGGAAATAGGAGAATGTTGACTAAAATCTTTTGTGTAATTTTTTTGTAGGAGACCTGATAAATTTTTATTTGCTAATTTATTGCAACTATATGAGTGTTGATAACTATATCTATTCCTAAGCATGATGTATGAGACTTGTTATGTGAGGTAAAATCTCATGAGACTACAATCTGATATTATTCTGAGTTTTGATTCTAGGTATGCTTGTCTGAAGTCACTAGTCAAATGCTAGCAGCTCAATGAGAATGTGGTCTGTGATGGACGGCTATGTGATGACTGATTTTGATAGACTTAGCTCTTCTCAGCAATTCAAGGATCTAAGACAACTCCAAAAGACTTTTGATGGAAAATGCTATCCACATCCAGAGACAGAACTATGGAATCTGAATGCAAATGGAAGCATACTATTTGTTTTTGTTGTTGTTTCTCCTTTCTCATGCTTCCTCCATTAGTTCTAATTCTTCTTTTTACATCAAAACTAATGTGAAAATATATTTAATATGAATGTATAAGCACAGCCTATATCAGATTGCATGCCATCTTGGGGAGGGGGAGAAAATTTAAAACTCAAAGTCTTATGGAAGTGAATGTTGAAAACTAAAAATCAATAATTATATTAAAATAATAAACAATATGTATCTGTCTCTGAGACAACGGCTGGGGGGGAAGAAAGGGAGATCGACCTTGGGAAGGCTAAGGTAGAACATTCTTGACTCAGTTTCCTATAGAAGAACTCTTCCCACCTGTTAATTCAGAGCCTGCCTGTAGTATTGTTACACACTTTGCTGTTCATACAATTCTTACCTGAAATCAAATGGAACTAAGGATGCTATATCCTGGCATACATGTGTTGAGTCATTCTGCAACCTTCAGCTTAGGCTTGGAGTACCACTATTGATGCTGTTACCCTTTTTCCTTTCCTACCAAATCTCTTTAACCAAAGGCAAGTAAAATTGTGATTTTTATGATGAATCCTGTTGTTATCTAAGTATATGTGTATTTGGGCTTGTCATCTGCTTGTTACTTTCATACATTTACGTATACGACAAGGTCCTTAAATTTTTCAAAATATTGTGACAATTAAACAATAGTGCAACAGTTTGTTGGGCCAAAATATTAATCTATTAATTAGTAAGATTAAGTCAGAAGCATTTTTTGTTTTTAAAGAAAAGAATTTCAGGGCAATCAGTTATCTTCATGGAGAGTAACACAGGCTATCTTGTGTCAAAGGGAAAGTTAATTTTACTTATGTTTATTATTTAATTTGGGATTACCATCTGTGTGTGGATGTGGAGCATGTCCTCAAGTGTGAACATGTGTTACCATAGACAATTCATTTGATGAGCAGTTTGCTGTATACAATTTGAAATTAGTTAGTATATTTACACATCCTATCCCAGGACTTTTTGCTATAATTAAGAGTACAGCTTACAACTTTTAGTTGCAAAATGCATCTGTGTACTGGAAGTCTTCTATTTACATAAGGTCTAGATTTTTATCTGTCTATTCCTCCTAAGGGGGTAACTGAATTGGAACTAACTGAAATTCTAAGAGGAAAAAAAAAATCTGAATCGACAAGGTTGGAGTTTTAAATGCAGTAAAAAAATTGAACAAAAAAATTTGAGAAAGCAACAAGTATATATACACACACACACATATATATGCATATATAATTTAAGAGGTTTTAAGAATTCTGCCTTCTATAGTATTTTATGTATTTAGCTTTTGATTTTTTACTTTGTCTTTGAATTTCTTAAATATATCAACGTAACAATTTGTTACCTTACACCGTAGAAGGTAAATGATAGTGCAGTCAAGTGCTAACTTTGACAAGCACTCTTAGCCCTAGCTTATATGTCTACTTTGGCAAATATTAAATCTTTAACCAGCAGAACTCATTTTCAAATTTTTAAAAAAGATTCTTCAGCCTCTTGATGGCAATGTTTATATCAGTTAAAGAATTTAGAAAAAAAGAAACAGCAAGGGGTAATTAAGAATTGGAATTCTCTGAAACCTCAAGTGAACTAGGGGTTCTTAATTTAATATTACCACAACCACAAGGTTTGAGAAGTAGTTTGTGGAGAAGTAATAGCAAAGAGGGCTTAGTAAAATGTATTGAGATTTGTTTTGTGAAAGATTTTAGCAGGAATACCAAAGAATCTACAAGTGATAGTGAATCAGAGAAGCAAGTATGTCGAAGAGAAACCCTCTTCAAAGTTGCTCTGAGAAATGAGATCTTTTTCAGTATGTCCAAGACAAGATGTTTCCACAGAACCAGACAGATACATGGGACATCTGAGATCCAAGATGAAACATGCTGATAAAATAGACACTGAGAGTAATTATGATGGAATACTACAATGCTGTCAGAAATGATGAGCAGGTTGATTTTAGAAAAACATGCAGATTTGCATAAAATAATATAGTGAAATGAGAACTAAGAGAACAATGGACATAGTAACAGCAATATTGTTTGAGAAATAATGGTGAACAACAAAGCTATTGTGAGTATTATAAATATTCAAATCAATTACCAAGGACCTATGAAGGAAGATGCCATCCACCTCCAAAGAAAGAAATGATAAACAAAAGTATGCATGGTATGGTTTTAACATATACATACACACATATGTGAATGTCTGTGAGTGTAATGGTGGCCTTCTCTAGTGCAAGGTGGGGAGGGAGGAAAGGAAATAGTTTGGAACTTAAAAAAGAGAGCAGGTTACCGGATATAAGAAGACTTGATATTAGTTAATGTTGTTGATCATTACTGTATTACTTTGGCTTTACTTATACTGTCTGTTTTGCTGAGTTTTCTTACTTGCCTTGAGATATGTAAATCTCCCTACTAAATCCAGTCTGTGGTTTTAGAAATTCCTATCAGAGCGTGTCATGATTAATCCATCTTGTTATTCTTTCTCAACTTTGATTATTTCCTGTATTAAAGCCTGTTCTGAACTTCCATTGGAAAGGTTTGTGTTGATGCACCTACTGTTGATAATGAGTGTTAAAGATCTCATTGGATTAGCTTATAGATAAGAAAAGTACAAGGGATATTCATTTCTCATTGATCAAAGGGGAAACTGAAGATTGAATTGATCTGCATCATTTTCCTGTTCATTTTATTTGCAATTTATTGCATTTGCCCTGTAAGTACTTAAGTCATGGTTCTCTATCTCTGAATTTAGTTCAGAATCTAGTGGGCCTGTAATGGGCCAAGTTTCAAAATCCAGCTCTCTTGCTTACTTATTCTTGCCTCAAGGAATTAGCTGACCTTCCAGAAAGCACATGAACACAGAAGAATCAGGTATAGTATCTTTACACCATCAATATATCCTCCAAGGATGTTTGGTTTGCTGTCCTATATCTGTGCCACTATCTTGCACTGGACTCAAATAATACACACTCCTGAGACTTGGAGGGGGGAGGGTGTCATTGCTAGCCCCCATGACTAAACTTCCAATCAATCATGTTGTTCCCCATATTTCAGTTATTATTCTTTTTTTTTAATGGTAATTTTTATTTTTTTTTCAACATTTACTTCCACAAGATTTTGAGTTCCAAATTTTCACCCCATCTCGCCCCTCCCCCCACCCCAAGATGGCATACATTCTAAATATCCCTTCCCCTAGTCTGCCTTTCCTTCTATCTCTCCCCTCCTTCTCTGATCCCCTTCCCCTTCAATTTCCCTATAAGGCAGGATGGATTTCTGTACCCCATTTCCTGCATTTCTAATTGCCCAGTTGCATGTGAAAACATTTTTTTTAAACATGTGTTTTTAAAACTTTGGGTTCCAAATTTTCTCCCTTCCTCCCTCCCCACCCACCCTCATTGTAAAGGCAAGCGACTGTTATCTATGTGCAGTTATGCAAAACACTTCCATAGTAGACATGTTGTGAAAAACTCACTCTATTTCCCTTAATCCTATCCCACCCACCCATTTATTCTCTTCTTTCTTTTGACCCTGTCCCTCCTCAGAAGTATTTGCTTCTGATTACTCTCTTTCCCAATCTGCCCTCCTCTCTATCATTCCCCTACTCTCTTGTCCCCTTCCCCCCCTATTTTCCTGTAGGGTAAGACAGATTTCCACTCCCAATTGAGTGTGTATGTTATTCCCTCCTTAAGTCAAATCCTATGAGAATAAGATTCATTCATTCCCTCTCACCTTCCCCTTTCCCCTCCACTGTAAGAGCCTTTTCGCTTCTGTTTTTTTTTTTTTTTTTTTTGTGGGATAATTTACCCCGTTCTACCTCTCCTTTTTCCTTCTCCTAGTATGTTCCTCTCTCACCCCTTAATTTTATTCTCCAGATATGACCCCTTCATTTTCAACTCACCCTATGCCCTCTATCTATATCTATATATACATACATATAATTTTTTCCCCTCCAACTACCCTAATACTGACAAAGGTCTCATGAGTTACAAATATCATCTTTCCATGCAGGAATGTAAACAGTTCAACCTTAATAAGTCTTTTATGATTTTCTCTTTCCTGTTTACCTCTTCATGTTCCACTTGAGTCTTGTATTTGAAAATCAAATTTTCTATTCAGCTCTGGTCTTTTCATCAAGAATGCTTGAAAGTCCTCTATTTCACTGAATTATCATTTCTTCCCCTGCAGGATTACACTCAGTTTTGCTGGGTAGGTGACTCTTGGTTGTAATCCTATCTCCTTTGCTCTCCAGAATATCATATTCCATGCCCTGCGGTCCCTTAATGTAGAAGCAGCTAAATCATGTTATCCTGATTGTGTTTCCACAATACTTGAATTGTTTCTTTCTGGCTGCTTGTAATATTTTCTCCTTGACCTGGGAACTCTGGAATTTGGCTACAAGATTCCTAGGAGTTTTCCTTTGGGGATCTCTTTCAGGAGGAGACTGGTGGATTCTTTCCAATTCTATTTTGCCCTCTGGTTCTAAAATATCAGGGCAGTTTTCCTTGATAATTTCTTGAAAGATGATGTCTAGGCTCTTTTTTTGATCACGGCTTTCAGATAGTCCAATAATTTGTAAATGGTCTCTCCTGGATCTATTTTCCAGGTCAGTTGTTTTTCCAATGAGATATTTCACATTGTTTTCTAATTTTTCATTCTTTTGGATTTGTTTTACAGTGTCTTGATTTCTCATAAAGTCACTAGCTTCCAATTGCTCTATTCTAATTTTTAAGGAAGTATTTTCTTCAGTAATCTTTTGGATTTCCTTTTCCATTTGGCCAATTTTGCTTTTTAGGGCATTCTTCTCCTCATTGGCTTTTTGGACCTCTTTTGCCATTTGGGTTAGGCTATTTTTTAAGGTGTTATTTTCTTTAGTATTTTTGGGGGTCTCCTTTAGCAAGTTGTTGACTTGTTTTTCATGATTTTCTTGCATCACTCTCAGTTTTTCTTCTACTTCTCTTATTTGCTTCTCAAAATCCCTTTTGAACTCTTCCAAGGCCTGGGACTGATTCATATTTTTCTTGGAGGCTTTGGGTGTAGGAGCTTTGACTTTGTTGTCTTCTTCTGGTTGTATGTTTTGATCTTCTTTGTCACCAAAGTAAGATAATATAGTCTGACTCTTTTTGCGCTGCTTACTCATGATCCCGGCCAATTACTTGAGTTTTAAACTCTTTGTTAGGGTAAAAGTCTGCTTCCAATGTGAAGAGTGTACTGTCCCAAGCTTTGGGGGTTTGTACAGCTGTTTTCAGAGGTACTTCTAGGGACCCGTGTACATTTTCAGTTCTTCCAAGGTGGTATGATAAGGGGTGAGGTGTTTTCTCTCCACCGCCACAACAAGCTCCACCACACCAGCATTCCTCGTAGCCTCAGGACCACCCCTCAGAACTGTGACCCAGATCCAAGCACGGGCAAAGCAAGAGATTCCTGCCTCAGCACTGGCAAAGAAATCCCTGCAGTGCCCCTCTGATCAGCCACTCGATTCCCCCTCAGTCTGTGGGCCGGAAGCTCAGGAAAAAGCCACAGCCCTGGGCCATGCTCAAGACTTATGGCTGAGACCTAGCTCCTCTCTCACTGCAGTCACAGACTTTTCCCACTGACCTTCTAAGTTGTCTTTGGCGTTCAGGGGTTGAGAAGTCTGGAAACTGCCACAGCTGGCCACGATTCAGTCGTCTGAGGCCTGCTCCAGGGTTGCTGTGGCCTGTGCACCCACACCAAACTGCGCTCCTCTCCCTGCCTGGCGCGATATACCTTTCTGATCAACCATCCAGGCTGTCTTTGGCAGGAAATTTGTTTCACTCTGTCTTTTTGTGGGTTCCGCTGCTTTAGAATTTGTTTAGAGCCATTTTTTTAGGTATTTGGAAGGCTGTGGGAGAGAGCTCGAGACAGTCACTGCTTTCCCTCCGCCATCTTCCAGTTCTGTTATTCTTAGTCCCATGTTGTCACCTACCCTGTTCTGTACTCCTCAAAACGTATAAAAGGGGAATTATCCCTTTGCTTCTGGTCTTTGGCATAAGTGGAGGCAAGCCATTGACCTACTTATTGACAAGAAGCATGCCCCTGATAATAAATGTTATCTAGCTTGGGGAAATTCCTGTTTAACTTCTTGTTAAATTTCTCTCTCGACAGATGTAAGGTCTTCCCACACTCCTTACATTCATGAGGAATCTCTCCAATATGAATTCTGTGATGGATATAAAGTAGTGTCCTCAGTCTAAAGGCTTTCCCACATGCATTACACTCTTAAGGTTTCTCTCTAGCATGAATTCTTTGATGTTGAGCAAGATGTGTCCTCAGTTTGAAGGTCTTCCCACATCCATTACATTCATAAGGTCTCTCTCTAGTATGAATGCTCTGATGTTGAGTAAGTTGTGTCCTCTGTTTGAAGGACTTCCCACATTCATTACATTCATAAGGTCTCTCTCCAGTATGAATTCTTTGATGTACAATAAGTTCTGAATTGTAGTGGCAAGCCTTCCCACACTCCTTACATTCATGAGGAATCTCTCCAGTATGAATCCCCTGATGTACAGTAAATTGCGACTTCCTCCAGAAGGCCTTCCCACATTCACAACATTTAAAAGGTTTCTCTCCAGTGTGAATTCTTTGATGTTTAATAAGTTCTGAGTTGTAGAGGAAAGCCTTCCCACACTCCTTACATTCATGAGGAATCTTTCCAGCATGAATTCTCTGATGGACATGAAGTTGTGTTCTCTGTCTAAAGGACTTCCCACATGCATTACACCCATAAGGTTTCTCTCCAGTATGAATTCTTTGATGCTCAGTAAGTTTTGCCTTCCTCCTGAAGGCCCTTGCACATTCACTACATTCATAAGGTTTCTCTCCTGTGTGAATTCTCTGATGCACAGTAAGCTGTCTCTTACTCTTGAAGGCCTTCCTACATTCACTACATTCATAAGGTTTCTCACCAGTATGAATTCTCTGATGCTCAGTAAAATATGTCTTCCTCCTGAAGGCCTTCCCACATTCACTGCATACATAACGTCTCACTCCAGTATGAATGCTCTGATGTACAATAAGCTGGGGCTTCCTCCTGAAGGCTTTCCCACATTCACTGCATTCATAACGCTTCTCTTCAGTGTGAATTCTTTGATGTCGAATAAGTCTTGAGTTGTAGTGGAAAGCCTTCCCACACTCCTTACATTTATAAAGAATCTCTCCAGTATGAATTCTCTGATGCATAGTAAGATATTCCTTCATCCTAAATGCCTTCCCACATTCACTACATTCATAAGGTTTTTCTCCAGTATGAATCCTCTGATGTCCAGTAAGTTGTGACTTCCTCCTGAAGGCCTTTCCACATTCACTACATTCATAAGGTTTCTCTCCAGTATGAATTCTTTGATGTTTAATACGATCTGAGTTCCAGTGGAAGGCCTTCCCACACTCCTCACATTCATAAAGAATCTTTCCAGTATGAATTCTCTGATGTACAGTAAGTTGTTTCTTATTCCTGAGGGCCTTCCCACACACACTACATTCATAAGGTTTCTCTCCAGGAAATTCTTCCCTCCCTGAAAAGAAGAATAAAGAGTTGATTAACCTTGCCTTTCTTCCCTTTCCCAATATTCCTACTTGCTCAAAGCTTTTAGAGCTATTCTCTTGTCTTCTTATTTGAGAAGGCTAGTTTCACTGGTCTTTCACTAAGGATCACAGTTTATATTATGTGAAAGTGTGATGGCGGCAGCTAGGTGATGCAGTGGATAGAGCTCCTGCCTTGGAGTCAGGAGAACCTGAATTCAAATCCGGCCTCAGACACATGATACTTACTAGCTGTGTGATCCTAGGCAAGTCACTTAACCCCAACTGCCTCAGCAAAACAAACAAACAAAAAAAAGAAAGTGTGAAGACTCAAAGTTTAACATATGTAAATGAATTGACTTGGGATGAAATTACCTGGAGGGATGAATAAGCCCTTACATGACTGTAAATGGCTGACATTTGAATAAAATAAGAAAATGAAAGACTATCCATAAAAAGAAGATGAACTTGAGAGCTTGCCAATATGTCCTTGTCATCTGAGGTTAAAAATAGGAAGGGAAAAACTGACCATAAAGAAAGTGGAGAATCAATGAGTTTAGAGTGAGAAGAAGAGATAGAAACATAAAGTAAACAGAATAAAGAAGAAATATGAGAAAAAGGCGTTATATCAGACAATCGTTGCCAGAAACTCCTGCTAAAAATCCAACAATGTCTACATTGTAAGGAATTGATTCGAAATTCTAAGAGTAAGATCCAATTCCAAAAAGGTAAATGATCAAGCCATACCAGGTCTTTTTCACAAGAGAAATTATTAATAATTACCTGAAACATTACTCAAACTCTGATAATCAAAGAACTAAAACTGAAGACAATTTAGAGTTATCACCAAATAGCAATCAGATCAGCAAAGAGACTTTAACAAAATTTTGCAGTTATGTTGAAAGGTACTTATGACATAAAGTGAAAGGAAAATTAGGTTATGATTAAATATTTTAAAAAGAAAGAGCAGTAAAGCAACATTATCATAAAAACAATACAGAAGAAAATATTAGAAGTTGACACAAAAGCAAAATGCGCAATTAATATTTAAGTAATGTGCTTATTTTAAGAGGGAAGACAAATTGATGAAAGTGAGGTAGGAGAATGCCTGCTTATGATAATCTTCAATGAATAGAAGAGAAATATGTCTCCTGTAACTGAGGCAACAACATTCTTTGAGAGTGGAGGTACATGTGAGTAAAGACATTCATAAAGAAGTAACTTTTTATCCACATCCAAAGAAAGAACTTTGCAGATCAAAGCAAACTATTTGCTATTTTTTTTTCTGTTTTGTTTTGTTTCTTCTTTCTGGTGGTTCCTCCTATTGGTTCTAATTCTTCCTTACAACATGACTAATGTGAAAACACATTTAATAGGAATGTATATGTATAGCCTATATCAGATTGTACACCACCTTGGGGAGGGAAGGGGAGAAAAATTTAAAACTCAAAAGCTTATGGAAGTGATTATTGATAAATCAAAATGAATTAATTAAAAAAGGCAACTTTTGACTTAAAATATTAAGTTTTAAAGTCATAGCTCTCTTTTAGAGAGGCCTAAGAAGCTTTAATACAACCACCTTGTTCAATATTTTTACAAGAGCTTTGATCTAAAATGGCCAACAGAGCAGTATTTGCAATGATCCATCTCCTTGGTTTTTATGTAGTCACCTGGACAGCTGCTTCTTAGAATATCTGGTTCTTGCATCCAAGTTGCTTCGTTTCTTTCCAACTGGTAGATCACATCAGGTTTGGAAACTCCAAATCCTGTTCATTGAAAATGAAAATGTGATAGGGACAGTCATCTCAAAATTCCATCATAGAACTGACAGATGAAGTACTCCTCGCAACTCTTAGTAGAAAGGTAGGGGAACAAGGGTGCAGAATGTATCTGATACCATCAAGGGCACTGTCTTTGTTAGCTAATTTTGTCTGAGTTTTTTTTTTCAACCAGGAAGGGTTCAATGGGCTAACTGGAGGGAGAGTTAGTTTTTTTTTTTTTTTAAATTTAGGTGAGAGGGAAAGAGGAAAAGTGACATTTTTTAAAAAGCATCCTCATATTATAATTTAATAAAAGAATTTAAAACTAGTTCAGGTTCTCTTTGGGGAAAAAAGTAGACATGCTAGTACTATTCTAAGTATAGGACAAGGGATCATTGAAGGATATTATGAGGATATTCTGGGGAAACTGGTTATAGAATAGGACTTAATATTCAATTTAAAGCAACAGAGGGGGAAGACACATTCTCAAGGATAATTAAAAAAATCAAGAAGTCAGTTGGCAGGAATACTAAGCAAAGACTCTTTCCTTGAGAAATAGCAGAAGTACTTTCTCTTGGCTACTAAAGGATTAGGGATACCTTCCTTTTGTATGTCAAAGAATAATTCTTAAAATCTTGAAAGTCTCTATAGTATATATCAACACTCTAAAGGGGAAGCTGTTCTTACCCAAACAGACCAAATTCTTATAGTTCTCTAGCATCACATCTCTGTACAACTTTTTCTGAGATGGGTTCAAATGTACCCACTCCTCCCTGGTGAATTCCACAGCCACATCCTTGAATGTCACTGATTCCTGAAACATCAAAAATATGTACCAAGGTATAGCTCTAACTGTTATGAAGTTTGAAGTTATGAAGTAAACTCCTTGCCTATAGGGGTTCTTTCATTTATTTATTTGTAACCCAGTACAGTGCCTGATGCATAGCAGGCACTTTAAGAATTCCTCTCATTAGACTGCAAGTTCCTTGAGGGCAGGAGCTATTTTTTGCCTCTCTTTGTATCCTCAGCACTTAGCACAGTGCCTGGCATACAGGTGCTTAATTAGTATTTAGGATTGTTAATGGATCCAAAGACAATCAATTTTAAATGTGTGTTTGTTTTTTGTAAGGTTCACCTAGGGCTCCCATTCTACCCTCAGAGCCAAAGTTGGAGAATGCCAAAATTCTTTTCTACTTGCTGAAATAAAACAATGACAATGAAATAACTGAGGATCACTATCATTTAGCCCTAAGTCTTCTCTTACAGGATAAACATCCACAGTGCCTTCAACCAAATCAGCCTGATCTCCTCAGCACTAAGGCAGCAGTCTTCCCCTCCTCATCCAATTGCTGTGCCTCTTCAAATGCGGTGCTCTGAAATGAACGCAATTGTGTTCAATGCTTCTGGAACCATAACCACAAAGGTGAGCACGAGGAACTGCCATCTCCTATCTGCAACACTATGTAAAAATTTTTTATACCTGAAAGGGGAGTTAAAGGATCCTGACTTTCCAGTTCATATACTTAGAGCTAGAAGAGACTTTAAAATTCAACTTTCTCATTTTACAAATTAGGGAAGTGAGACTCAGAGAGGAAAAGTAACTTGCATAAGGCTAAAAGGGGATTAAACTGCAGATCTGTATTTTGAACTGAGAGAAATTAACATTATAACATTATATTAATAATTCATTATTAATAACAAACCACTCTTTCCCCTTAATTTTCTATAAAGGCCCAACTCCTGTTAAAGTCTGTCAGTCTCTGAAGGGCATGGCTGATTGACGGATTGCTCCTAGCCCTCAATGAACATGATTTGCAGCAGGACATCACCCAAATAGGAGACCTAATTTCTGTTTAGAGTATAAACAAAATCCAGTCTGGGCAAGTCCTTAACATCAGGGAAAGGAAGCCCTGTCCTTGATCTCCTCTATTAGAGTTTAGAGTGATCTAGCTTGTGAAGGAGCAAACCAGTCAGAGTGGGCTTCCCCTGCCCAGACTGTTGTAGGCTGCTGAGTATCACGATCAAGCTATGTTCTCAGCAGGAGGAGCTGAAGACTTTTAGCCCTCCTCCTCATTGAATGTCTACCAATCAAGGGTGATTTCCACTTGTAAGGGGAATTCCCTTTCAGAAGGGATTTAAGGCATTTCAGGGTCTCCTTTATGCTCTGTGATTATGGAGAGAAACTACTGACCATCAATTTATTGTTTGCTTGCTCGCCTAATTAATACATTGACTGTTAATTACCCAGAAACTCTGCCATTTGGAGTTCTCATTTGTCTCAGAGCCCAGGTTCTTCTAAATCCAAATCCAGAGCTATTTTCATTGTATCATGTTGCCATATTCTTTCTTTATAATTAGACCAAGGCCACAACTGAGTTTATACACAAAAACATTCAAAAGAGAGTTTTTTGGGGGTAGTCCAAGAATTGGAAACAAACTGAATTCTCACTGCCAGCCATTACTGAGTTCATTCTAAGAAAAATAAACAAAATTAGGCTGCATGTGCATGTTTATTTCTCTCAAAGCTTGGGGAACATGTGTATGGAGATACGTGTGGGAGCTCACTGTGGAAAATGAGCCCAAAGATGGACAAAGGGGCTCTTCAGAGTAATTCCCTCTCACCCCTCCTTCCCTCCCTCCCTTCCTTGCTCAGGTTGCCTGTGTCAGCCAAAAATATAGTCTCCATAACATGTGTTAACCACAACATGAGAAAGGAATTTCTTAATTGGATAGATTGTAAATACAGTAAGATAAGAGAATGTCAAAGTGTCAATTGAAATAACAGATCCAGGATGTCTGTGTTTCTTATATCATTAACAGGACTATATATAGCATAACATATATCTATAAAATACCAAGATAAGAAGAAGTCCCACTATTCAAGATAGTGTCCAGTTCAAGGTGTCCTGCTCTGGACAGTCATAAATAGAAGAAGACTTCTCATCAGCTTCATCTGGCCTTGTAGTTGCTGACACAGAAAGTAACATTTTGGGTTCACTCAGAGAGCAAAGTATGTCTGTTATGCCACAGCATACAAGGCATTATGGTGGGTTAAGCTCAGAGTGGGCCAAGATGTCTCTCCTGATTGTCCAATCCAGGTTGGAGGCCTTTCTCAGGTCTTGGGGGTTCAAAATGGTTTGGGGAAGGGTTCACATCACCAATAAAGAATGACTGCCAAAAAACAGCATATGAATACAATAGACTTATTATACAGTAAGCAATGACAAATGTGAGGAATTCAAAAAAGCAAGGAAAAATGTATATTAACTGATGCGGTGTGAAATAAGCAGAGCCAACAGAACCTTATACACAAAAAAATATAATTAAAAAAAGATGCTGAACTCTGAGAAGTTGAGTAAAATGTTAGCACTTCTCAGAAGACAGAGACCACAATACCAGGTATTTTTGTGTAACTGGGTTTCTTTGGTATAAAGGAGGATAAAATTTGGAGGGTGAGGAAGAAGATTTTTTCAAGAAATGACTGTGGTGAAATAGCAAAAACCATTATAGAAAAAATAAAATAGCTTTTTTAACTGCTCCCGAGCCGCTCATTTACCAATGCATTCTAGGAAAGTGTCGGAGCTCAAGTCACTGGCCTAGCTTTTGCAGAGTCTACCCACCTTTCTGAAGCTTGGCACATGTCCCCTTTTCCAGTTCTGTGGCACCCCTTCCATTTTCCAAGATTTTTCAGGGATACATGATAGTGGCTAAGCAATCAAACACCTTATATACCCCTATCAGAATAGCTAATTCCTGTTTATCTCCTATTTTGGGTATCTACTTCTTATTGTCAACTTTTGGGCTCTCACCCCCATCCCTAAACATGGCTCTCCCTATCCTCTGATCTCTTCCTTACCTCCAAACTAGGTTTTCAAATCTTTATCACTAGAATTGTTTCTTTCGGGGCTGCTTTGTCTCTCTACTACTTTTTTTTTTTTACACTATTCTATTTCTTTTTTTTTATTAATCCTCCATTAATGGTACTTAAAAACATTTTTATTATCATGATTCATTATGCTTCAAGTCAATCAGCTATTAACAATTATAGTTGAGTCTCTCAACACAAGCCTTCTGACATACAGCCTGGTGTTCTTTTCTTTATACTCTGCTGCTGTTTACTCTCTAATTCAATTTACTTTAACACAGCACTTCCCCCAAAAAGCACTTGTCTTAAATCCCTCTTATACATTAGATAAAAAGGTCTGACACTATCAGGGTATCCGAAAAGAGGACCACCCACAACAAAAAAGATTCTTCTCATTCTTCCTCCTCCAGTCCCAGGAAGAGGGGCCACTCTTACAAAAAAATCTATTTTCTAGTACACACACCCCAAAAACAAGGAAAATAAAGAAAAAAAAATTAAAAGTATACTTCAGTCTATATTCAGAGTTTATCAATTCTCTCTCTGGAGAAGGATAGCATATTTTTTCACTGGTCCTTTGACATTGTCTTGGATCATTAATCAGAGTAGCTAAGTCTTTCAGTTTATCATCATTACAATATTACTGTTACTGTGTACCATTTTCTCTTAGTTCTGTTCCCTTCATTTTGCATGAGCTCATTTAAGTCCTCCCAGGTTTTACTGAATTCACCCCTTTGTAAATTCTTAATGCACAATAGTATTCCATTACCATCGTATATGCCACATCTTGTTCAGCCATTCCCCAATTGATGAGCATCCTTAAATTTCCAATTCTTTGCCACTAGAAAAGAGCCGGGGGGAGTGGGAAGGGGGGCAGGCAGAGTCAAAATGGCAGAGAAAAGGCAGGCACTTGGCTGAACTCTCCCAATTTCCCCTCCAAACAACTTTAAATCACACCTCAAAATGAATTCTGGAGTAGCAGACCCCACAAAAGGATGGGATAAAACAATTTTTCAGTCAAAGATAATTTAGGACTACAGAAAAGGTCTGTCTCACTCTGGTAAAAGGGAAGTGGAACCTAGCACAGGTAGTGTCTGAGCAAGCCAGTGGGAGGACACTAAGTCCCAGGACTGATCAGAAACTAAGGCTCATGGCCCTAGCACAGCAGGCCACCCCTGGCCCCAACACAAGTAGCTTGGGAGAGTGCCCTCTGTAGCCCAACAGCACAGCTCAACTTTAAAAGTCAAGGCATAGTCTGGAAAATGAGTAAAAACAAAACAAAACAAACAAACAAACAAACAAAAATCCTTGACCACAGAAAGCTATTGTGGCAACAGGGAAAATTAAAACAACAACTCAGAAGAGGACAATAATGTCAAAATTCCTACATGTGAAGCCTCAAGGAGAAATATAGATTAGTCTCAGGTCCAAAAAGAACTCCTGGAAGAGATCAAAAAAGGTTTTTAAAATCAAATAAGAGAAATAGAAGAAAAATTGGGAAAAGAAATGAGTTATGCAAGAGAATCACGAAAAGAGAGTCAATAGCTTGAAAAAGGAAGCACAAAAAATGAAAAAAGATGTATAAAAATCCACTGAAGAAAACAACTCAAAAAGTAGAATTGATCAAATGGAAAAGTAAGTACAAAAGCTCACTGAGGAAAATAATTCCTTAAAAATTAGAATTGGGCATGTAGAAGCTAATGACTTCATGAGACATCAAGAATCAATCAAATAAAATCAAGGAAATGTGAAATATCTCATTGGAAAAACAACTGACCTGGAAAACAGATCCAAGAGAGATAATTTCAGAATTACTGGACTATCTGAAAGCCATGATCAAAAAACGAACCAGGAAAGCATCTTTTAAGAAATTATCAAGGAAAACTGCCCTGACATCCTAGAACCACACGGCAAAATAGAAATTGAAACAATCTACTGATTACTCCCTGAAAGAGATCCCAAAATGAAAACTCCCAGGAATATTTTACAAATTCTAGAACTCTCAGGTCAAGGACAAAATATTGCAAGTGGCCAAAAAGAAACAAGTTAAATATCATAGAGCCATGGTCAGGAGTACACAGGACCTAGTAGCTGCTGTATTAAAGGATCAGAGGGCTTAGAATATGACATTCCAGAAGGCAAAGGGGCTTGGATTACAACCAAGAATCAACTACCTGGCAAAACTGAGAATAAACCTTCACAAGAAAAAAATGGACATTCAATGAAATAGAGGATTTTCAAACAATCCTGAAGAAAAGACCAGAGCTAAACAGAAAATTTAATTTTCAAATACAAGACTCAAGAGAAACACAAAAAGGTAAAAAAGAAAGAGAAAACATAAGTGATTCAACTATTTATATCCCTACAGGGGAAGATGACACTTGTGACTCTTAATAAGTATATCACTAGTGGGCAGTTAGAAGGAGTATATACATAGACAGAGGGTGTGGGTATAAGTTTACTTTGATGGAATGATATAAAAAAAGTGTAAGAAGTAGATTTCACTGGGAAAAGAGAGAAGAGAGAGGCAGAATGAAGTAAATTATCTCACATGAAGAGGTGCGAAAAACCTATTACAGTGGAGGGAAGGAAGAGAGGGAGTGAGAATCCCTTGAACTTTATTCTCATTGGATTTGGCTCAAAGAGGGAATACCATATACAAAAAGAGCTGCTATATAAATAAATAAATCCTTTTCTCTTTTCTTGGATCTCTTGGATACACTGGTATTGCTAGGCCAAAAGTTATTCCCAGTTTTATAACCTTTTAAGCACAGATCCAAATTGTTCTTCAGAATGGCTGAACTAGTTCACAACTCCACCAACAGTGCATTAGAGTCTCAATTTTTCCACATCCCTTCCAGCATTTGTCATTTTCCTTTTCTGTCATGTTAACCAATCTGACAGATGTGACTTGGTACCTCAGAGTTTTTAAAATTTGCATTTCTCTAATCAGTAGTCTTTTAGAACATTTTGTCACACGATCACTGATAGCTTTGATTTTGGCTGAAATCTTCCTGTTCCTATCCCTTGACCATTTATCAACTGGGAATGGCTCTTACTTTTACAAATTTGACTCATTTCCCTGTATATTTGAGGACTGAGGCCTTTATCAGAGAAACTAGCTGTTGAAAATTTTAGCCAGTTTCCTTTTTTCTTTCTAATTTTGGCTGCATTAGTTTTGCTTATGCAAAATGTAATGTAATCAAAATTATTCACGTTACTTTCCATGATTCTCTCTCTTATTTGGTCATAAACGCTTTCCTTATCTGTAGATCTGACAGGTACATTTTTCCATTCTCCTCTAATTTGCTTATGATATTACCCTTTTATGTCTAAATCATTTAATCATTTTTAATCTTATCCTGGAATATGCTGGTCTATGCCTCATTTCTGCCAATTGTTTTCCATTTTTCTCAGTAATTTTTGTCAAATGGGGAGTTATTAAACCAAAAGCTCAAATCCTTGGGTATATCAAACACTTGATTACTATGGTCATTTATTACTGTGTACCAAATCTATTCTATTGATCCATCAGTCTATTTCTTAGCCAGTACCAGATAGTTTTGAATATCATTGCTTAGTGATATAGTTTGAAATCTGACATTGCTAGTCACCTTTCATTTTTTTTGGTCAATTTTCTTGATATTTTTGACCTTCTGTTCTTTCAGATGGGTTTTATTAATTTAACAGCTCTATAAAATAAGTATTTGGTAATTTGACTGGTATGGCACTGAATAAATGGGTAGAATGATCATTTTTATTGCACTGGCAATACCCATGAGCAATTAATATTTCTTCAGTTTTTTAGATCCTTCTTTGTTTGTTTGGAAAGTGTTTTGTAACTGTGTTCATATAATCCCTGGGTTTATATAGGATTTGATCCCTTGGGAAAGAGACTCGTAAGTATTTTATATTATCTACAGTCATTTCAAATAGAATTTCTCTTTCTGCAGTGTTTTGTTGGTAGTATGTTAAAATACTGATGATTTATGTGGATTTACTTTAAAACTGCAACTCTGCTAAAGTTCGTCATTGTTTCACCTCATTGATTCTCTAGGATTTTCTAGGGCTACTATCAAATCATCCGAAAAGAACGATAGTTTTGTTTCCTCATTGCTTATTTTTATTCCTTCAATTTCTATTTCTTGTCTTCTTGCTATAACTAGCATTTCTAGTACACCATTAATAACAGTGGTGACAATGGGCATTCTTGCTTCACCTCTGATCTTACCGAGAAGGTTCAAGTTTACCATAGATAATACTTACTCTTGGTTTTAGAAAATTACTACTTATCATTTTAAGAAAGGCTCCATTTATTCTTATGCTTTCCAGTGTTTTTAAAAGGAAAGGTGCCTTATTTTGTCAAAAGTATTTTCTGTATCTATTGAGAAAATCATATGATTTTTGTTGTTTTTGTTATTGATATAGTCACAGACTACTTTCTTAATCATTATCATCTCCTATATACAATTTAATTAATGATTAGAAACTCAGATCCAGGTTCTAGAACAGTTATGGCCTAAAGCAATGGGTGCCAGTGTTTCCCGAATAACTCTTTACTTCAAGTAACTACAGATGTAATCTGCTTTGCTCTTATGTCAATCCTTACAATGCCTCAGGTTATTCATATCACTTGGCATATAGCTATCCTGCTAAGAGGAGCTTTTTTCTTATTCTTTTCTTTTGTTTCATCCATTATAGAACTTAAAAACAAAGAATTCCATATTTATGCAAAGCCTGATAAAATAATTCTCAATAATGATTCTATTGATTACAAAATTCAGGCTGAAATCCTCAAACTAATGAACATAAATATCTTGAAAGCATACAAGGGTAAAAGGTGCAAGTCTAAAGACCCTGGGGACCCCAAACTGAATAAATGAGGTAAAGATTACCATCATATTAATATAATTCTAAGAAGTATGTACTAGGCCCCAATTATTCCAAACTTCATCAAGCTTTTCATAATTGTTGTGAGTTGTTACAATATCATAGCTAAGAGGTATCCTCTGTCCATCTTTCTCCTTGTAGGCAATTTTTTAAAAAAATTAAAAAAAAAATTTTTTTTTTTTGCTTTTTGGTGAGGCAATCAGGGTTAAGTGACATGCCCAGGGTCATACAGCTAGTAAGTGTCTAGTGTCAGAGGCCAGATTTGACCTCAGGTCCTCCAGACTCCAAGGCCAGAGCTCTATCCACTACGCCACCTAGCTGCCCTTTGCAGGCAATTTTTTAATGTTACTAGTCATAACTTATAAAACTGCCTAACACTGCTTGTTTTTCCTCTTCATTTTATGTTATAAATACCAGATACAATTTTTAGAGGGATCTCTGTGAGTCTGAGTAAAGACTGAAAGACTTTAAACATGAAATCAAGAGAGAAGGAGGGAGGAAGGGAAGCAAACAAGCATTTACTAAGCATCCATTTATCGAAAAATTTTTATCTCTAAACATTTACATCAATGAAAGACAGAAAGAGCAGCTCAATAAATTTGGCATGTAACTAATAAAAACTACAAAAAAATGAATTAAAAAACCCCAACATTAAAAATTGAACCAGAAATCCTGAAAATCAATGGAGAGTTTAAAGTAAAATTTAAAGCAAAAAAGTCAATGAACGGGGGCAGCTAGGTGGTGCAATGGATAGAGCACCAGCTCTGAAGTCAAGGGGACCTGAGTTCATATCTGGCCTCAGACCAAACACCTGACACTTACTAGCTGTGTGACCCTGGGCAAGTCACTTAACCCCAATTGCCTAAAAAAAAAAAAAGCCAATGAACTAACAAATAAAATCAAGAGCTGGTTTAATGAAAAACCAATAAAATAAACAAGTGGTTAATTTGATTTAAAAAAAGATAGAAAACCCAATTAGCAGTATCAAAAATGAAAAGGATGAATGCATTGCCAATGAAGATGATATTAAAGCCATTATGAGAAGCTATTTTGCCCTATAATATGCCAATAAAACTGACAATCTAAGTGAAATTGAAGAATTTTTACAAAAATGTAAATTGCCCAGATTAACAAAAGAGGAAATAAAAAACTTAAATAATTGTATCTTAGAAAAGTAAATTGGACAAACCATAAATGAATTAGCTAAGAAAAAAATCCCCAGGATCAGATGGATTTTCAAGTGAATTCTACCAAACTTTTAAAGAACAATTAATTCCAATACAGTATGAAAAAAATGAGTAAATGAATCCAGCCAAATTCCTTCTATCATATAAATACGATTTTGATAAAAAAACCAGAGAGAGCAGAAACAGAGAAAGAAAGCAACAAAACTAATTTCCCTAATGAATACTGAGACAAAAAATTTTATTAACAGATTACAGCTTATATATATGTATTATATATATATATATACAAACACACACACACACATATATATATGTATATATAAACAAAGATCATACATTACAACCAATGGGCATAATTGACCATGTCAATAACAAAAATCAACAAAAATCATATGTTCATTATCAACAGATGCAGAAAAAGCTTTTGAAAAAATATGTTAACAAAAAAAATCACAAGTCTATGAGACATGTGTTACAACTGGATTTATTACAAGAGAAATGAACATGTATGAGGAACTCCTATACCAAGCACAAAGAAGTTCACAATCTAGACAGAAGCTTGAATATTTATGAGTTAAAAAAGGAGGGGAAGGTTCAATAGGAGGAATAGAGGGCTATGGGAGTGCTATGAAAGGAGGAGGGGAGCAAAAAGGGAGGCGATAAGTAAGTAGAATGGCAAAAGCAGCATTCTTTTCCCTCGGGAATTTCTAGACTAGGAAGATATGAGGGTCTGCTCATCAACATGGGTCCCAGCCGTACAGTTTGCCAGCCTGATGCAGACTCACTGCTGGCTGTCTTGTAGCTGGTTTGACCTTCAAACACACACTAAGAATCCAGCTAAAGGTGCAAGAAACAAAGCTGGGCAGTAAGGGTGTGTGTTCATCTTGGACTCATTCAGGGCCTCCTGCATATCCCAGGTCCAATGTGTATGGAAAATATGGGAAATGAAGAAGACAAGTAGGCTTCAGGGCAACGAATGTAACACCCATTCCTACTAAAAACACTAGAGAGCCTAAGAATAAATGGAGCTTTTCCTAAAATGGTAAGTAATACCTATCAAAAACCAAGGGCAGATGGCAGCAAGGTGGCACAGTGGATAGAACACCGGCCCTGGAGACAGGAGAACCTGAGTTCAAATTCAGCCTCAGACATATAACACTTACTAGCTGTGTGACCCTGGGCAAGTCACTTAATCTTATTGCCTGGCCAAAAAAAAAAAAAAAAAAAAAAAAAAAGGAGAGAATTTAGGAACTCTGAAAATTTAAGCATCTTTTGCACTTTCATTTTTTTTTGCATTTTTGGGGGAGGAGGGCTAATATGGAAATGTTTTGCATTACTTCACATGTATAATAGATACCCTACTGTTTGCCTTCTCAATGGGTGGGGGAAGGATTGGAGGGAAGGGAAGAATTTGGAATTCAAAATTAGAAGAAAAAAAGTAAATGTCTGGCCTTTTTTTGTGTGGAGAGGATACACTGGTGTCTGTGGTTATATGATTCTCTGATGCCCACAATTCCTAGTGTTACAGCACAGGGCAAAGAAACCTATCCCACGGTCTCTGGCCTGAGATGCTAGTTCAGGAAAACAGCAAGTGGCACTCACCTTCCCGGGCCTGGCTGTCAGGGCAGGAGCCATTCCCTCTTCCCCCAGGCTGTCCTCCTGGGGCAGAGCAGAGGCCACCGAAGGTAGAGCTGGGGAGGAAAGGAGAAGCAGGAGAATGAGGGGTCACACTGGGGGTCTGCCCTGCTCAGACCATACATTCCCACTTCTCCACTGCGGGGAGATCAGGGACGGGGCCAGAAGGAAGCGGTCATTTCTGTCCGGGGGTGGGGGTGGGGGGGCGCTGTCTTGGGGCCAGTATCTCTTTAGAGACAAACTGGAGGACAGACAGATGACCCTTTCAGCAGGGGGAGGGCACGGGGCCGGCAGCATCAGGGAAGGCTTCCTGCAGGAGGGGTTACCCAGGAGGATGCTGGGAGGAGGAGATGAGGACACGGGAACTCGGCACCGAGGCCCAGACAGACACCAGGAGTTGCTCCCCAGAGACTGTTTGAGCAGCAGCAGCCCAGGTGACCTCTGGGCGGGGCTTGGAGTCCGGCTCCGCCTCCAGACTCCACCCCGCCAGGACCTCCGCCTCTGCCCATGGCCGCCCACAGACCCCCTACAATCCCTACAATCCCTCGGGCGGATGCTCCTCCCATTCTCCGTGTGCTCCCTAACCAGCCCCGGTGCTCCGACCCCGCCGCACCCCCGCAGCCGGCCGCAGGTTGGCTCAGGACAGAGTAGAAGAAAACTACCCCCGTAGAGTACGGAAAAGGCGAAGAGAAGGCGGGGTAGAAATGACGTCAGAGGGGAGGTTCAGCCTCGCTTTGGAAAATGCTTCCGGGGCGAACAACAAGGCCTTCTGGGAATCGTAGTGTGTGCTACAGCGACTCTAACACAATTAAATTCAGAGACTTCTCAAGGTGAAAGCAAAAAGTTACTCTTTATTACAATCTCCCGAGAAGGGGCGTCTGCTCCTCCAGTACACTACCAGCAGGAGAGAGGCGAGGCACAAAGGAGAAAGCAAGGTTATATACCATCCCTTACTCCCATTGGCTGAGAGGTGGGCTTACATTCTAGGCGCGAAATCTTTCCCATTCCCATTGGCTGGGAGGCGGGCTTACATTCTAGGCGCGAAATCTTTCCCATCCCCATTGGCTGGGAGGTGGGCTTACATTCTAGGCGCGAAATCTTTCCCATTCCCATTGACTGGGAGGCGGGCTTACATTCTAGGCGCGAAAATCTTTCTCATTCCCAAAGAACAAGGAAACAGGGTAGAGCCAATCCAAACATACATGTCCTTATTTAGTAAACCTAATGCTGACGTGGCAGTGGCAATCAGGAGGGGGTTTAGGGCCGAATTCCTATAGGTTTAGGTAATTTAAAGTTATGGCCTGTTGGTTCTCTCAGAGCCCATCTGTAGTTTGGAGAGAGTCTTTTCATCACCACCCTGAGAAGTCTTCACAGAGGTTATATCTCATTCAGTAGTCCCGAGGCTTTGGGTCTTCTGGGTCCTCTGGCCCCGGAACGCGGTTCTGCCCGCCCCCCCCCCCCCCCCCCGCCTGCCCTGGAGCCCCGCCCCCACCGCTCCTCCCCTTACCTCGCCTGGTCTTCCCAGCCCCCCCTCAGCTCATGGGAATGGGAAGAAAGTGTAAATTCCCAAAGTTTCTGCTCCATTTGGCTCACTGCTGCCATTCCTTTGAATTTATTTCCCCATTTATTTGTAGTTATTCTGTTTATGTGTATTCTATGTATAATGGTGGTCTACATACACAAACAGTTCTAACTTTACCAAAGAGGACCGTTCTGCAGAGATCCGTGTAAAGCGATTTTTATGTAATGTGAATTTAGGCATTTGGGCTGGAGTTGGGGGTGTGGAATGAGGGTTAAGAGCCTGAGTCACAAAATTAGGGTTAGAATTCAAGGTTGGTCAGGCACAAAATTTAGGGTTAGGGTCAGAGTTAAAGGCAGAGTTAGGGGTCTGTATGGTCAGGGTTAGATTGGGAGTTGAAGAGAGTCACGTTTAGGGTTAGAGTCAGAGGCATTTAAGGTTAGGCTTAGAGTCAGGCATTTAGGGTTAGGGTTGGAGACACGAATTCAGGGTTATAGTTCTCTAATCAATGGTGACTTTGAGCATTTTTTTCATATGTTTATTGATGGCTTTGATTTCTTCTTCTGAAAACCACCTGTTCACATCCCTTGACCACAATGGGAATCTTGTTCACCCTTTCATGCGTGTAACTAATTAGCTGATGAGCCGTTTGGCTATATTAGGGAAGTCATAGTTACTCCTGCAGTTTATCAGCACTTCACTGAATTTCTTCACTTTGACATTCAGAGAACTGGGTAGAAATCACATCACATCAACAATTGCTACAGGCCATGTGATGCTTTGTTTTAATTAATGTGATCTATTAATTAAATATAATTAATTAATTAATAGGCATGGAATCTTTCCCATTCCCATTGGCTGGGAGGCGGGCTTACATTCTAGGCGTGAAAATCTAATTAATTAATATAGATCATTACAGTTTACAGTAATAAACCTGATGAATATGAGAAGTAGCACTAGTAACATTAGGAACATAGTTCAACTCATCCTCAAGCACAATTGACAACTATGGAGCATACACCAGGTTTATCTGATGGCCAAGAGGAGATGTATAAGACTCTTGCATGCCACCTGCCAGGGATTAAAGTTAATACCAACGCTCTCCCAATACAATCATCCACTCAATATCCTCTGGCTCACCCAGCATAACCTCTCCCTTGCTGAAGGAGGAGATAAAACTAAATCTATTTCCCTTTGAGGCCTCTGCAGAGGTGAGAGATACTTCCTTTTCTCATGGGGGCTAAATATGGACTCTCTGTACATTATATAGGGACTCACAATCACAGCATAGTCAGCTAAGGGATTTATTGTTCAGTTATTTTTCAGTTGTGTCCGACTTTCCATGACCCCATTTGGGGTTTTCTTGGCAAAGATACTAGAGTGGTTTGCCATTTCCTTCTCTAGCTCATTTTACAGATGAGGAAACCAAGGCAAACAGGGTTAAGTAACTTGCCCAGGGTCACACAGCAAGTGAGGCCAGATTTGAACTCACAAAGATGAGTCTTTCTGACTCCAGGCCCAGCACCTAGCTGCCCTAGCTAAGAGATATTCCCACACTTTTTACAGTCACAAAGATGAATTCTCTGATGGTCATAAAGCAGTATTCTCAGTCTAAAGGCCTTCCTACATGTATTATATCAATAAGGTTTCTCTCCAAAATGAATTCTTTGATGCTGAGGAAGTTGTTTCCTCAGTCTGAATGTCTCTCTCCAATATGAATGTGCTGATGTTGAGTAAGTTCTACAGTCAGGTGGAAGGTCTTTCCACATATAGTACATTCATAAGTTTTCTCTCTAATATGAGTTTTTTTTTTTAAATAAGTTCTGACTTGGAAGGGCAAATTTTTCCATACTCCTCACATTCATAAAGAATCTCTCAAGTATGAATACTCTGATAGACAGTAATACGTGCCTTCCTCCTGAAGGCCTTCTCAACTTTACTACATTCATACAATTTCCCTCCAGAATGAGTTCTTTGATGTTGAATAAGTTCTGGGTTTTAGTTGAAAGTCTTCTCACACTCCTAGCATTCATGAAGAATCTCTTCAGTATGAATTCTCTGGCAGACATAATATCCTCAGTCTAAAAGTCTTCCCATATTCATTTCATTCATGAGGTCTTTCTCCAGCATAAATGCTCTGATGCTGAGTAAGGTGTGTCCTCTGTCCAAAGGACTTCCCATATGTGTTATACTCAAAGGTTTCTCTCCAGCATGATTTTTTTCTGATGCTCAGTAAGATGTGGCTTCCTTCTGAAGGTCTTTCCACATTCACAACATTCATAAAGTTTCACTCCAGTATGAATTCTTTGCTGTTAGATAAAACTTAAGTTACAAAGTAAGTCTTTCCCATCCTGCTTACATTCAAAAGGTCTCTCTCCAGTATGAATGCTCTTATGCACAGTAAGTTGTGTCTTAGTCCTGAAAGCCTTCCCACATTCACTACATTCATAAGATTTCTCATTAGGAAATTCTTTGCTCCCTGAAAGAAAGAATAAAGAGTTGATTAATCATGCCTTTTCTTTCCTTTCCCAAAGTTTCTCATTGCACAGTTTTAGAGCTATTCTTTTGCCTTCCCAATTGAGAAGACTAGTCTCACTGGTCTTTTACAAAGGATCACAGTTTATATTATGTGAAAATGTGATGACTGAGAGTTAACTTATGTAAATGAATTGACTCAGGATGAAATTACCTGGACAGATGAAAAGTAGAATTGGCTAAATACAGAAGGATATACAGAAAATTCACTGAAGAGAACTCCTTAAAAAGCAGAATTAACCAAATGGAAAAACAGACACAAAAATCCACCTAAGAAAAAACTCTATAAAAAGCAAAATTGGCTAAATGGAAAAGGAGGTACAAAAACTCACTTAAAAATTGGAATTGGGCAAATGGAAGCTAATGACTCTCTGAGACATCAAGAAATAATACAACAAAACCAAAGGATAAAAAAAATAGAAAAACATGAAATATCTCATCAGAAAGACAACTGACCTGGAAAATAGACCTGGGAGAGTTGATTTAAGAATTATTGGACCATCTGAAAGCCATGATCAAAAAAAGAGCCTGGACATCATCTTTCAAGAAATTATCAAGGAAAACTGCCCTGGTGTTCTAGAACCAGAGAGTAAAATAGAAATTGAAAACATCCACTGATCACTTCCTGAAAGAGATCCCAAATGAAAACTCCCAAGTAAACTCCCAAATTCCAGAGCTCTCAGATTAAGGACAAAATATTGCAAATAACCAAAATAAAAAAATAATAATTCAAATGCCATGGAGCCACAATCAGGATAATGCAAGATGTAGCAGTTTTTACAGTAAAGGATGGGAGGGCTTGGAATATGATATTCCAGAGGGCAAAAGAACTAAGATTACAAAAGTTGAGAAAGAAAGTACTCTATCAGATTCCTTTAAAGTGACAAATATTGTCCCCATTAAGGAATTCTGGGCAGTAGGACCTTGGGCTAGATTGCATCTGCAACTGGTAGTACACTGTGAAATGCTGGAGATTGGTACTACCTCCCCTACAAAGAACCTAATCAATACATAAATGCTCTTAGAATAACACCAGTTATTTGGTATGAACTTGGAATTAGGGAAACTTTAGAGAGGGAGAGAGGAAAGAAGAGAGAGAGAAAGGGAAAGAAGGAAAGGAAGATGGAAGGAAACAAACATTTATTAAGCATCTATTATGTGCCAAGCACTGTGCTAAGCACTTTAAAAATATGATTTCATTTGATCCTCAAAACCACCCTGTGAGGTATGTGCTATTATTATACATTTATGAGAAAACTGAGGCAGAAAGAGGTGAAGTGATCCGGCTGCAGTATGCCATTATATCATCTACAAAGAGTGGTAGCTTTGCATCTTCTTTGCCTGTTCTACTACCTCTCTTATTTGGCTTTTTAAATCCTTCTTGAGCCCTTCCAAGAAGGCTTTTTGAGCTTGACACCAGTTCATATTTCCCTTTGAGTTTTCTCATGTGGGTATGTTGACAATGTTGTCCTCTTCTGAATTTGTGTTTCAATCTTCCCTGTCCCCATAATAAGAATCTATGGTCATTGCCCATTTCTGCTTTTTGCTCATGGTGTTTGCCTATTTCTTGGCTTTTAAAGTTGAGCTATCCTGCTGGAGCACAAGAGGCACTGACCCAAACTTCTTGTGCTGGGGGCCAGGGATGTGGTCACTGGCTCTGTGTGCTGGGGCCTCAGGTGCTGGCAGCTGGAGGTTGCAGGGGTCTGGCAGCTTACCTGGTGCTGAGCTGGGGTCAGCACAACTGAAGCTTTAGGGGAGGGGTTAGAGGGTCTGGCCCCTGGAGGATGCCTGCTCACAAAGGCTGCTTTGAGGCACTGGAATATTTGGCTGATGAAACATGCCTAACCGCCTGGAGCTGTGCCTCTTAGAGTTGCACTGAAGGTTGTTGGTTGGTTGGAGGACACCTGCCCACTGGCACACGTGGTGGTTTTCCAAGCTGAAGTCCACCAGTTCCCCTGCCTGATCATGGTGTTGGCACTTGCCTGCTCCACCACCCTGGGGCTCATGATCTTCCCCTTGTTTGCTGAGACAGGGCTTGCTGCTGCCTTGCTGGGACACCTCCCCTCTTGTACAATTCCCCTTCCACCAGAGTAAGAGGGACCTTTCCTGTTAATCTCCCAAGTTTCCTGGGCTATAAGACTACTGCACCCCATCTTTCTGCTGGCTCAGTTGTTCCAGGGTTTTTCCTGGGGTGATATTTCTGGGTTTTTAGAGGTCAGTAAGGGAGGGTGGGAGTGACTTATTTCTTACTCCGCCATCCCAGAAGTCCTTCTTTGCCTCCACTAATTCCTTCAATTTCTTTTTCTTCTCTTATTGCTAAAGCTAACATTTCTAGTACAATATTGAATAACAGTGGTGATGATGGACATCCTTGTTTCACCCCCAATTTCACTGGAAATGCTTCTATATTATCCATATTACGTATAATGCTTGCTAAAAGTTTTAGATAAATGCTACTTATCATTTTTAGGAAGACCCCATTTATTCCTATGCTTTCTAGCATTTTTAATAGGAATGGGTGTTGTATTTTGTCAAAAGCTTTTTTCTGCATCTATTGAGATAATCATATGATTTCTGTTAATTTTGTTGTTGATGTGGTCAATTATGCTGATAGTTTTCCTAAGATTGAATCAGCCCTGCATTCCTGGTAAAAATCTTACCTGGTCATAGTCTATTATCCTTGGGATAAGTTGCTGTAGTCTCTTTGCTAATATTTTAAAATTTTTACATCCATATTCATTAGGGAAATTGGTCTGTAATTTTCTTTCTCTGTTTTGGCTCTTCCTGGTTTAGGTATCAGCACCATATTTGTATCATAAAAAGAATTTGGTAAGACTCCTTCGCCTGTTTTCCCAAATAGTTTATATAGTATTGGAATTAATTTTTCTTTAAATGATTGATACAATTCACTTGTAAATCCATCTGGCCCTGGAAGTTTTTTCTTAGGAAGTTCATTGATGGTTTCTTCAATTTCTTTTTGTGAAATTTTATTTCCTCTTCTGTTAATCTGGACAATTTATAGTTCTATAAATATTCATCCATTCCACTAAGATTGTCAAATTTATTGGCAAACAGTTGGGCAAAATAGCTCCTAATTATTGTTTTAATTTCCTCTTCATTGGTGGTAAATTCATCTTTTTCATTTTTGATACTAGTAATTTGATTTTCTTTTTTATTTTTATAAGATTAACCAAAGGTTTATCTATTTTATTGTGTTTTTTTCCTCACAAAACAGCTCTTAGCTTTATTTATTAGTTCAATAGTTTTCTTACTTTCAATTTTATTAATCTCTCCTTTTCTTTTCAGAATTTCTAATTTGGTATTTAATTGAGGATTTTAAATTTGTTCTTTTTCTAGCTTTTTTAGTTGCATGCCCAATTCATTAATCTCCTCTTTCTCTATTTTATTTATGTAATCATTTAGTGATATAAAATTTCCCTTAAGAACGGATTTAGCTCCATTCCGTAAGTTTTGGTATGCTGTCTCATTATTGTTATTCTCTTGGATGAAGTTATTGATTTTTTCTGATTTGTTGTTTGACCCACTGATTCTTTAGGATTAGATTATTTAGTTTCCAATTATGTAATTTTTATTGCATCATGATCTGAAAAGGATGCATTTAATATTTCTGCCTTTCTGCATTGGATTGTGAGGGTTTTATGCCATAATACATGGTGTAGGTGCCATGTACCACTGAGAAAAAGGTATATTCCTTTCTATCCCCATTCAGTTTTCTCCAGAGGTCTCACATATCTAACTTTTCTGAAATTCTGTTCACCTCCTTAACTTCTTTATTGTTTATTTTGTGGTTACTTTTATCTAGTTCTGAGAGGGGGAGGGGGAGGTCCCCCACTAGTATAGTTTTGCTGTCTATTTCTTTTTTTAACTTCCTTAACTTCTCCTCTAAGAATTCAGATGCTATAACAGTTAGTGCATAAATGTTTAGTAATGATATTGCTTCATTGTCTATGGTACCTTTTAACAGGATGTAGTTTCCTTCCTTACCTCTTTTAATGAGATCTATTTTAGCTTTTAGATAAGGTTTGCTACTCCTGCTTTTTTTTTTTCACTTCAGCTGAAGCAAAATATATTGTACTTCAAACTTTTACCTTTATTCTGTGTGTATCCCTCTGCTTCAAATGTGTTTCTTGTAAACAACATATTGTAGGATTATGGTTTTTAATCTACTCTGCTATCCCTTTCCATTTTATGGGAGAGTTCATCCCATTCACATTCACAGTCATGATAACTGTGTCTTTCTCTCTGAATTTCCATTTTTTCCCCTGAAGGATTATGCTTAGTTTTGCTGGGTAGGTGATTCTTGGTTGTAGTCCTATCTCCTTTGCCTTCTGGAATATTATACTCCAAGACCTGCAGTCCCTCAATGTAGAAGCTGCTAAATCTTGTGTTATCCTGATTATGTTTCCACAATACTTGAATTGTTTCTTTCTGGCTGCTTGCAATATTTTCTTCTTGACCTGGAACTCTGGAATTTGGTTACAATATTCCTAGAAGTTTTGCTTTGGGGATCTCTTTCAGGAGGTGAGCAGTACATTCTTTCCATTTCTATTTTGCCCTCTGGTTCTAAAATATCAGGGCAGTTTTCCTTGATAATTTCTTGAAAGATGATGTCTAGGCTCTTTTTTTAATCATGGCTTTCAGATGGGCCAATAATTTGTAAATTATCTCTCCTGGATCTATTTTTCAGGTCAGTTGTTTTTCCAATGAGATACTTCACAGTCTTCTATTTTTTCATTCTTTTGGTTTTGTTTTTTGCAGTGTCTTCATTTCTCATAAAGTTACTAGCTTCTAATTATTCCATTCTAATTTTTAAGGAAGTATTTTCTTCAGTAAGCTTTTGGACTTCCTTTTCCATTTGACCAATTTTGCTTTTTAAGGCATTCTTCTCATTGGCTTTTTGGATCTCTTTTGCCATTTGGGCTAGGCTATTTTTTAAAAAATTTTTTTTTTTTTAGGCAATTTGGGTTAAGTGACTTACCCAGGGTCACACAGCTAGTAAGTGTTAAGTGTTTGGTCTAAGGCCAAATTTGAACTCAGGTCCTCCTGACTTCAGGGCCGGTGCTCTATCCACTGCACCACTTAGTTGCCCCTCATATTTTTCTTGGAGGCTTTGGATGTAGGAGCCTTGACTTTGTTGTCTTCTTCTGGTTGTATGTTTTGATCTTCTTTGTTACCAAACTAAGATTCTATGGTCTGACTTTTTTTTGTGCAGTTTGCTCATGATCCCAGCCAATTACTTAAGTTATAAACTCTTTGTTAAGGTAGGGGTTTGCTTCCAGTGTGGAGAATGTACTGTCCCAAACTTTGGGGGTTTTGTGCAGCTGTTTTCAGAGATACTTCTACGGACCTGTAAATTTTCAGTCTTCCAAGGTGCTATGATGAAGGGCGAGGTGTTTATTCCTTTCCTGGCCTGTGCTCTGGTGTATGAGTGACCACAAGCACTCTTTTCTGTCTTGGAACTCTGAGGAGGATTTCTTCTCCACCGCCACTACAAGCTCCACTACTCCAGTGCTCCTCCTCAGGACCATGACCTGTGACCACATCCAAGAACTGTGACCCAGATCCAAGCACGGGCAAAGCAAGAGAGTCCTACACCAGCAAAGAGATTCCTGCAATCCCCCTCTCATCAGCCACTCGATTCCCCCTCAGTCTGTGGGCCAGAAGATCTGGAGGCAGCTGCCCCCTGTGGCCACACTTGGGAACTGCGGCTGAGACTGTGCTTCTCTCTTACCATGGTCACAGACTTTTCCTACTAACCTTCTAAGTTGTCTTTGGCGTTCATGAATTGAGAAGTCTGGAAACTGCCACAGCTGCCCACGATTCAGTCCTCTGAAGCCTGCTCCAGTTTTGCTGAGGCCTGCACACCCACACCAAACTGTGTTTCTCTCCCAGCCTGGTGCGATATACCTTTCCAATCAACCCTCCATGTTGTCTTGGGCTGGAAGTTTGTTTCACTCTGTCTTTTTGTGGATTCTGCTGCTTTAGAATTTGTTTAGAGCCATTTTTTAGAGGTATTTGGAGGGGTTTGGGGGAGAGCTCTAGCAAGTCACTGCTTTTACTCCAGCATCTTGGCTCTGCCCTCCCCCCCCCCTTTTTTTTTGTTCAGTCTTTTCCCTTCGTATTCTTACCTTAGATGGCATGGGTACATTTGCAAGCTCTCAAAGTCATCTACTTTTTGTGGATAGTCTTTCTTTATTCCATTCTTTTCCTTATTCCATTCAAATATGTACCATTTAGAGTAGAGTAAGGATTTATTCATCTTCCAGGTAATTTCATCCTGTCAATTCATTTACATATGTTAACTTTGAGTCATCATACTCTTGCATAAGATAAGGTGTGATCCTTAGTGAAAGACCAGTGAGACTAGCTTTCTCAAGTGGGATGGGAAGAGAATAGCTCTAAAATCTTTGAGCAATTAAGAACCCTGGGAAAGGGAAGAAGAGGCATGGTTAATCAGCTCTTTATTCTTTCTTTCAGAGAGCAAAGAATTTACTGGAGAGAAAACTTATGAATGTAGTGATTGTGGGAAGATCTTCAGGACTAAGACACAACTTACTGTGCATCAGAGAATTCATAACGGAAAGGTTTTTTATGAATGTAAGGAGTATGCAGAGGCCTACCATCACAACTCAGATCTTATTAAACATCAAAGAATTCATACAGGAGAGAAACCTTATGAATGTAATGAATGTGGAAAGGCCTTCAGGAGGAAGCCACATCTTACTGAACATAAGAGAATTCGTACTGGAGAGAAATGTTTTGAATCCACTGAATTTGGGAAGGCCTTCAGGATGAAGGCATATCTCATTGTCCATCAAAGAGTTCATACTGGAGAGATTCTTTACAAATGTAAGGAGTGTGGGAAGGTTTTCCACTATAATTCAGCACTTAATAGACATCAAAGAATTCCTTTTGAAGAGAAATCTCATGAATGAAATGAATGTAGGAAGGCCTCTGGAAGCCACAATTTACTATGCATCACATCATTCATAGTGGAGAAAGACATTATGAATGTAATGAATGTGGGAAGTCCTTCAGGAGGAAGGTGTATCTTACTGATCATCAGAGAATTCATACTGGAGTGAAACCTTATAAATGTTGTAAATGTGGTAAAGCCTTAAAGGCATATTTTATTATACATCAGGGAATTCATACTGGAGAGATTCTTTATGAATGTGAGGAGTGTGGGAAGGCTTTTGATCACAACTGAGATCTTATTCAATGTCAAAGAATTCATACTGGAGAGAAACCTTATGAATGTAGGGAGTGTAGAAAGACCTTCAGGAGGAAGTCAAAGCTTACTGAGCATCAGAGAATTCATACAGGAGAGAAACCTGATGAGTGTAATGCATGTGGGCAAGCCTTTAGACAGAAGACACAATTTTATGTCCATCTAAGAATTCATAGTGGAGAGATTCCTCATGAATGTAAGGAGTATGGGAAGTCTTTCCTCTACAACACAGAACTTATTAAACATCAAAGAATTCATAGGGGAGAAAAGCCTTATGAATGCAGTGAATGTGGGAAGGCCTTCAGGAAGAAGTCATATCTTACTCTGTATCAGAGAGTTCATACTGGAGGGATTTTTTGTGAATGTAAGGAGTGTGGGACATCTTGCCTCTACAAATCAGATCTTAGTGTACATCAAAGAATTCACACTGGAGAGAGACCTTATCAATGTAATGAATGTGTGAAGTCTTTCAAACAGAGGACACAACATACTCAACATCGGATCATTCATACTAGAGAGAGACCTTATGAATGTAAAGAATGTGGGAAAACCTTCAAACTGAAGACATATCTTGCTCAGCATCAAAGAATTCATTCTCAAAAGAAGTCTTAAGATTGTAATCCATGTGGGAAAGCCATTTGATTGAGGATACTACTTTATGCCCATCAGAGAATTCATACTGGAGAGATTCCACATGAATGTAAGGAGTATGAGAAGGCTTTCCACTACAATACAGATCTTACTGGACATCAGTGAATTCATATAGCAGAGAGACCTTATAAATGTAATGAATGTGGGAAGACCTTCAACCTGAGAACAGAACTTACTCAACATCAGATCACTCATACTGGAGAAAGACCCTATGAATGTCAAAAATGTTGAAAGACCATCAGACTAAAGACATATCTTGCTAAGAAAACTAAGGACAAATCAAAGAATTCATTCTGGAGAGAAACATTATGAGCGTAAGTCAGGTGAGAAGACCTTTAGACTGAAGACTTTACTTTATGTCTATCAGGGAATTCTTACTTGACAGAAGCCTTATGAATGTTGTTAATGTGGGAAGGCCTTCAGGAGGAAGCCAGAACTTACTCTGCATCAAAGAATTCATAGTGAAGAGAAACCTTATGAATGTTGTTAGGCCTTCAGGAGGAAGTCAAAACTTACTCTGCATCAAAGAATTCATACTGAAGAGAAACCTTATGAGTGTAATGCATGTGGTAAGGTCTTTAGACTGAGGATACAACTTTATGTCCATCTGAGTATTCCTACTGAAGAGTTTCCTCATGAATATAAGGATTGTGGGAAGGCCTTCTACTACAACCCAGAACTTATTCAACATCCAAGAATCTTTACTGGAAAGAAACCTATGAATGTAGTGAATGTGGGAAGACTTTTAAAAGGAAAGCACACATTATTGTAAATAAGAGATTTCATACTGCAGTCAATGTACATTATGTCAGACTGTGGCCTGTCAGACCATTGTGACCTCAGAAGACTCTAGAGCAAGCCAGGCACACATAGTCCATATGAACTTTTGGAATGGAGATGTCTCTAAATTTGGGCATCTCACATTTATTTTAAGCTACTGAAATTCTGCTTTGCTCATAGAGCAAATGATGTGGGCATGCCATGATGGGTGGTCCTTTGCCAGTGTCTCACATGTCTCACAATTGATTCCAAAGTTCCTCAGAGAGACCTTGAGGGTGTCCTTGTATCAATTCTTCTGACCTCTGTGTAAATGGTTGCCTTATGTGAGTTCTCTGTAAAATAATCTTTTAGGCAAACATGGCCAGCCTATGGGAGTTTCACTCTGCAGTAGAGTTTGAATGTTGGGCAATTCAGCTTGACAAAGAACCTCAGTATCTAATACCTTATCTTGTTAGGTGGTCTTTAGAATCTTCCTAAGACAATTCAGATTGAAGTGACTCAGTTTCTTGGCATGGCACTGGTATACTATCTAGGTTTCCTAGGCATACAACAGTAAGGTCAGCAAAACAGCTCCATAGACTTTCATTTTGGTAGGCAGCCTAATACCTCTTCTCTCCCACACCTTTCTTCAGAGCCTCCCAAACCTGGAGCTAACTCTGGCAATGTGTGTGTCAACCTCATCATTTATATGTACCTTCCTGGAAAATGTCCTGCCACGGTAATTAAACTTATCCACAACATTCAAAATTTCTCCATTTGCTGTAACTGATAGCTTCACATATGGGTGGTGTGGTGCCAGCTGGCAAAGAACCTCTGTTTTATTGGTGTTAATTGCTAGGACAAAATTAGCACAAGCATCAGAGAATTAATTCATACTTTGTTGCATCTCAAAAAAATCAAGCATCAACTCTCCCTCCCTTTAGTCATTGCTTGTAGTCTTTTCAAGTTAAATAGCTTACTGTCAGTATTGTAGCTGACTTTGATGCCATTTTTGTTTTCATTGAAGGAATCTGACAACATTACTGAAAACATCATGCTAAAATGCATGGGAGCAAGCACACAGCCCTACGTCACTCCATTGGTGACTGGGAAAGTGCGAGAGCATCATCCATTATCCGAACCCGTGCAAGCATGCTGTTATGAAACTGATGTACCATACTAATGAACTTCTCCAGGCAAAAGAATTTTGCTATGATTTTCTACAAGCCCTCATGACTAACAGTATCAAAGGCCTTGGTCAAATCGATGAATGTTGTATACAGACATCTGTTCTGCTCTTGGCATTTCTTCTGGAATTATTGGGCAGCAAACATCAGATCAACCATTCCTCAGTCCTTTATGAAGCCTTTCAAATAGATGACCATTTTCCAGGTGAAGGACCATCCTATTAATGAGAACTCAGGTGAAAATCTTGTTGGTAATCACTAAGAAAGAATCCCCTGTGATTCCCACAGGACAACCTATTTCTTTCTTTTTTTTTTTTTAATAGAGATGGATGATGGAGGCATCCTTGAATTCCTAGGAAATGACCTCCTCTTGCAATATAACCTGGTAAATTCCAGTCAGCTTTTGTATGAGCAGTGGAACCCAGTACTTTGTAAATTTCAGCTGGAATAGAATCAGCCACTTTGCCACACAAGAGGAGCCTGATGACTTTCAAAACCTCTTCAGTTGGAAGGCTTTCAGCCTAGGGTCAGAACTTACTGGGTGTCAGAGAATTCATATTGGAGAAAAACTTCATGAACAGTGTAGGAGGGTCTGCTCCTTCCTCCTAAGGACAGTACTTACTTGTCATCAGAGAATTCATATTGGAGGAAAGTTATATGAATGTAACGAATATGGGAAGACCTTCAAACTGAAAGGGCACATTTTACTATGCAGCAGAGAATTGATATTAGAGAAAAAACCTTATGCATGTAGTGAAGGAAGAAAATTATTCAACCTAAGGATATAAGACAGAGCCAAGATGGTACAGTAAAGCCAACATTTTTGCCTTACTCTCCTAACCCTCTCTACAATTTAAAAAACACACCAAACCAGATTTTGAGTGGGAGAGTTAAGAATCAGTCATAAGGAGTCATTTTCCAGTCCAGGGCAACTTATAAAGACAGAAAAAGTGTTATTTAGACATTGGAGTGGGAGCTGGCCAGGAATGCAGCACATAGTATGTTCCAGCAACAGGGAGTGGCCCAGAACCTTGGGAAGTTAAGAGAATGGAAGACCTGGTTAGAAAGAAATTCCAGGGATGCAAGATTGGTGACATTTGGCAGCTCCATTGCTCATTACCCAGTTCAGATTTGCAGTTCAAAGATGGAGAGGAGCATTGGTGGTAGCAAGGGAATAGTGCACTTTCTTGTGTAAGGGCCAAGTGAAATGAAGTGAAGGGCCACAGTGAAGACCAAGAGGGCAGTTACTCAACCTCTCCCCAGATCATATCATCTTGGAAGCACAGAAAACTTACATGCACCCAAACCTAGCTCAGAAAGTTGTAGGACATAAAAATCAGAGGACTAGGTCAGTTACCCACTCCCCAACTTCCCCAGAGGTGACCAGTTTTTACATAAAGTCCAAACTGAAAAAGGGCTGAAAAAATGGGCAAACAAAAAAAGAACCTGATCATAAAAGTCTATTGTGGTGACTATGGGAGCTCAAGAAATAGGCTCAGAAGAAGACAATGAATTGAAAATATAAGCAGACTCTCCAAGAAAAATGCAAATTGGACACAAACCCAACAAACATTCCTAGAAGAGCTTAATAAAAAAATTTTTTAATGATTTGTAAGATCAGAGTGATAAAGGAAATATTGGGAAAAAATTAGAGTAATGCAAGAAAATTATAAAATGAGAACTAACCACTTTGTAAAAGAGGAACAAAAATACTGAAAATGAAAATAACTCCTTAAAAAATCAGAATTGACCAAACAGCAGAACAGGAAAAAATCTCAGAGAAGAAAATAACTCCTTTAAAAATTTAAATTTTTTAATTGGAAACTAAGGGCTCCATGAGACATCAAAAAAATGAACAAAATAATGTCAGGAGATTGAAAATATTAGAATAAAATGTGAAATGTCTCATAGGGGAAAAAAACTGATTTAGAAAATAGATCAAGGAGAGATATTTTAAGAATTATTGAACTACCTGAAAGCCATGACCAAGAAAAGATTCTGGACATAATCAAGAAATTATAAAGAACAATTTTCCAGATATCTTAGAACCAGAGGGCAAAGTTAAAATGGAAAGAATCCACCAATCACCTTTTTTAAAAGACCCCAAAATGAGAACTTTCAGGAATATAGCCAAACCCCAAGGCTCCTAGATCAGGATCACACAGTAAAGGGGTGGAAGGCTTGGAATATGAGATTCTGGAAAACAAAGGAAGTAGGATTCCAACCTAGATTAACCTACGCAGCAAAACTAAGTATAATCCTACAAGACTGGAGATAAGTGTGAGGAGAGGACAGACATATAATGAAATAGAAGACTTTCAAGAATTCCTGGTGAAAAGACCAGAACTTAATAGAAAATTTGACATTCAAACAGAAGGATCAGAAACAAAAAAGGTAAATGTATTATAGAAGTCACAAGGGACTTAATAAGGTTGAATTGTTTATGGTCTTTATAGTCTAAATATTGTTTATAAGATTTAAATTTTTATATAGCATTAGAATGATACATGTAACCCCTCAAAACTTCATCATTATTAAGACAGAAGGAGGCCACTTAAGAGAATGTGGTATGAGGCTAATATGTTGGGATGTTGGAAATTTATCTTACAAAAGAGGTGTGTCAAAAAGTTTTTTAAAAGTAGAGGGAAAAGTAGTACTGGAAATAGAAATCTAACTTACCTAACAGGCAGAGAAGGGGCAAGAAAAAGGAAAGGGTAAGAAGAGGGAGGGAAGATTAAGAGAGGCAGTGGTCAGAAGCAAAACTTGTTGGACAGGGACACAGCAATTTTAACTGTGAATTGTGTGTGTGGTTTGTCCTTCATTCTCAGAGAGGACCATGACATCAGGAAGATGATGCCATGACTTGCAGGTGAACTGGATTTAAGTGAGGCAGAGCTGTGCAAAGTCACCAGCCTCACTTTCTCCTTCCATCTGGGACCAGTGGCCAGATATCAATCAGGACAACTGGAGAGAACCAGGATGCAGTGGGAGACCTTGGCTATTTTAAGCTAAGGTCTTTCCGGGTTCTCATTTTGAGTGAGGCAACACCCATTCGGTGAATAGGTCTCTTTAAGAAAGAAGGACAAACCACAACCTGTGAGTAGTCCGAGCTGCCTGAATGGTGACCCAGCTGGCCAGTTCCAGTTGGGCAACTCAGCTCGTCCTCTCCTCTTTTCTCCTTTCCTCTCCTGTGAATATGAATTGGATGAACCCACTCTTTAAACCAGAAGCTACAGCAGAATAGATTAGAAACCAGAATCCATTTGATCCTCACAAAAGCCCTGCAAGTACTGCATGTGGAGCAGGAGTTTCCATTGTCCTGCCTAGAGAGAGCATTCTTCTCCATGGCAATGCCATTTGTCCATTGTTTCTTTCTTTCTTTTTTTTTTTTTAGTGAGGCAATTGGGTTTAAGTGACTTGCCCAAGGTCACACAGCTGGTACGTGTCAAGTGTTGGGTCTGAGTCCAGATTTGAACTCAGGTCCTCCTGACTTCAGGGCCGGTGTGTCCATTGTTTCTACAGGACAGCATACAGAATCAACAACCTACAGGCTTTTTTTTTTTCCAACCTGAATTTTGTACACATGTTGTTAGTTTGCTCTAGAGGAAGCACACCATATTATAATCTCTACAGGTCATTGGAAAATTCCCATTACCTAGATATTTTCTGAAACTTGCTGAGCACAATCTCAGTTCTCTGCCCTTCTTGATCTTAACTCTTGAAGCCAACTTCTATGTCACATTGCCTGTTTACCACCACTGGGATTTGAAGGTTCCTGCACACACACACACACACACACACACACTAAAATGAAAGCTCATGGAAATTTAGAGACACACAGATGCAGAGATTGAATTTCTTACAGTTTTCACTTGCTTCACTTTTTTTTTTTAAACCCACAGGCTTTTGCAGTAATGTTAAGCTCTCTTGAAACCCAATGACTTACCTCAAGCCTAGGCTTTTCATTCCTCAGGTAAAAGGAAGAAGAGACTAAGAGTGAAAAGCAGAGCCAGAAACAAGCAACCAGAAATCTGAGAAAAAGCAGGGAATACAAATACAAGGGAGAAAATCTGGCCACAAAAGTTAACATTTATTAAGTGCTTTCTACATGCCAGGTCCTGTACTGTGTGGAGGTTAGTTTCTGAAAATCAAAATGTCTAAAATCAAAGGTGAAAATTTGCCTTCCTACACCTTTAAATTGCCCTAGATGTATGAGACAGTAGCTTTAAACACAAGACTGGAAAGGGACTAGGAAAATCATAACTTCAGAAGCTTGATAATGAAGCCTTCCTCCCACCTCTTGGCAGAGAGCTGATGGGATTTAGAATGAGACATGCATTTTCAGACATAGTCTATATCTTGATTTATTTTACATACCTTTTGAAGTGGGGCTTCAACTTTGGTGGTGGAGTGAGTTAGTGGAAAGTGGTAGGGATAGAGACTGGATCTGTGGCTTCAGTGGTATAAGGAATTCTCAGATGAGTAAACTCCATCTACCAGTGCAGGTCAACACTTTCTCTGCAACTTGAAAAGTCCTCTGGGGACGGTAAAATACCACATCAAGTATACACCACAGTTATTTTATATGTATATATATATATATATTTATTTATTTATTATTATTATTATATTCTTGAAGAGGTGAGAAGCCACATGACTTTGTGCTATGCAACTTCTAGTCTTAGAATTAGCTATTATACTCAGCAGTTTAAGTATTGGGATCAGACAGCAGGTATGAATTGGAGGTTCAACTGGAACACAGTCCTTCCTATCTCTCTGACCAGCTCTGTAGCCACTATATGATGCTGCCTTTGGGGAAAGTGATAGCAATTTCAAAAAAAAAAAAAGAAAGAAAGAAACAGTATCGGTAACATTAAAAAATAAAATACATAGAAGAAAACAAAAAGAACTCCAGAAGATGACACTGAATAAACTTGATTACTATCTTGTTAAGTGTAATATATACTTCAAAGAACAAACTGCACAGAATAAGAGTTTATGGCTTTGTCCAATACCTTCTTTTTTTGGTATTCCTTATGAATCAGATTGTACTTACGGAGGCTGAATTCATAACTTTTAAAATGAAAGAGGAAGGCAGAGAAGAGCATCTCTGATCTGTAAAGGAAAACTGCATTAGAGAAGAGATGAAGCAGAGAGAGTTGCTCTGGAGACTGATGTACATTTTATTTTTCACAATTCGCAGACAAGCTGTAGATAAAGAATGGGGGAAGTGTGTATGTGTATGCATCTGTATGTGTGTGTATGTGTCTGTTGGAGGTGGGGCTAAGACATATTCAAATATAACCAAAAAATAAAGGAAAGACTTGGCTGGCAGGGAATTGATTATTCCAGAACTTTTGGAAGGACTTCACATACGTTACTATAGAAGTTACTCATAACATTTTATTTTTTTCTTTTTGCAAGAAGAGTACAAAGGAAAATCAACGGAAGTAATAATCACTAGCATTTACCTAATTTTGAATTCCAAATTTTCTGTGCCCCTCCTTCACTTCCCTTTTCCCTAAGACAGCAAGCAATTTGACATAAATTATATATGTGCAATCATGCAAAACATTTCCATATTAGTCATGTGAAAGAAGAAATAGAACAAAAATAAAAAAAGACACACCTACAAAAAATAAAGAAGGTGAAAATAGTATGCTTTCATCTACATTCAGACACCATCAGCTCTTTCTTTGGATGTGGATAGCGATTTTTCATCATGAGTCTTTTGGAATTGTGTTGGATAATTGTGTTACTGAGAATAGGTAAGTCATTCATAGTTGATCATTGTAAAATGTTGCTATTTCTGTGTACAATGTTCTGGTTCTGCTGACTGTTTTTTTTTTTCTTTTCTTTTTTTTTTTTAGTAGATAATGGGGTTATGTGACTTGCCCAGGGTCACACAGCCAGTGTTATGTGTCTGAGGCTGGATTTGAACTCAGGTCCTCCTGAATCCAGGGCCGGTGCTCTATCCACAGCACCACCTAGCTGCCTCTGGTTCCGCTCACTTTGTATTAGTTCATGTCTTTTTGGGTTTTTCTGAAATCTGCCCGCTTATCACTTCTTATACCACATTAGGATTCCATTATATTCATATACCTAAACTTGTTCAAACATTCCCCATTGATGGATATCCTCTCATTTTCCAATTCTTGCCACCACAAAAAGAGCTGCTATAAATATTTTCATACATGTATGAAATACCTTTTCCCAATTTTATACCTTTTGCCATTTTTATGATCTTTTTGGGATACAGACCTAGTAGTACTATTGATGGATCAAAGGGTATGCAGTTTTATAGCCCTTTGGGCATAGTTCCTAATTGCTCTCCAGAATGGTTGGATCAGTTCACAACTTTACCAACAGTATCCCAATTTTCCCACATCCCCTCCAACATTTATTATTTTCCTTTTCTGTTATATTAGCCAATCTGACAGGTGTGAGGTAGCACCTCAGGGTTTTAATTTGCATTTCTCTAATAGTGATTTAGAGCAATTTTTCATATGACTAGATAGCTTTGACTTCTTCATCTGAAAACTGCCTGTTCATATTCTTTGACCATTTATCAATTGGGGAATGACTTGTATTTTTATAAATTTGACTTAGTTCTCTATATATTTAAGAAATGAGACTTTTATCAGAGATACTGGCTATAAAAATTGTTTCCCAGTTTTCTGCTTTCCTTCTAATCTTGGTTGCATTGGTTTTGTTTTTGTAAAAACTTTTTAATATAATAAAAACTATGTATTTTACGTATTTTAATGCTCTCTGTTGTTTGGTTTTAAGTTCTTCCCTTCTTCATAGATCTGATAAGTAAACTATTCCTTGCTCTCCTAATTTGCTGATGATATCACCATTTATATCTAAATCATGTATCCATTTTGACCTTACTTAGCATATAGTCTAAGATGTTCTACACCTAATTTCTGCCACACTATTTTCCAGTTTTCCCAGCAGTTTTTGTCAAATAGTGAGTTCTTGTCCCAAAAGCTGGGGCCTTTGAGTTTATCAAATACTAGACTACTGTGGTCATTTACTACTATGTTTTGTGTACCTAATCTATTCAAGGTTTGGAATTTCTTACAAGAGATAGCATAGCAGGGATAGTATGTTTATTGATTGACTGACTTGGAGTTAGAAGGACTTGAAATTGTTTCTTGCCTTTAATAAAGAGTAGCCATGTAACCATGACCTTAAGCTCTTTGTGTGTCAATTTTCCCAACTGTAAAATGGTAATCATAATACCAGCAATATTTAGCTCAAAGGGTTATAGTAAGGCTCAGATGAGGTCATGTATATAAAATGCTATATATATGTCCCTTATTACTTAAGTGTTTATGATAATCCTGAGTGAGTCTTTCTGAACAATTGGAAAAATATTAATTGTTCATGGTTAGGACCAGCCAATATAACAAAAATAACAATTCTACCTAAATTAATCTACTTATTTGTGCCTTATAAAACTACCAAAAATTATTTTACAGAACTATAAAAATAATAACAAAATTCAACTGGAAGAACAAAAGGTCAAGAATATCAAGGGAATTAACAAAAAAAAAAATGTGAAGGAAGGTGCCCTAGCTGTACCAGATCTCAAACTGTATTATAAAGTGGTAATCATCAAAACAATTTGGTACTGACTAAGAAATAGAGTGGTGGATAAGGGGAATAAGTTAACTACACAATACACTATAATAAAAGGCCATAGTAATTTAGTTTTTGATAACACAGATACAAGCTATTGAAAGAAAAACTTACTATTTGACAAAAATTGGAAAACAGCATGGCAGAAAGTAGGTAAAGACCAATTTATCCAACATGGGTGATACCATAAGCAAATTAGGGGAGCATGGCTGTCAGATCTATGGAAAAGGGAAGAATTTAGAACCAAACAAGAGACAGCATTACAAAATGTAAAATGGATAATTTTAATTATATGAAATTTAAAAGTTTTTGCACAAACAAAACCAATGCAACCACAATTAGAAGGAAAGCAGAAAGTGGGAAAAATTTTTTACAACAAGTCTCTCTGATAAAGGTCTCATTTCTCAAATATATAGAGAACTGAGTCAAATTTATAAGAATACAAGTCATTCCTTACATGAACTGATGCTGAGTGAAGTGAGCAGAACCAACAGAACATTGTACACAGTAATAGCGACATTGTGTGATCAACTGTGATAGATTTAACTCTTCTCAGCAATACAAGGATCCAAGACAATTCAAAAAGACTAACGATGGAAAATGTTATCCACATCCAGAGAAAGAACTATGGAGTCTGAATGCAGATCGAAGCATTCAATTTTCACTTTTTTCCCCATTGTGGCTTTTCCTTTTTGTTCTCTTTCTTTCACAGCATGACTGATGTGGAAATGTTTAACAGGGCTGTGCATGTATAACCTATATCAAATTGCTTGCATCTTGGGGAAGGGGGAGAGGAGGGAGAAAAATATGGAACTCAAAATTTTATAAAAATGAATGTTGAAAATTATCTTTACATGTAATTGGAAAAAATACTATTAAAAGAAAAAATGAAATTATTTATGGATTTGCAAAAGCTAATATCAGTTTCATTTTTAATACAGAAACAATTTCTATTTAAAAATTTAAAAAAAGCATACATTCTGCAATTGATAAATGGTCAAGAGATGTTAACAGGCAGTTTTAAGACAAAGAAATCAAAGCCATCTATAATCATGAAAAAATGCTCTAGATCACTATTAAAACAACTCTTGAGGTACCATCTCACATCTATAAGATTGGTTAATATCACAGAAAAGGAAAATTATATATGTTGGAGGAGATGTGGGAAAACTGGAACACTAATGCATTGTTGATGGAATTGTGAATTGATCCAATCATTCTGAAGAGCAATTAGGAACTATGCCCAAGGGGCTATAAAACTGCATACCCTTTAATCCAGTAATAACCACTACTAGGTCAGTATTCCAAAGAGATTTTAAAAATACAAAGGAAAAAGACCTATTTGTACAAAAATATTTTTAGCTCTTTTTGTGGTGGCAAAGAATTTGAAATTGAGGAGATGTCCATCAGTTGATGAATGGCTGAACAAGTTCTGTTGTATGATTGTGATGGAGTATTATTATAAAATAATAAATGAGGATGGTTTCAGAAAAACTTGTGAAGACATGAACTTATTATGTGCAGTAAAATTAATATTATAAGGATGATCATCAATTGGGGAATAGCTAAACAACTGTGGTATATGATTATAATGGAATATTATTATGCTATAA
>NW_020953708.1:276125-336546 GCF_900497805.2 Vombatus ursinus
CATCAGATAGCTTAACTTCTCTGGAAGGGGGAAGGGGAGGGAGGGAACTGTCTATTATGGGATAATAGTGCTCTATTCACGGTGCCACCTAGCTACCCCTTTTCCTCATTGGCTTTCAAGAAAAAACTGGGATTGATATTACTTGATATTATTTGACTGTAAGTACTGTGCACTCAAATAAATAAGAACATTTAATAAACAACTGTAACAAATAAAGGAGAACAAAGCTCACAAAAGAGTTCTGAATGATGTAAAAAATGAGAATAAAATAATGATTGTGATCCCATGACCACTTTATGTTCTCCTTCCTTACCTGGAAGTCAGAGCAGTAGGAAGCAGAGGACCTGAGCTGGTGACCCCATCTTGACGCCATTTATGCCTTGCCCAATGCTGATTCCTGGGGTGGAGACAGTGACAAGCTCATTAATAAGGGCTCTGAGCACCAGAAACAGAATGGAGGTGGGGGAGGAGAGCCCAAAAAACAGGATGGTCTGGGAGTGAAAAGCTGAACTTCCAGCCACAGAGTTTGTTCACCTTCTCTGCTCACTCCCACCAACTGAACTCTCTTTCCATATAAAATATATCTTAAATGCAAAAGGCATGTTCATGCAACTTTAAATAATCTCTGATGCTGGTAATTTGGGGTGGGGAAAGCACTTTAAAGTAAATCAACACCCTAAGGGATCTTTTCCCTCGATTAACTCTGCTCAGCTACAATAGGGATCCTTCCCTCTTTTCACAACTCTATTTGATTTTCTTGCTCACATCAACCATCGACCTCAATGCCAGAGTCCATGGTCTCAATGGATGCCTATAGAGGCTACTCTATATCAGCACTGGAATCTGGGGGTTATTTTAAAGAAAACCTGCACACAGGGATAACAAAGTTATCCCCTTCCCCAGTAGGAGCACCCCTGTGCTCTGTGATGTGTTATCAAGGTTCTGTATTAGAAAAGATTCTTAGAGAGTTAGGATATCAGAAGGAGGCAGTCATGGTTTGGGGTTCCACCTTCCCTCTCCTGACAGGCCAGACACGTTAACTCTGTGGGGAGTTGCTTTACTCTTAGTCACCATTTCTGGTACCAGTTTTGTGGCTTTGTCTCTTCAGGACTACCATCTGGCCATCTTAGTTTTCATGATAAGATGCAGGGACTAGAATGCCTCACTGTGCTAAAAGCAGGCTGAAAGCTTTCTAAACTGGTCAAAGGTTGAGGCAGCATACCCAGGTAAGAAATTGCCTAACAAATTTCTGGCAGTACCCCAGGCTATGAGTTCTCCTTTTGACTCCAGTTTCTGGGGTTGATCCTTCCTCTAGAATCTGTAGGGCAAACCATGTTAGAATTTCAAGAAGAGAGATGAAGAACCCATGACCTATTGGTATTCACTAATGGCTGGGGACTGGGGAACTGTACAAGTGGAGAAATGGAGTGACCATAAGGAGTGAGCCTTACTCACAGAGGTGATAGAGAAATTTTGAATGCTGTGGATAACTTTTCTTACCTTGGCAGTATATTTTCCATCGATGGAAACAGATAATGAAGTTGATGCACACATTGCCAGAACTAGCTCAGTGTTTGGGAAGCTCCAAAGGAAAGAGCGCGAGAAGAGGTATTAGACTGCCTACCAAACTGAAGTTCTACAGAGCCATTGTGCTGACCTCATTACATGCATGTGAAACCTGGACAGTAGTACTAGTTTCATGCTAGGAAACTGAATTGCTTCTATTTGAATTGTCTCAGGAAGATTCTGAAGATCACTCAGCAGAATAAGGTACTGGGCATGGAGGTCATTTCTTGAACTAAACTGCCAAGCATTCAAACCCTACTTCTTAGAGGTGAGCTAGCCATGTTGTTTGAATGACCAACTTAGGTTTGCCTAAAAGACTATTTCACAGAGAACCTATGAGGCAAGTGCTCACACAGAAGTCAGAAGAAGCAATACAAGGACCCTCTCAAGCTCTCTCTGAAGAACTTTGGAATTGATTGTGAGACATGGCAGACACTGGCACAGGACTGCCCAGTGTGGCATGCCCACATCAAAGAAGGTGCTGCGCTCTATGTGCAAAGCAGACTTGCAGTTAGCACAAAATAAATGAGATGCCTAAATTCAGACACCTCCATTCTAAATGTTCATATGGACTATTTGTGCCCCAAACGTGGGCCTTCCGTACACTCACCTGACACAGTAATGTCATTTTGGTCCTCTTTGTGTATGCAGGACAACAATCAATCAACCAGCTTTTTCCCAATATAGCTTTCAAAAAAAAAAAAATCCAAACCAAAGCAAACTCTTCTGCTGTCCGTGGTTTTTCCAGCTGTTGGCTGGCGTCCTCTTGACCTCTTCTGCCTGCCCTCACCTCCAGCTCCTTTCCAAGCCCCAAGGTGAGCAAGCGCCCTGGGCATCCACCAGACAACTCCTGCTTCTCTTCCTCAGAGACTGCTTCCCTTCCTGGTCTCATCCTTGCCTCTGGGGAGATGCCAGCACACAGGAAGCGTTTAATTAGACCTTGTTGACTGTTGCTGGCAGGCTGCCGGAGTGGACAGGCAGCTGGTGGGAGAGACTGGATTTCGAGGAGCCCAGCGGCCCCTCCAGTTACGAGACCCCACGATTCGTGACTCCCCGTGGGCATTTGGGCTGGGAAGACCAAGCAAGAGATAACGTGAGGAGCGGAGGGGACGGGCTCCAAGCGGGAAAAGGCGGGAAGGGAGGGGCAAGGCAGCGAGGCAGGACCACATTCCAGACAAAGAGGTGCTGGAGTCCTAGGCATGCGCAGAGGATACAGCAGCATTCAGACTACGTTTCCCAGAAGGCCATGCTCGCCCTGGGAACGTTTCCCAAGCTTCAGGGAGAAGGATGGACCTTCTCTTTTGCGTCACTTCCGCCTCGCCCTATTCCAGGGTTTCTTGTAGCCGCTTCCTCTTCTCAGTCCTTAACCAACTTGTGACGGGATGAGCCGGAGCTGAAAGCGGGGCCAAACCTATCTGAAGGCCGGTTTTTCGGGTGCGGCGGGGCTGGAGCACCGGGGGGAGTCTAGTTGAGCGTCCATCAGAGGGCGGCGGAAGCCTTTCAAGCGCTTACAGTGGCCTTGCGAGAGGCGCACGCGCAGTGGCGGCTACGGGGTTGGGGGCGGGGGGAGGTGGACTGTGGAGGCGGAGCCAGATTCAAATGCATCCTCAGACACACTCTTGCCGTATGACCCCTGGGCAAGTCTCGAACCTCCAGGGCTCAATCCTTCCTCCATAGCAAAGAGTCTTAGGGATTGAACTCCTGGTGTATGTCCGGTCTTTTGTCCGGACTGCACTGAGGCCTCATCTCCTCCCACCATCCTCCTCTTCTTCCAGAACCCTTCCTGGGTACCACCCCTCCAGGAAGCCTTCTCTGATGCCGAGGATGATCCGTGCTATCCTCCCAAAAGCGCCATGTTTGTCTGCTCTCCTGTGTTGTCTCTTAAGAGACGTTGGCCCAAAGACAGCGCCCCCCCACCCCCCAGGAGAGAATGACCGCTACCTTCTGGCCCCCTCTCTGCCCCGCCCCCAGCCCCTGCCCCTCTCCCTGATCTCCCCACAGTGGAGAAGTGGGAATGTCTGGTCTGAGCAGGGCAGACCCCCAGCGTGACCCCTCATTCTCCTGCTTCTCCTTCCCCCCCCACAGCTCTACCTTCGGTGGCCTCTTTTTCTTCCCCAGTAAGTGGGAGCGCTGAGGAAGACAAATGGCTCCTGTACTCCTCACAGCCAGGGCCTGCAAGGTGAGTGCCATTTTCTTGTTTCCAGAAATACCATCTGAGTCTAAAAACCATGGGATGCATTTCTTTCCCATATGCTACAACTCTAGAAATTGTGGACATCAGAGAATCCTATATTTTAAGCTAAAAGAGACCATAGAGATCAGCTATTTATCCCCCCCGCCAAAAAAATTACTTTTCATTTAAACATTCCAAAATCTTTCTCTCCCTCCAGCCCCTCCCCCACCCATTGAGGAGATAAGCAATAGGCTACCCATTATGCATGAAAAGAAAGTGAAAAAAATATGTTCATCTTCCCTGAGTTCATCATTTCTCTTTTTATTTTTCTTCATGAGTTCTTTGGAATTTTCATACATCATTATATTGGTTTTTTTGATACTTCAGTATTTTTTTCTTTAATATTTTATCTTTTTCCATTTACATGTAAAAATGTGTATTTGTTTTGTAAAATTTTGAGTTCTAAAATCTCTCCTTTGTTGAAAAGGCAAGCAAATTGATATGTTTATAGATGTTCAGTCATGCAAAACATTTTCATCTTAGTCATCTTGTGAAAGGAAACACATCAAAAAAACCAAGAAAAATAAAGTAAAAAAAAAAACAACTATGCTTCAATTTGCATTCAGACTCCATCAGGTTTTTCTTTGGAGTTGGATAGCATTTTTCAACATAAGTGTTTTGGAATTGTCTTGCATCATTGTATTGCTAAGCATGGCTGAGTCTCTCACAGCTGATTATTGTTACAGTATTGCTGTTACTGTGTGCAGTGTTCTGATTCTGCTCACTTTACTTTGCCTCAATTCATAAAAGTTTTCCCAGGTCTTCCTGAACTCACTGCCCTCATCATTTCTTCATGTGCAATAGTATTCTATCATAATCATACACCAAATCCTGTTCAGCCATTCCCTAGCTGGTGAACATCCACTCAGTTTATAATTATTTGCCACTGAAAAAAAAAACTGCCATAAATATTTTTGTACATTTAGGTCCTTTCCCTTTTTCTTTCATTCCTTTGGGATACAGGCCTAATAAAGGGATTACTAAATGAAAGGGTGTGGACAATTTGGGCATAGTTCCTAATTATTCTCCAAGAATGGTTGAAATAGTTCACAACTCCGCTGACAGTGCATCAGTGTCCAAATTTTCCCACATTGCTTACCTGGTTTATCATTTTCCTTTTCTGTCATGTTAGCCAATCCAGTAGGTATGAAGTGGTATCTCTGAGTTGTTTTAATTTGCATTTCTCTAATTATTAGTGCTTTAGAGCATTTTTTCATATGACCATTGATAGCTTTGATTTCTTCTGAAAAGTGCCTGTTCATATGCTTTGATCATTTTCCAATTGGGGAATGGTTCTTATTTTTATAAATTTGGCTCACTTCCCAATATATTTTAGAAATGGGGCTTGTATCAGAAAAACTTTGTGCTGCTGCTGCTGCAGTCATAACTTCTATCATCGCCAAGGCCCACAGCTAGTGTTCCCGCCCTGTGTGCTCTAGGCCAGTCCCCATCCCAATGTCACAGGCCACTCCTGACAACCTAAATAGTCTTGGGCTGAAAAAAGGTCTCATAGTGATCTCTTATTGGCTGTGCTATTCCAGAATTTAATTTGATGCATTATTTTAAAGTTTTTAGGAGAGGAATTTTGGAAAAATTTGAAGAACCTCCCTCTATTCTGCTATCTTTTCTCTGCTTCACGTTTTGTGTTTTTTTTGTATTTATGATACTATTTGTGTGCATTTTGTTTCCACCCAAAGAGTGTAGACGCCTAGAGGTTAGGAAATATTTTATCTTCCTTTATGACCTTTATACCTAGCATAGTGCCCTTCACACGGTGAGCACTTAATAAATACTTGGAGATTACTAAAGAGCAAGCTAAGGCTCTGACAGTGGAAGTGACAGAGCCAAGATCCACACAGAGGAAGAGCACCAAGATTTCCTCACAGGTGTATAAACTTCCAGTCATATGAACCTTTCAGTGACTCTGACCCTGCAGTCAAGCTCTCTGTGACCCGACACAGCCCTCCTAAGTGACCTTCTTCGCTTCCTGAGTGCTTTGTGTCTTCTTCACCCAACTTTTATGTATTCATTTGTTCAACCATTCAAAGCTACTGTATGGTCAGTGCTGCTCTTGCTGTTTCAAAGGAAGTAGAGTAATAGCATCAAATATATCCTGATTTAATTTCCTCGAAAAAAACTGATAGGGGGCAGCGAGGTGGTGCACCTGAGTTCAAATCTGGCATCAGACCAGACATTTGACACTAACTGGCTCTGTGACCCTGGACAAGTCATTTAACCCCAATTGCCTTAAAAAAAAAAGGAAAAAAGAAAAAACTGATAGGTGTTAATAATACCATTTAACAAATAAGAAAACTGAGATTTAGGGAGAGGAAACAACTTTGCAACAATCATACACTGAGTGTATTAGAGCCAGGAATCCAAAACTTAGGCAGATAACATGAGCCTGCCTCCCTCTTTCTCACCTAATAATCCAAGACCAGAAAGGACTAAGACTGCTGGTTGAATTGGTGTGTCAGTACCATAGGGAAGTTCAGATTAAGTTTCCAGGAGAATCCTTAGGTGCATTAAGCATTCAGAGAAGGAAGGATATAAAAAACCTTGTAATGGTCTCTAATATTTTCCTTTGTATTACTTGGTTCTCCTTGGGCTAGTTTCAGTGTTAATTTGTGGGAAGAATCAACCTTTAGTCTAGATTTTGTGTTTAAAGTATTTCAGTCTTTACTCAGAATACACGTAATTTCAGGGAGAGGCACCAGTTGACTCACAGAGATCCTTCTGTCATTTCATGGGATCTAATTACAAAAAAATTGCATCTGGTATTTAAAGTATAAGGTGAAGAGGAAAACCCAGCTTAGCTGGGCAGTTTTAGAAGCTATTACTAATACCATTAAAAAAAAATTACCTACAAGGGGAGAGATGGACAGAGGGCACTTCTTAGCTATGATGTTGTACCACCCTACAGCATTGTGAAAAGCTTGATTAACAGTTTGGAATAATCAGTTTGCAATAATCAGCTTAATACATACTTCTTAATTCCATCATTATGATGGTAACCTTTAGCCTCGTTTATTTAGTTTGGTGTCCCCTGGGAGGTTTAGATTTGTACCATATGCCAAGTGTTATGAGTGATGTGAAGCATTGCAGAGATTGTCATAAGAACAAAGCTCATTATGTCTATGGTGGTACAAGAGGAGGTTACTTGGGAAACATTGGTGCACACTGCTCTAGGCCATAGCTATTTTGGAACCTGGGTCTGAGTTTCTAATCATTAATTAAATAGTACGTAGGAGATGATAATGATTAAGAGCATAGTCTGTGAGCATATCAATAACAAAAACAACAAAAGTCATATGATTATGTCAACAGATGCACAAAAAGCTTTTGACAAAAACAACCCCCATTCCTATTGAAAACACTAGAAAGCATAGGAATAAATGGAGCTTTTTTGAAAAGGATAAGTAGCATGTATCTAAAACAAAGAGCAGGGGATAAACTTGAAGCCTCCCCATTAAGATCAGGTATGAAGCCAGGATGGCCATTATCATCATTATTATTTAATATTGTACTAGAAACACTAGCTATGGTAATAAGACTAGAAAAAGAAATTGGAGGAATAAAAATAAGCAGTGAGGAAACAAAACGATCTTTGCCAACGATATGATGGTGTACTTCAGTTACTCTAGAGAATCAATGAAGAACTCCAGCACAGCTGCAGGATGTAAAATAAACCCACGGAGATCGTCAGCATTTCTGTACCCTGCCAGCAGTACTCAGCAGGAGGAGATGGAAAGGAAAAATTTCATTTAAAATAACTGTAGACAATATAAAGTACTGGGAAGTCTCCCTGTCAAGACACATCCAAGGACTATATGAATGCAATTACAAAGAACTTTCCCACAACTAAAGACATCTAAAAATTGGAGAAATATTGATTCCTTATGGGTAGGCTGAGCCAATATAATAAAAATGATAGTTCTGTCTAGGTTAGTTTATTTATTCAGTGCCATACCAATCAAGCCAAGAGAAAATTATTTTATAGAGCTAAAAAAATGACAATTCATCTGGAAGAACAGAAGGTCAGGAATATCAAGGGAATCAATGAATAGAAATGTAAAGGAAGGCAGCCTGGCAGTTCTAGATTTCAAACTATATTACAAAGCACTAATCATTGAAACAATCCAGTAAGGACTAAGAAATAGAGTGGCGGAGCAATGGAATTGATTAGGTACACGATACACAGTAGTAAATGACCATAGTTATATAATGTTTGATAAATCCAGAGACCCAAACTTTTGGAGTAAGAAATCCCCATTTGTCAAAAATTGCTGGGAAAACTCACATGAGTTGGATAGAAAGTAGGCATAAACCAACATTTCACACTATGTATACCAAGCTAAAATGAAAATGGATAAATGATTTAGATGTAAAGGGTGGTATCAGTAAGTTAGAGGAGCATGGAAAACTGTACCTGTCAGATCTATGGATACGGGAAAAGTTTATGACTAAAGAAGAGGATCATAAGAAGTAAAATTAATAATTTTTATTATATTAAATTAAAAGGCTTTTGTACAAACAAAACTAATGCAGCCAGCATTAGAAAGGAAACTGGGGAAAAATTTTTTATAGTAAGTTGTCTAATAAAGATTTCATTTATCAAATTTATAGGGAACTGAGCCAAATTTATAAAAATAAAAGCCGTCAGAACAAAAAACCAAAGCTATCAATAGCCATATGAAAAAATGCTCTAAATCACTAATGAACAGAGAAATGTAAATTAAAACAACTCTGAGGTACCACTTGATAGTTATCAGGTTTGCTAATATGACAAATACCAGAGCGTATTTGGAAAAATTGGGACACTAATGCACTGTTGGTAGAGTTGTGAACTGGTCCATCCATTCTGGAGAACAATTTGGATCTATGCCCCCAGTAACATAAAATTGTGCATACCCTTTGACCCAGCAGTAGCACTACTAGATCTGTATCCCAAAGATAGCAAGTGTAAGGGGAGAGGACCTTTTTGTACAAAATATTTATAGCAGCTCTTTCTGAAATCCTAAATAATGAGTGGGTTTAAGAGTAAATCAAAGAATCAATAGTTGTGTGAAAGACAATGATAATGACAAAAATACATGCCATCTTTTCTAGGTTACAGCTAAAGCAATCCTCAGAGGAAAAATTATATCCCTCAAAACATAACGACAAAGAAAGGATTAATAAATTGGATATGCGTTTTTAAGTTAAGCCATTGAGGGATTTTGGGGACTTGGCCCTTGGGTTGAATTGCATATGTAAGTGGGTAGTATATTGTGAAATATGGGAGATCAGTACAACACCCCCCCCATTCTAATCAATACATAAATACTTCTAGAGTAACACCAATTATTTGGTATGAACTTGGGATTAAGGGAACTTTCTATCCTTTAAGAATGGAAGGAAGGAAGGAGAGAACGAAGAAAACAAGCATTTATTAAGTGCCTACGATGTGCCAGTTACTGTGCTAAGCACTTTACAAATATTTCATTTGATCCTCACAACAACCCTGGAAGGTGTGTGCTTGTATTTGAGACTTGGCTGTAATTCTCAATAGCTCATTGACTTGAAGCATAACTAATCATATTAAAAATATTTTTAAGTATCATTAACTGAGTATGAATAAAAAATGAAATAAAGCATTGTAAAAAAAAATTGTGGCAAGATGACAAAGCCCCAGAAGTACTGATTGTGGTGATAAATGCACAAAAAGATTTTTAAAAACTAGTTTGGAGGCAAGCAAGAGATTAGAGAGTAGTGAGGACGATGTTTAGGCATGATGAAGTGATAGTGATAAGGAGGGGTCCTGCAAAAAGGCTAAACAAATAAAATCTTCCTTGGCTTTAGTTTTCTCTTTGAAGAATCTTTGAACTGGAAATGACTGCCCAAAAATTCTCAGCAGGAAGTGGATACCAAAAGTAAAAGGAGATAGACAGGATCCAGCTGTTCTGATGGGAGTGTATACTGTGTTTGTGTAGGAAATTTATGTGTCCCTGAAAGATCTTGGAGAATGGAGGAGCTGCCACAGTACTAGAAAAGGGGACATATGCCAGGTTTCAAAAAACAGGGTGGATTTTGCAAAGCCTAGACCAGTGACTTCTAATTCTGGCAAATTCCTCGACTGCCTTACCAAATGAGTGGTTAAGGAGCAATTAGAAAAGACTGTATTTTTTTTTTTTCTGTAATATTTTTTGCTCTTTCACTAGTCATTTCTGGAAAAAGTCTCAACTTCACAGGCTAGATTTTGCCCTGCTTTATATCAAAGAAAAATTTATACAGAAATGACCATTATGGTGACTTACCTGATAATTCATACAATATTCTCCTTTGGTGGTCTCCCTCTTCTCTGCTATGAGAAGTTGTAATATCTTTTCATTTACTTAAAGTTCAGCATCTTTTCTATTTTTTTTTTAAAAAGTATATTGTTATATATTTTATAGTTCCATTGGCTCTGCTTATTTCACACTGCATCAGTTAATGTGCATCTTATACTGCTCAGAATTTCTCATATTTGTCATTTCTTACTGAATAATATTAGTCCATTGTATTCATATGCCTTTTTTCCTACCATTCTTTATTAATGAGAATTCAATTTGTTTTTGTTTCATTGCTGCTCCAAAGAGTGCTCTTATGAATGTTTTTGTGTATAAATTTAGTTGTGCCCTTGTTCTAGTTACAGAGAAAAGGTATGGCAACATGATATAGTGAAAATAGCTCTGACTTTGAAGTCAGGAAGCCCTGGGTTCAAATGCAGGTTTGCTGTTTATTCCCCTTTGGACCTTAAGCAAATTACTTTCCCTCTCTGGGCCTCACTTCCTTAATTTGTAAAATGAGAAAGTTGGACTCTAAAGTCTCTTGCAACTCTCAATATGTGAGTTGGAAAATAATGATCCTTTAACACCCTTTCCAGCTGTAAAAAAATTTTTCATGTATTGTTGAAGACAGGAGATAGTAGTACCTTATGCTCACCTTTGCTCTCATGACTCCAAGAGCATTGAACACAATTGTATTCATTTCAGAGCACCACATTTTAAGAAGCACTATGATTGAGTGAAGAGAGGAAGGCAGCTACTTTAGAGGTGAAGAGACCAGGCTGGTTGGTGGAAGGAACTGGGGATGTTTGGCCTGCAAGAGCAGACTTAGGGCCACATGATAGCTCTTCCCAGCTATTTCATTTTCCAGGAAGTAGTCATGTTACTGCTTTAGCTCAGAGGACAGAAGTAGGAGCCAGGGTGCATATTGTACAAAACCATAGTTTAAATTGATGTCATTGGATCCATTAACAACAATAAGCATTTATTAAGTGCCTGCTATTTGCCAGGCATTGTGCTAAGTGCTGAGGAAACAAAGAAGGGAAAAGAGCTCCTGCTCTCAAAAAGCTTGCAGTCTAATGGGAGAGGAATTCTTAAGTGCCTTCTATGTACTAGGCACTGTACTGGGTTGCAGATATTTAAGTGAAGCTTTCCCTACTGTCAATGAGCTTACATTAGAACTTCAAAACAAAGCTGAAAAAGATTCTGGGAAGATGACGGAGTAGGTCAGAAAATTCCAAGCTCTCAAGATTTTCCCCTTCAAGAGTGATAAAATAGCACCTCAGGAGAACATAGAGCAGTAAAAATAAATAAGAGTCAGGACAGAACAGGGGTCCTCCTGAGACAATTGGAGAAGATCTGAAGAAAAATCCCGGGATGAGGTTTGTGAAGAGTAAACACTGCCAGGCTAGGGTTCACTTAAATAACAAGCAGCAAGCCCTGGGGCTAGCTGTGTTGGGAGACTGCCTCAGCCTCAGCTATAGGAACTTTTACCCCTGGGACAGTGAGGGGAGTTAAGTGTCTGAGCTGGAGAAGATTGAGGGAAGGTCTGCTAATAAGGAACGCCAGACCCAGCCGTGCTGTGGAGATGCATCTGGGAGCCAGAAGGAACCAGCACAGGCCAGGTGAATGCAGAAGCAGTGGGATACTGGCTGTGGTCACTTACAAGAAGGCTGGAGGTCTTGGTTTCAATTCCAGGACAGAGGGGAGAACTGAATGGAGGATCTGAGGCCAGAGACACCATCCCCCGTACCCCAGGACTAGAGGTGATTACAGAAACTAGGCTACTGCAAATTTTAAAAATGCACAAGCAAAGGAGAAAGAATCCAACCATAGAGAGTTACTATGGGAATAGAGAAAATAGAAGTTTGTTTACAGAGGAGGCTACTGAAGCAAAGAAACCCTCTTCTACCCCAAAGAGGAATGTCAAATGGTCACCTGCCCCAAAAGAATTCATAGAAGAACTTAAAAAAGACTTAAAAAATCAAATAAGAGAGACTAAGGGAAAACTAAAAAAAAAAAAAAATCCAGGAAAAACACGAAGATTATGAAAAGGAAGTCAACCAATTAGAAAAGGAGATCCAGAATCTTAAGGAAGAAAATGATTTCTTGAAAATCAGAATCGGACAAGGAGAAGCCAGCAAAGTTATGAGAAATCAAGAAATAATAAAACAAAATATAAAGTGAAAAAATAGAAGAGAATATGAAGCATTTCATAAGAAGAACAACTGATCTGGAGAACAGATCAAGAAGAGAAAACTTAAGAATAATCAGACTACTTGAAAGCTACGATCAAAAAAAGAATCTTGATATAATAATACAAGAAATAATTAAAGAAAATTGTCCTGAAGCATTAGAACAAGAGGGAAAAGTATAAATAGAAAAAAATCTGCTGATCAGCCCCTGAAAGAGATCCTGTGAGGAAAACCCATAGGAATGTTATAGTCAAATTCGAAACTCCCAGCTGAAGAATAAAATATGAGCAACAGGAAAGAAAATATGGCAGTGCTACAATTAGAAACACACAAGACCTAGCAATGGTGACACTAAAAGACCACAGGTCTTGGAACACTATTTAATGAAGAGCAAAAGAACTGGGGTTCCATCCAAAAATATACCCAGCACAGGTAAGCATAATCCTGAATGGAGAAAAAAATAGACATTTAATGAATTGTCAGACTTTGAGGACTTTGTTTAAAAAAAAAATCTCTGAACTTAGAAGATTTGACATACAGGAGCCAAGAGAAATATAAGACACATACCAAAGACTAATTACAAAGACAGTCTGTTTACCTTTTATGTATGTAAAATGTAAAACATATGTCTAAGATTGTCATTTGTAATTGGATAGTTTGTAAGAATGATTGAGGTAGACCTTAGTGTGATATGACTTTAAAAAGTAAAACCATTTAGGAAAAGCTAAAAAGAGTAATTATCTTATACAAATGAGGTGTGAGAGGAAGAACAGATACATAGGAATTAGATGGGGGAGGAGGGCAGTTAGTTCTAGAAACCTGCTTTCATTGGAAATATATCTTGAAGAGTATAAAAGTTTTCTAAATTCAGGGGCAGCTGGGTGGCACAGTGGATAGAGCACTGGTCCTGAAGTCAGGAGGACCTGAGTTCAAATCCGGCCTCAAACCAAACAATTGACACTTACTAGCTGTGTGACCTGGGCAAGTCACTTAACCACAATTGCCTAAAAAAAAAAACAAACTTCTAAATTCAGAAAGAAAATGCTTAGGGGATGAGGGGAGGGGATAAGTGAGGGATCTCTAGAGGGGAAGGTGAGGAAATATGTTAAAGGGAGGTATAGAAGGGAATTTAGATTAATGGAAATGGGGAGGATAAGGGAGGGATTCCTGGAGGGGGGCAGGTTAAGTAAAGGAGGGCAAGGTAGCAGGTACAAGTAGAGGAGTCAGGAGGGGTAGGAAATAAGAGATGCACAAACATAAAAACAAAGATCAGGAGTAGAATTTGTCAGGGCAAGTATATGTCTGTGTGTGTGTGTGTGTGTGTACATATATATATGTATATATATTTGTGTACTATATATGTATATATGTATCTATATATGTATCTATATGTATCTACATCTATATCTATATCTACATATGAGTGCTTCATTGTAGCCTTGGGTGGGGAGGAACGGGGGATAAAAGGACAAAGTAAAAAATGCACAACAGAGAACGAAAGAAATCTTACAAGGAAGCAAAGAAAAGATGGAAAGCTCTCAACGCAACACATAGTATTTATTATATAGGCTTTCCTGAAATGGAAATTTATTCCTATGTATTTTGAATCCCCTGTTATGTTTTGCTGTGCACATAACATACTTTTTGTTTCTTATTTTGTATTTGTTTCAATATTTAAGCTTATAATGTTTATTTTTCTTTTCTCTTTTGTGTATTTAAGTTTTAGTATTTAAGCCTAAAATAAAAAAAAAAATTTAGAGTTATACCTGGGTAAGCACGAATATTTTTGGTGTTTCAGGAATTGGTGACATTCAAGGATGTGGCTGTGGAATTCACTTGGGAGGAGTGGGTGCATTTGAACCCATCTCAGAAAACACTGTACAAGGATGTGATGCTGGAGAACTATAGGAACTTGGTCTCTTTGGGTAAGAGCAGCTACCCCTTTGGAGTCTTGATATATACTATAGAGACTTTCAGGATCTTAACAGTTTACTCTTTGGTATATAAGAGTATATCTTTTGGCATACAAGAGGAAAGTATTCCTAATCCTTTTGTTGCCAAGAGACAGAGTACTTGTGCTGCCTGTTTCCAGGAAAGAATGTCTTTACTTGTTATCCTTGAGAATGTATCATCCCCTCTCTGTTGCTTCAAATCCACAATTTTCTGTTTAACCTCAGTGTATCATCTAAGCAGGGAGTGAGTCAAATGAACTGTTTTTCCTAAGTCCCATTCTATAACCCATTCCCACATCATATAGAATATCTTTTAGTGGTCCTTTGTAACTATCTTTGGGGTCTTTCTAGCATGTCTATTTTTTTTCCCCCATAGAGAAGAAGCTTGAACCACTTTTTAATTCTTTTATTGTTTCATGGATGCTTTTTCAAAAAAAAAAATGTCATTTTTTTTCCTTCCCTGTCCCCTGTCCCATCTAAAAAAATGAGAACCCTACCTTTCCCTCCAAACAGCCCATTGAGCCCTGCCTGGTTGAAAAAATAAAATGACACAAAATTAACTAGTGCCTGTGCCTGTGATACATTCCCTTTACTCCCCTACCTTTCTACTAAGAGTTTGAAGGAGTATTTCATCTGTCAGTTCTATGATGGAATTCTGAGATAACTGTTTCTAGCATTTTTTCATTTTCAACTAACAGGATTTGCAGTTTCTAAACCAGATGTGATCTACCAATTGGAAAGAAAGGAAGCATCTTGGATACCAGGGGCAGATATCCCAAGAAGCAGCTATCCAGGTGACTACATAAAAACCAAGCAGATGGGTCACTGCAAAATACAGCTCTGTTGGTCATTGTAGGTCAAAGCTTTTATAAAATGTTGAGCAAGGTGGTCTTATTAAAGCCTCTCTGGCCTGGTGAGAGAAGCTGAGAATTGAAAACTTCATTTTTTAACTCAAGAAGTTAATTTTTTATACATCTCTTTGCTCACATGTACCTCCACTCTAAAAGAAAGTTTTCTGAGGAACGGGGTAGGTATTTCTCTTATGTTCACTGAAAATTGTCTTATCTTAAGCAGGCATTCTCCTACCTCGTTTCCATTGATTCATTCTCCCTTTTAAAATAAACACATTACTTAAGATATTAACAATATGCCCTTTTCACTTCTGAGTCTCCTTCTGATATTTTCTTCTGTCTTGTTTTTATGATTATGTTGTTTTGCTCCTGTTCCTTTTTAAAATACTTAATCATAACCTAATTCCCCTTTCTTTAGTCTGCCTTTTATGTCATTCTATTTTTCTTTATGCTTTGAAATTATGTTCATACAAGTATAGTAATATGTTCATATGACAGGACTTGTTTAACCGTAACCCCATTGTTGAACCTGTAGATTTTCAGTATTTTGCTATTTCACAAAAACCTGCCTTGTATTTTTTTGAGACAGATCTTTGTTTTCTTTCAATAACATTTTGAGGATGTAAACCTAGTAGTGTGATTATTGGATCAAACGATATGAACAGTTTTGGAGATCTAGCTTAAGTTACTATGTTGCTTTTCAGAAAAAAATTACAGTAGCAGCTTAATAAGTACCTATTTCTATATAACTTCCAAAATTTCTTATTATTTTAAAGTATCTTTGCTAATCTGATAGCTATTTGGTGATACCTCCAAATTGTATTCATTTTTACTTCTTTGATTACTGGAGTTTGAGTAATGTTTCTAGTAATTATTAATTATTTATTTTGTTAAAAAATACCTGTACGTCCTGATCATTTACCTTTTTGGAATTGAATTTTATTCTTACAAATTTGAATCAATTCCTTACAAAGTAGATATGTTGTATTTTTAGAGAAAATTTATGGCAACAATTCCTGATATTACCTCCTTTCCTCATACTTCTTTATTCTGTTTACCTCCTCTCTCTTTCTATCTCTCCTCCTCACTCCTAACTCATCAGTTCTCCTATTTTTTTTTGTGTTAAGTGTTTTCCCTTTCTATTTTCACCTGATACTGTAAGGATATATTTGCAAGCTCTCAAATCATCTACTTTGTATGGATAGTCTTTCATTTCCTTATTGCATTCATATGTCAGCCATTTAGAGTAGAGTAAGGGCTTATTCATCTTCCAGGTAATTTCATCCCATCAATTCATTTACATATGTTAACTTTGAGTCTTCATACTTTCACATAAGATAAACTGATCCTTAGTGAAAGATCAGTGAGAGTAGCTCTCTCAAGTAGGAAGGCAAGAGAATAGCTCTAAAACCTTTGAGCCATCAGGAACCTTGGGAAAAGGGGGGTGGGGGGAAGGCAGTTAATCAGCTCTTTATTCTTTCTTTCAGAGAGCAAAGAATTTAATGGAAAGAAACCTTATGTATGTAGTGAATGTGGAAAAGCCTTCAGAAGGAGGGCACATCTTACCGTGCATCAGAGAATTCATACTGGAGACATTCTTTATGAATGTAAGGAGTGTGGTAAGGCTTTTCACTACAATTCAGCACTTATTCTACATCAAAGAATTCATACTGGAGAGAAACCTTATGAATGTACTGAATGTGAGAAGGCTTTCAGGAGTAAGACACAACTTACTGTGCATCAGAGAATTCATACTGGAGAGATTCTTTATGAATGTAAGGAGTGTGGGAAAGCTTTTCACTATAACTCGGAACTTATTCGCCATCAAAGAATTCATACTGGAGAGAAACCTTATGAATGTACTGTATGTGGGAAGGCCTTTAGGAGGAAGCCACATCTTACTGTGCATCAGAGAATTCATACTGGGGAGAAGCCTTATGCATGTAGTGAATGTGGCAAGGCCTTCAAAAGGAAAGCACAACTTACTGTGCATCAGAAAATTCATACTGGAGAGATGCTTTATGAATGTAAGGAGTGTGGGAAGGCTTTTCACTACAACTCAGCACTTATTCTACATCAAAGAATTCATACTGGGGAGAAACCTTATGAATGTAGTGAATGTGGGAAGGCATTTAGGATGAAGGCACGTCTTACTGTGCATCAGAGAATTCATACCGGAGAGATTCTTTATGAATGTAAGGAGTGTGGGAAGGCTTTCCACTACAACTCAGAACTTATTCCACATCAAAGAATTCATACAGGAGAGAAACCTTACGAATGTATTGTGTGTGGGAAGGCCTTCCGCCGGACTGTAGATCTTACTCAACATCAGAGCATTCATACTGGAGAGAGACCTTATGAATGCAATCAGTGTGGGAAAACTTTCACACTGAAGAAATATCTTGTTCAGCATCAACGAATTCATTCTGGATAGCAACCCTGTGAAGGTAATATATGTGGGAAGGCCTTTAAACTGAGAACACTACTTTATGTCCATCAGAATTCTTCCTGGAGAGATTCTTCATGAAAGTGAGGAGTGTGGGAAGGCCTTCCATCATAACTCAGATTTTATTAGACATCAAAGAATTCACACTGGAGAGAAACCTTATGAATGTAGTGAATGTGGGAAGGCCTTCAGGAGAAAGGCACATCTTATCTGCATTAGAGGATTCATACAGGAGAGAAATGTTATAATGTAATGAATGTGGGAAGACCTTCAAACTGAGGACAAAATTTCCTCAGCCTCAGAGCATTCGTTCTGGAGAGGAATCTTGTGCATGTGAGATCTTCAGATTGAGGACTCACTCAACATCAAGGAATTCAGGTGGTTTCTTCTGTTCACGCTGCACCTGTGGCTGGGCTCCCAGGCTAGCATCCCTTAAAGGTTACTGGCAAGGTGGAACTTTGGTATAGTGGGGCCTGGTGGCAGCCCTGGAAACAAAAGCATCCACCGTGGCAGCAGCCTCGCTCAAGTTCTGACTTCTCCCCAGGAAGAAAGCAGGTGATGTCAGATGAGGAGCTCTTGCTTCTCCACAGTGAGATGGTGACCAGCGTCCACAAGTTTGCAGAGCCAGGGGAGGTGGAAAATGGAAGATGCATTACTAATGTGGAGAAGGTGGGTTTTAGAGTGGGAAAAGGCTTGATAGAAAGATTTACAAAGAACACTCCAAGGTTCACGGATGAATTAAATATAATGAAGTTCATTTGCAAGGTTTTTGGGACCGATGTTTTCTAGAAACAAATTGATAAATCCAGGGACAAATCATCAGGGTATCTATGTGTTTCAGGACAACAAATTTTGACTCCTGACTTAGATGTTTTTAGGAAAACAGTATTTAGATCATGCATCTAAGTATTTACATTTACCTGTGGTTTAATGAAAGATGGTTTATCAGATTTGGGGATAAAAAGTATTGTGCCAGCTGAAGTGTCACCAATTCTAGCATGTAAATTTCAAGTGATGATATAAAAGATATAGCATGTACTCAAATGCTTCTACAATGTAAGGAGATTAAATCATTGATGTATAAAGGTTTTTGAGTAGTAACTTTTGACTTACTGGTATTGTCAATAAGTTTCTACGATACATTGATTCATGTAAGCTAAATGTTAATTTATTTTATGATGTAATATGAACTCTCAAATGAGATGACCATATTATAGTATATGTATCATCTGATGGAATGGGAGAGTATCAAAAAAAAATTTCCTGATACCCTATACTGCAGTTCTGTTACAGTATACCAATTACACCCTTATTTCATTACAAATGATTATTAAATAAGCACTGCAACCAAATAACATTTCTTCATGCTGCTTCACTGGTTCATGATAATATGTATTTGGCATTAAAAAGACGGGCAGGGAGGAAAAAGTCAAGTCATTTGTACCCAGTTTTTTCAAGTTCAGAAAGAAAAAAGAATAAATGGATTTTTTTAAAGTTAGAAGTAAATGTTAACATGAACTTAAATGATACTATAAGTGACGCTGGAATAAAGTTTGTTTCCAGTAAAAGCAATTTTCATATTTTTATGAAGAGGCTTTGTATGTAAGTCCGGTCATGGGACTGCAAAAACTAGGAGTGAGAGAGGATTTCTGAATTCAGCAGCGGTGGAGAGGAGGTAACTGAAAGAAATTAAGTTGATAGGTTGGTTACTAGATGAGATAAGTCACTAAAGGATTATATCTCTAAAAATACATGAGACCAATCAAGATGACTCTTCACATAGAAAAGGTTACTTTTCAAAGTCAATTTCATTACATTCAGCTATTGAATAATTGAGAATGTCCATTTTTCAACCATACTATTTAACAGGAACATTCAGTTTCAACATTTTAAAATATATTGCATATATTAAAATGTCTTTTCTGTATTAAGTATCCCCCATGGTTTGCCAGTAGTATGCAGTAAATATTGTTTGATTTCTTTTTTTAAAAAGTTTTAAAAATCAAAGAATTCACTCTGTATTGTACTGGGAAGGCCTTCTTGTGGACTGTAACTCTTACTCAGTATCAGAGTATTCATACTGGAGAGAGACCTTATGAATGTAATGAATATGGGAGGACTTCAGACCAAGGACACAGTTTCCTAAGCGTTCATTCTGTAGAGCAACCTGATGAATGTAATCACAACCGTGTACTACAACTTGTTCAGACATGCGCCAATTGATGGGCATCCCCTCAATTTCCAATCACAAAATCCAAACCACGAAAAGAGCTGCTATAAATAGTTATATGCATATCAGTTCTTTTCCTTTTTTTTTTTTTTATCTCTTTAGGATACAGACCTGGTAGTGGTCTTGCTAAGTTAAAGTGTATGCATGGTTTTATAGCCTTTGGGCACAGGTACAAACTGCTGTCCAGATTGGTTGGATCAGTTCACAACCTCACCAACAGTGCATTAGTACATCCCAGTTTTCCTACATCCTCTCCAACATTTATCATTTTCCTTTTTTGTCATATTAGCCAATCTAATAGGTGTGAGGTAGTACCTCAGAATTGTTTTAATTTGCATTTCCCTAATTAGGATTTAGAGCATTTTTTTCATATGACTATAGATAGCTTTGATTTCTTCTAAAAACTGCCTGTTCGTATCCTTTGAGAATGACTTGGAGAATGACTTGTGTTCTTTGAAATTTGAGTCATTTCTCTATATATTTAAAAAATTGGGCCTTTATCAGAAAAACTTGCTATAAAATTCCCTCACCCTCCTTTCCCTTCCCCACCCGTTTTCTGCTTCTTATTAAATCTTGGCTGCAATTGGTTTTGTTTGGCTAAAATTTTTTTATTTAATGTAATCCAAATTATGCATGTTATCTCCTGTGATCCTCTCTGTCTCTTGTTTTGTCATAAATTCTTCCGTTATCCATGTAGTACAGAGCAGATAGTTCTTTCTTGTTCTAAGTAAAGCTTATTTCTTTATGCCACAGACTGGATATTGGCCACCTCTAGAATTCACAAGAGGTCAAAATTGTGAAGCAGCATTCTCGCCTGCCCTTCTTGCTATTGTTATTCCCAATCAACCTGAAAATTTTCGAATTGGTATTGGCTCTAGGACCTGGGGGTGGAGGGAGAGAGGTAAAGGTTAGTAAAGGGAAGGGGGAAACAAATAATCACTGCTTTTCAGCCTTGTATGAAGGCATTGTTGGTGTCTAAATTGGGTACTCATTTTGACTTTATTTTAGTATCCACTGTGAGCTGTTGGCCTATACTTTCTGTTAAACTGCTTTCTAGTTTTCCTGGAAGTTTTTGTGAGGTAGTCAGTTCTTATCCCAAACGTTTAAGTCTTTGCATTAATCAAACACTAGATTACTAAGATCATTTAGTACAGTGTATTGTGTACCTACTCTATTCCACTGATCTACCACTCTGTTTCTTAACCAGTACCAGATTTTTTTTATGATAACTGCTTTGTTTGAGATTGGGTGCTGTTGGACTAACTTCTTTCACGTTCCTATTCATTGATTCCTTTGATATTGACCTTTTTTTCTTCCAGATGAATTTTATTATTTTTTCTAGCTCTATAAAATAATTTTTTGGTTTTGGTATGGCACTGAATAAGTAGATTAAATTTATTATGTTGGCTTGTCCTACACATGTGCAATTAATATTTTTCCATTTGTTTAGCTCCAACTTTGTGTGAAAAGTGTTTTGTAATTGTGTTCATATACTTCCTGGATTTGTCTTGCCAGGTAGCCTCTCAAGTGTTTTATATTGTCTGCAGATATTTTAAATGGAATTTCTCTTTGTCTCTCTTGCTACTGGACTTTGTTGACAATATATAGAAATGCTGATGATTTATGTGGATTTATTTCATACCTCACAACTTTGCTGAAGTTGTTGTTTCACCAAGTTTCTTAGTTGACTCTCTAGGATTCTTTAAGTATACAATCATATCATCTGTAAAAAGGGATAGTTTTGTTTCTTCCTTGTATATTCTAATTCCTTCAATTTCTTTTTCTTACCTTATTGCTATAGTTAGCATTTCTAGTACAATATTGAATAATAGTTGGGATAATGGGCACACCTGATCTTATTGGGAAGGATTCTAGCTTATCCTAATTACAGATAATGCTTGCTGATGGTTTTAGATCGATATCCCTTATCAGTATCCCTGATAATTGCTTTAATTTCTTCTTCATTGGTGATATATTCACCCTTTTCATTTTTGATAGTGGTAATTTGGTTTTCTTCTTTCTTTTTTGTAAACAAATTAACCAGTGGTTTCTGTTTTATTGGTTTTTCATAAAACTAGCTCCTACTTATATATTAGATAAATAGTTTTCTTACTTTCATTTTTATAAATCTCTCCTGTCACTTTCAGGATTTCCAATTTGGTGTTTAAATGGGGATTTTTAATTTGTTCTTTTTCTAGTTTTTTTTTTTTTTTTTTAGTTGCATGCCCAATTCCTTGATCTTTCTCTCTTTTATTGATGTAAGTGTTTAGAGTATACATTTTCCCATAAGTACTGTTTTGGCTGCATCCTGTAAATTTTGGTGTATTGTTTTCATTCCCTTTAATGAAATTACTGATTGTTTTTATGATTTGTTCTTTGCACTCATTTTTTAGGATTAGATTATTTAGTTTCCAATTAATTTTTAATCTATCTTTCCACATCTTTTTATTCAATATAATTTTATTTGTGCTTTTTAAATATATCTGTGCTTTTCTGCATTTGGTTGTAAGATTTTTATGCCCTAATGTGTGGTCAGTTTTTGTGTAGGTGCCGTGAGACACTGAAAAAAAGGAGGGTTTTTTTTTTCTATTCTCATTCATTTTTCCCCAGAGTTCTATCATATCTAATTTTTCTAAAATTCTATACATCTTTTTAACTTGTGCTCTATTTAAAATTTATTTCTTTAGCTCCTCTAGCAATTCTTGTTGGCCTTGTGTCCAATCTCATTTTTCCCTCACAAAGGTTTTGTTTGTAGATGTTTTCGTGTTGTTGTTTTCTTTTGAGTTTGTGTCTTAACTTCTCTCTCTCTATAGAAGCTTTTTATGGTCACATTCTTGTTGTTTGCTACTTTTCCCAGCCTATTTCTTGACTTTGGGCTTTATATTAGAGTTGGGCTCTGCTCACTTCTGAGGGAATGATTGACCTGAGCTTTCATCTTTTATGTCCTGTTGCTTTCATAGCTAGGTCTGGGAGCTTGTAGGTTTTCATTGCTTTCCAGGTGCTGTGATATAGGGAGAGGTCTGGTCACTGCCCTTATGTTCTGTGCTTTGGTTCTTACTCAGCTAGGGTCCCTTTTCTCTCATGACTGCAAATGCACCTCTCTGCCCTGGAATTGCAACTTGGACTAGGTAATGAACAATAGATTTTCCAAATGGCATGTGATCCTGTGCCCAATGCTAGCACAGAGGTCCCCTGTAATCTCTTTCTGCCAAGTGTTCAGTCACCTTACTGTCCTTGTGTACTGGGTGTTCTGATACTACAGCACTGCTGATACCACACCGATGCCATTACCAATTCAAAGGCCCACAGCCTGTGCTGCTTAAACCTAGCAATGTGAAAGCATGCCTAACCCTCATCTGCAGACCTATCTTCCTGTATTACTAAGCTGCCTTGTTTTAGAAAAATGACTCATTTTGTCTTTTTGTTTACTTTTCCACTCAGAATTTGACTTCGCATTTTCTGGGATCATTTTGTAGGAGAGGTTTTGGGGTAAATTTGGTAATTGTGACTCCTAGCTCTGCCATCTTAAAACAGTGCCTTCAGTTTATACTTAAGAGCCCTAAATGGGTAATAGTCAGGACAGGTGCCCAAACTGTCCAGAGAAGAGGCTCATGAGAAGATTGCTAAGGCCAAAACCCACTTATAGTGAATGTTCTCTGACATTCAGTAAACCCTTTATCTGAACATGACCAGAAACCCTGTTCTTGGTCACAGTTGCTGGGGAAATAGTACCAGCTGGGATATCTAATTCACAGAGATCAGCTCCATACAGAAATTTTAGTTCCAGGCTGTTGGGAAGCCTACTATAGTCTTGCCAGCAGCAATAGACTACAGCGTCTTCAATCTCCAGACTGCTGATGGTAAGTGTGACATGTCTCCCATAGTCACTGCCATTGAACAAAGAGAGGACCCCATCATGCAGATTAACTTATTAATAGGTCAGGAGCTTGGGGATTTGTCTTGGTTTTGTTGGTAGAAATCAAATTCATAATTAACATTTGAACTGGTCTTACAGTTGATGGTAATTCTCTCCTGGAGACAATGAGAAGGAGACTGGAGACTGAGCCACAACACCGTCCCACTGGCATCCACATTTTGAAGAATATGGTCAGTCAGACAATTACTTATTAAGTACTGTCTATATGCCAGCTTTTGTGCTAATCACATAGGATAAAAAGAAAAAGGAGAAAGAGTCCATGGCCTCAAAGAGTTCATTTTCTAATGGGAGATATCATGCAAAAAAAAAAAAGACAATGTACAAGATTTATGCAGTGTAATGGGGTTATCTCAGAAGAAAGGCACTAGCAGTAGGGTGGGTAACTGGGGGGGGGGGCTGCATTAAGTGGTGGCTGAACTGAACCTTGAAGAAAGCTAGTGACCCTAAGAAGCAGAGAGTAAGGAGCAAGTGACCATGAAGCATGGTCACTGCAAAGACAAGGAGATGGAGTGTCCTTTATAAGGAACACCAAACAGGTCTGTTTGTGAAGAGAGCTAAATGCCAAAGAAGTTCATCTTTGATCACCGAAATAATAATGATCCCGTGTAACATTTTTTTAAAAAGACGAACTTTTAATAACTGCTTTTATCAGCCTGTTAAGTCATACAGTGACAAAGTAGTTAGAAAAAAAAACCATGAAATTTCTGGTATTTTTTTTTTCTGTTACAAAGAGGGGAGGAGACAGAATTCTTTCGCTATGTAAATAACATCTGGCACTTCATTGGGACTCTAGACAAAAGGCTTTCCCCAAATAACCCCAAAGAAGTGAACTTGTCCAAAACAAAACCAAACCACCAGATCTGATCCAATTTTGTGTCAAGTGCCACTTTGTTAGTTTGATTATATTCAGAATTTGAGGTCTCTAAATAGAAAATGCAAAGACTTCCAGAGACTAAGTCATTGGCTAGTATAGCTGCCAGCGAGGGTCCAAATGACAAGGCCAAAATTGTTGCTGGTTAGACTTCATAGTTTAATTCATTTTTTTCTATTTTTTTATTAGTTATTTTAATTATTTGTTGAAAAACAATCACATCCATAAGCTTTTGAGTTTTAAATTTTCCCCCTTCCTCCCCATGACTGCGTGCAATCTGATATAGATTCTATATATACATTCCTATTAAACATATTTTCACATTAGTCATGTTGTAAGGAAGAGTTAGAACCAATAGGAGGAACCACAAGAAAGAGGAAACAAAACAAAACAGAAGAAAAAAAAAATGGCAAATAGTATGCTTCAATCTGCATTCAGACTCCATGGTTCTTTCTCTGGATGTAGATAGCAGTTTCCATCATGAGACTTTTGGAGATGTCTTAGATCCTTGCATTGCTGAGAGGTGCTAAGTCTATCAAAGTCAGTCATCACAATGTGGCTGTTAATGTGTCCAACATTATCCTCGTTCTGCTCACTTCAGTCAGCATCAGTCCATACAAGTCTTTACAGGTTTTTCTGAAGTCTGCCTGCTCATCATTTCTTATAGCACAATAGTATTCCATTATATTCATACACCATAACTTGTTCAGCCATTCCCCAATTTATGGGCATCCCTGCAATTTCCAATTCTTTGCCACCAAAGAAAGAGCTTCTATAAATATTTTAGAACGTATAGCTTCTTTTCCTTTTTCCTAATCTTCTTTGGAAATACACCGTGTAGTGGTAATGGGTCAAAGGGTATAGGTAGTTTAATAACTCCTTGGGGCATATTATGAGCATAATTCCAGATTGCTCCCCAAAATGGTTGACTCAATTGAGAATTCCACCAGCACAATTGGTCATTATATAATTGATGGCAATTTATAAGGGAAGGAGTATCAACAACACATTTAAAAAGAAAATACATAGAGGAAAACAAAAAGAACTTCAGAAAGAGACACTGAATAATTTTACTACATTGTTAAATATAATATATACTTTAAAAAACAAACTGCACAGAATAAGAGTTCATGGCTTTGTTCACTATCTTCTTTTTTTTGGAGTCGCTTTTTCCCCCTATTCCTTTTTTTAAAAATATTTATTTTTAGTTTTCAACATTCACTTCCATAAGATTTTGAGTTTTAAATTTTCTCTCCTTCCTCCTCCCCCCTCCCCAAGATATAGACTCTACTTATACATTCATATTAAGCATATTTCCCATTAATCATGATGTAAAGAAGAATTAGAACTGATGGGAGGAACCATGAGAATGAAGCAATAAAACAAAATGACAAAAGAAAAGGAGAGCAAATAGTATGCTTTCATATGTATTCAGATTCCATAGTTCTTCCTCTGGATGTGGATAGCATTTTCCTTCATGAGTCTTTTGGAGTTATTTTAGATCCTTTCATTACTGAGATGAGCGAAGTCTATCAAAGTCAGTCATCACACAATGTGGCTGTTACTGTGTATAATGTTCTCCTGGTTCTGCTCATTTCATTCATCATCAGTTCATATAAGTCTTTCCAGGTTTTTCTGAAGGCTGCCTGTTCATCATTTCTTATAGTACAATAGTATTTCATTGTATTCATATACCACAACTTGTTCAGCCATTCCCCGATTGATGGGCATCCCATCAATTTTCAATTCTATTGTTATTCTCATTTTGCAAATGAGCCAACGGTTCAAAAAGTTAAGTGATTTGCCCAGTGTTATACAGTAGTAAGTGTCAGAGGCAGGATTTGAATTCAGGATTTCTTGAATTCAGGTCCATGGCTCTAGCCACTGCACTATCTCACTTTCTAGACAAGGCTGTTGTAGTAGATCAGGTGAGAAGTAATAAGGAGCCGGGCTCAAGGTATTGTAGTGAGAGTAAAGAGAAGGGAACACATAGGGAGTATCTTGGAGAAGAGGAATCAGCAAGAATCGGCACTCGATCCAATATGGGCATGGGAGTTGTTTGAGAATGAAGAGTTAAGAAGAGTTAAGTAACTTCTGAAGAAGAGACAATGAAAAGGAGGAGGAGGAGGAAGAAGAGATGGATGAGAAAAAAGGAGGAGGAAGAAAGTAGAAGAAAGGAGTAGAAAAAAGGATGAAGAAGGGAATAAGAAAAGAGAGATGGACAAGGAGGCGGAAGAGGAGGGAGAAGATATTGTAAGAGAAAAGGAAAGAGAAGATCAGGGCCTGGACTAGGGTGGCTGTGGTGTCTATTCAGAAAGAATATTGCTATGCATGACGTTGAGAAGGTGGTAGCTGACTGGGTATGGCAAGTGAGAGGGAAGAATCCAGGATGACTCCCAGATTTTAGACCTGGGTGACTGAAAGAATAGTGATACCCTTGATAGAAACTGAGGCTCAAAAAGGTTAAATGATTTCCCAAAGCTTCCATGGCTGCTAGTATCACAGCAGACTGGCGAATTGAGGACATGACTTAGGATTCCAAGTTCAGTCTTGTAGTATTAGACCATGCTGCCTCATGGTGAGAAAACTGGGTGGAATTTGGCAGAACTCTGATGGACCTAGCATAATTCTTCCCTCACGGGTGCCTCTCAAACTCCTTCCAGATCTGAATAAAGGCTTATTTATGGCCTTTGCCTCTCATAGTCTCTTACCTGAGACTAAGAGCAATAAATGGGAGTGTGGCTGAGGCTGGTACCCTGTTGTGTCCCCAGGAACCCCATTTCCTTCTACACCCCTAGTTCATGTTGATCTGTAACCATACTCGGGGAAATTGCCATTTTTTTCTTTTTCTTTTCTTTTTTTATATTCTTTTTTTAAAATTCTATTCAGTATTTTATTTTTCTGCAGTTACATGTAAAAACAATTTTTAACATTCATTTTTAAAACTTTGAGTTCCAAATTCTTTCCCTTCCTCCCTCTCCACCCCGACATTGAGAAGGCAAGCAATTCAACATAGTTTATACATGTGTAGTCATGCAAAACATATCCATAATAGTCATGTTGTGAAAGAAAACATATACTGGGAAAAAAAAACTGTCAAGAAAAATAAAGTAAAAAAGTATGCTTCAATCTGTATTCAGACACCATGTTGTCTTAGGTCATTGTATTGACAAGAATTACCAAGTCATTCACAGCTGATCATCTTACAATATTGCTGTTACTTTGTACGCAGTACATTTCACTTTGCATCTGCTCATGTAGGTCTAGATTTTTCTGAGAGCATCCTGCTCATCATTTCTTATAGCGCAATAGTAATCACATACTACAACTTGTTCAACCATTCCCCAATTGATGGACATCCCCTCAATTTCTAATTCTTTGCCCCCAGAAAAGAGCTGCTATAAAAAGTTTTGTCCATATAGGTCTTTTTTCCTTTTTTTTTTTTTTAACCTTTTTTGGGATACAGACCTTGTAGTGGTATTGCTAGGTCAAAGGGTATGCATGGTTGTATAGCCCTTTGGGCATAATTCCAAATTGCTCTACAGAGTGGTTGAATCAGTTCGCAACTCCTGCAATAGTGCATTAATGTCTCATTTTCCCCACATCCCCTCCAACATTTGTCATTTACCTCTTCTGTCCTATTAACCAATCTACTTGGTTGTAACTTAGAATTGTTTTAATTTGCAAGAAATTCCCATTTTTAAGGGTTCTTCACAACCACGGCTGTGGATGGGGAAATCATGCAAAGACCTAGACTTATATTAAGCATAGCCTAAATTGAATATTGTTTATATTGCTTCCCAGAGAGAGACATAAAAAGGGGATTCATGTATTTTGTGTTAGAGATAGAAACTTTTTTGTTTCGTTTTGTCTTTTAAATCAGTTTCAAAGAAATTTGCAGTTTAATTTACAGAAAAGTGCAAGTTACTTCATGTGTAATTTTTTTTAATTTAGGTGTAGTCCCCATCAAAAGTGGTTTCTGCTCCAGGTTACAATGTTTCCTTCTACTTCTTTATATCTCTTTATCTTTAAAAAGGACAGAGCAGTGGTTGGATATCATAGAGGACAGATGGTAGATTTGTGGGTCTTGATAAAAGGGCAGCATTTAGTGTGTCTCTGGAGAGCCACTCTGTTGCCAGTTCCAGACTACAGAGGATGTCCGTGGGGCATTTGCTCTTACTGACTTGGGTAAGTCTGCAACTTCAGGAGAAGACAAGCAAAAAGTAACTGACCAGCTCACAAAGTTACTGAAAGATGGCTTCCTTATTGGGCGGCTGGAGTTCTGATGGGTAATTGAATGGGGGAGGATACAGAGTGAAATATTCCAAATGTATTTGGGTAGGTTGAGGATGAAATTCAGCAAGGGGGCAATTTTGATGCATGAGAGAGATATAGGATTGTTATTCATTCTTTGTTTTTGAAGGGGACTAATAACATCATGGGTGATGTCTTGAATTGGATTTAAGTGAGGAAGAATTGTGCAAAGTTGACAGCCTCACTCTCTCTTCCAGAATCATCAAAGTTCAGTGGCAGGACAAAAATCAAGACAACTGGCAATGGCCTGTGATGCAGTGGATGACCTTGGTGTCTTCCATCTCTGATCAAGCTCTAAGTGCTCTACAGAGCCTACTTCAGCTGCCTTCATGGCCATTGGAACAAATTGTTCTCATCTGCCCATTCCACTAGGGGAAGTTGTCATATGCTTAGGATAGATATCACTCTAACTTAACAATAGTTTGAGGCCTGTTGATTACCTTCCACCTGGTTTAGCCTTTCTGCCAAGGTGGTTTTACCAGGGTGTGGCTGATGAGCATTCTACAGCTTCTTGGAGCCACAGGTGAAAGTTAGGTGATAGGTGGACACCAAAGGTGAATGAGTAGCCCTGAAAAGGGCCCAGCAAACTCTCATACCAGAGATGCTAGTTCTCCCTGAGGTTATGCTTAAAGTGTAATCCACAGAATCTAACTCACTGATTCTCAACCATTCAGAGGAAGCCCTATCAGTGAAAACTTATAGAATCCATCACAAAGAAATGCTGGTTAATTATATCACAGAATCCAGGAGTCCTCATGAATTACCCTTAGTGTGGTTCCAAAGAAGATGAGTATGTGTGTGAAACATTGGTTTCAAACTCAAATAGAAATGGATCCTTGTGACTTAGAACAACCACACATTGTCACTGTCTATGTTGTATTGCAGTTTATTTATTTTGTTAAATATTTCCCAATTATATTTTAATCTGGTTCAGGCTGCACTCAGCAGTTTTGAGGTCATTTGACGCTGGTGGATAAACTACTATTGAACGAGAAAACTAAATTCAATACACTATGCCATGGGTTCAAGATGCTCTGGATTGTTTGCTACACAGCCATTGGTATTCAGTCTTAGACTTGCTTAGTAGATACTCTTAAGTTCCTATGGCTGAGCAAAACAAAGATAATACTGTTTTATCTGCCCAGTAAGATGTTTGAGTGGATGCCAGAAGGCATCTTGGGGGCACCTGCCACTTTCCAACAGCTAATGAAGAAAGTAATTGGTGGAATGATCTACCTGAGAGATCTGCTATCAGAGTAGCATCCTTTATGACATTATTGTCTTTGTTTTTTCTTTTGTAATAAAATGTTTATTTTCAAATTCACATTCTCTCCCTTCCACCTCCCACCTTCACACTTCATTGAGAAAGCTAGAAAACCAAAACCCATTAGAAGCATATATAACAAGCAAAAAAAAAAATTCTGCCATTGGTCATGTTAAAAATATATATTCTCAGTCTGTGCTCTAAGTTCATTACCATTCTATCAGGAGGCAGGCAACATGTTTCTTCTTGAGTCCTCTGGAATTGTTTGGTTGTTGTTTTGATCAGAATTGATCTTTACAAAATTGCAATTGTAGTATAATTTGTTCTCCTGGTTAGCTCACTTCATTCTACATCAGTTCATACAATTACACATCTTTTCTCACCAAGTCCACTTTATATTTCTGTTATATAACCTCAACTGGGCCCTCACTGCTGCTAGGCAGTCCTACTATTCCTCCCTTGTCAACTCACTGTTGAGAGAAATGATCATTTCTCTCTTATATTAATAACCAATTATTGAATTAGGACTAAGGTTTTTACCCTTTTCTACTTCTTTACTCAGAAAACAGCCCCTATAGGTTATTCAGGTAGCCTTTGAAGTGCGGGGCTGAGAATGAGAGGGAAAACTCAGGTCTGTTTAAAAGGTAAAGACATTTTAGTTCAGGTGAATTTTTGGATTCCAGCCCATTGTATTTTACTCAGACAAGTCTGGGGTAAAGTGGATTCTTTCTATTGTCTAGATTACCCTAGATGGGGTGGTATGGGTATAGATAAGTCTCTTTGACCAAGACTGAATGATCAGAGTCATGTCTCCCAGACCCTCATTAGAATAAGCCAGTCTCTCATTATAATATTCATTCTCTCATTACTTGTTAACCAATCAGAGTTGATTTTCGCTCTCAGGAACACCCACTCTTCCAAGGGCATATAAGCATTGAGCGGGTTCCAAGAGGGGTCTTTGGCATTTGAGAGTGTCACTGACTGCTTTTATTAAGCATATGCTATCATGATTAATGAAATGATTAATTACCCAGAAACTATGTCTCTTGAACTTTTTCTATATCATACTATCACATTCTCCACAATGGCTCTTCCAAACCTTTTCATCACTCATCAAATTTTCCATGGCTGCTTCTCCCTGCCCTCACTCAGCTGAGAACCTCGGCTCATATTTTACAGAAAAAAATGAGGCCATTCACTAACTGAGCCCTTTCCTCTCCTCTTTCTCATCTCCTATCACTCAGGTGCCTTCTGCGACTTTCTCCTCCTTCACCCTTGTCTCACATGGTGAAGTAGTCTTACTCCTTACCAAGGCTAATCTCTCTACTTATTCAAGTAATTCCATTCCAGCCAATCTCCTCCAACAAATTGCCCTCTTTGCCATCCCTGTTCTTTCACTTATTTACAACCTTTTCCTCTCTACTGGATCATTCCTTACTGCCTATAAACATGCTGGTGTCTCCCTGATCCTAAAAAATGCCTTCCTTGATCCTTCCATCCCTGCTCACTATCATCTTATATCTCTTCTGTCCTTTGTATCTAAACTTCTTCAAAAGGCCACCTACGATAAGTGCCTCAACTTTCTCTCATTCTTTTCTTAACCCATATAATCCACTTTCCAACCTTATTCCACCAAAATGGCTCTGTCCAGAAATACTAATGATCCCATAGTTACCATATCCAATGGCTTCTTCTTATTCTTCATTCTCCTTGACCTCTCTGCAGCCTTTGACACTGTTGATCACTTTTTCCACTTGATACTCACTCCACTCTAGGTTTTCAAGACACCACTCTCTATTGGTTCTCACCCTACCTACTTGACTGTTACTTCCCTTTCTCCTTTATTAGGTCCTCTTCCAGATCATGCCTTCTAACCTTAGATATCCTTCAGGGTTCTGTCTTGGGAACTCTTCTCTTTTCCCTCTATACTAATTCACTTGGTAATCTCATCAGCTCTTGTAGATCAAATTTTCATCTCTAGACTGACGATCCTCAAATATGCCTATCTTTCCTCAAACTCTCTGCTGACCTCCAATCTTGTATCACCTGCTGCCATTCAGACATCTCAAATTGGATGTCCAGTAGACATCTTAAAGTCAATATGTCCAAAATGGAACTCATTAGATTTTCTGCTAAACTCTTCCCCCTCCTACCTTCCCTATTACTGTAGAGGACACCACCATTATCCATTATCCATTATCCAACAACACCAACCTCCCAGTCCCCTAGGCTCACAATCTACGAGTCATTCTAAATTTCTCACTTTCTCTCATCCCCCAATATCCAATCTGTTGCAAAGGTCTGCTGATTTCACCTTTGCAACATACCCTTTGTCTTCTCTAACACTGCCACCCCTCTGATGCCCTCATTACCTCATGCCTAAACTACTGCAATAGTTGTTGGTGGGTCTTCTTGCCTTAGATCTCTCCCCACTCCAGTCTGTCTTTTTGTTTCAAGATTTAAACTTTAAAGTTTCAAGTTTCATTTCCCTAGCATGAGAGACAGCATCTGGCACAGAGTAGGTGCTTAATAAATTTTATTGATTGATGTATTGATTGACTGATACAAGTCTTTTTATATTTTTCTGAAACAATCCCCTTTGTTATTTATCACAGCACAATAGGATTCTATCATATTTGTTGTTTTTCAGTCATTTCAGTCATTTTCAGTCATGGATCTGACTCTTTGTGACTGCATTTGGGGTTTTTATGGCAAAGACACTGGAGAGGTTTGCCATTTCCTAAAAGTGAGTTAAACAGGATAAAGTGACTTGCCCACAATCACACAGCTATTAAGTGTCTGAGGCTAGATTTGAACTCAGGAAGATGAGTCTTGCTGACTTCAGGTCTGGTGCTCTATTCACTGCACCAAACTAGCTGCCCATTCCATCATGTACATATACCCTAATTTTTTCAGCTATTCCCCTAATGAGGATATTTCCTTGGTTTCTCATTCATTTTCACCACAAAATTTTTTTTTGCCGTAATTGTTTCTATACATGAGTCTTTCTTTCTTCTTTAATTGGGCATAGAGGCCTGCTAGTGGTATCACTGGGTCAAAGTGTATGCACACAAATGCGTGGGAACCATCAGCAAGCATTATTTATAATGGGGTTAAGCTGGAAACCTTCCCAGTAAGATTAGGAGTGAAATATAGATGCCCATTATCACCACCATTATCCAATATTGTATTAGAAGTGCTAGCAATAACAATGAGAAGAAAAAGAAATTGAACAAATCAGAATGGGCAATATATAATAGTCTGACAAATGAAGTCAGATTTAAATATTGAAGAAATATTAATTGTTCATAAGGGGGGCAGAGCCAACATAATAAAAATTATAATTCTACCTAAACTAATTTACTTATTCAATGCCATCCCACAAAATTTCCAAAAAAATTATATTGAGCTAGAAAATAACAAAATTCATTTGGATTAAGAAAAAGTCAAGAATATCAAAATAATTATTGAAAAAAATGTAAAGTAAGGAGATTTAGCATTATCAGATCTTAATCTGTATTATAAGACAGTAATTATCAAAACTGTCTGATACTGGCTAAGAAATAGAAAGGTGGATCAGTGCAACAGAGTACACATACAATACACAGCAGTAAATTATTATAGTAACCTTACATTTGACAAATGTAAAAAATCAAGCTTGTGTAATAAGAATTCAATATTTGGTTTAAAAAAATTGTTGGGAATACTGGAAAGCAGTCTGGCAGAAATTGGGTATAGACCAATATCTTACACCATTTATGAAGATAAGGTCACAATGGATACGTGAACTAGATATAAAAGAAGGTATCATAAGTAAATTAGAACATGGAACATATTACCTATCAGACTTATTAGAAGGAAAAAAGAAAATTAGGGGAAAATTTTTATAGCTGGTTTCTTGTTCCATGTTCTAATTTACTTATGATACCTTCTTTTATATCTCAAATATATAGAGAACTTTGTTAAATTTATAAGAATATGCATCATTTCCCAATTGACAAATGATTAAAGGACATGAATAGGCAGTTTTTTAAATTAAGAAATCAAAGCTATGTATAGACATATGAAAAAATACTCTGAATCATTATTGATTAGAGAAATGCAAATTAAAACAACTGAAATATAATCTTACACCTATAAGGTTGACTAAAGTGATAGAAGGGGAAAGACAAATGTTGGAGGGAATATGGAAAAATTGGGACACTAGTACACTATTGATAGTCCTGTGAACTGATAAACAGAAATACGTACAGTATGGTTTTGTGTGTGTGTGTGTGTGTGTGTGTGTGTGTGTGTGTGAGAGAGAGAGAGACAGAGACAGAGAGAGAGAGAGAGAAAGATGATGGCCTTTTCTAGTGCAGGGTGGGGAGGGAGGGAAGGACACAGTTCAGAACTTAAAAAGAACACAAAAAAGAAAATTAAAAATAAAATTAAATCCTCTTTTGATGTGGATGATGTGAAATTATTAATTATTAAAGACTGTTGTTATAATGGTAAAACCTATCAAGTATTTTATTGGTATATTTTGCTTTAAAGTGCAGCTAGGTGGCACAGTGCATAGAATGCCAGGTCTGAAGTCAGGAAGACTCATATTCATGAGTTCAAATCTGACTTCAGCCACTTACTAACTGTGTGACCCTCGGCAAGTCACTTCACTCTGTTTGCCTTAGTTTCTTATCTGAAAAAAGAGCTGGAGAAAAAAAATGGCAAACCACTCCAGTATCTTTGCCAAGAACACCCCAAATGGGGTTGTGAAGAGTTGGACATGACAGAAACAACAGAGCAACAACATTTTGCCTCAAAAGGAAGAATAAAAATTACTTTCTGTGTGGGAAAAGTTTTTTAAAAAAGGACTTTGTAAGATCTCCTGATCTATAAACTTGCCAAGTTCCTTGGGACCTTCTATTTGGATGAGGTCATAAAATATTATCAGTCCTGTGAAAAAGTTGTTAAATATTATGAAATTCTAAAATAATGAATTGGTTTGCTGAAAAACTGGAATCCCCTTTTCCATCACAAACACTCACCACAAAAGTGTGGTGAGGACTTACAAGTTTGCTTATAGTATAGAAGTGATTTATAGGATGATTTGTGATTATGGATATTATGAAATTATATCCAGAATAGTATATATTGAGTTACATCTTGAGCCCCATTATTCTCAGCAGAGGCTTAAAGATTTATTTTTGCTTTTTGCTTAAAAAGATGGGTATCTATTAGTCTAGAAACTTACAGTAAATAGGCAGTAGTTTTCTGGTTATACACAAACACATACATATTCATACTCATATTCATATATCTACATAGAATTCCAGAATGTGAATATTTTCTTAAATTCTAATTATTGATTTTTTATACCAGGATGAGTTTGAACTAGGGAAAACTCCAGTGGTCTTTACAAAAGGGCAATGTTTTTGTGAGTGTTCCTTGGAAGCATCTATGTTTCTTATTCAGGCTTGCACTTTTGGTCATTTGCTCTTCCTGACTGGGACAAGTCTGCAGAAGAAAACAAGAGATAGAAATTGGTTAGTCCTGCCCATGAAGATACTAAGAGGTGACTTCCTTAGTGAGCAGCTAGGCGTTTCAATGGGCACTTGCTACAGGAGCCATTATAAGGACTAGAAAAATAAAAAATAAAATGATGAAATCATTTCTTTTCCCCCTACCTCTTGATTTGGACATTAAAAGTTTGAGAGTGATTCTCTACTAAGGGTTGACAACCTTCCCTTCCCTTGGAGAACAAGGAGGCATGTCCCAGGCAGAATAGGGGAAGGGAAATTCCCATAGCTTCTAGTTTTAAAGTAATGCTTTTCACTTTTAATATTGTTTCAGTCACTGCAATTTCATTTAAATGCTACTTCAGTGAATCCTTTGAGACTTCAAAAGGAGAGAAAAGACTTTAGGAGAAATAAGTAGGAGGATGAGGGCAATGTTGCAAATGAATAATCAATTATTATTAAATTCAGAGTTCTTCATCTACTTTGAGTATTCTTAGTCTGTGATTTTTTTTTTTTTGGCAATTGGGGTTAAGTGACTTGCCCAGGGTCACACAGCTAGTAAGTGTCAAGTGTTTGGTCAGAGGTCGCATTTGAACTCAGATCCTCCTGACTTCAGGGCCAGTGCTCTATCCACTGTGCCACCTAGCTGCCCCAAATGATTTTTTTTTTAAAGAGCCTCATAAATGTCATTTAGTATTATTCTATGAAATTGTCTTGATCCCATAAGATATTAAACAGGATTTACAAGGGGACAAAAAGGGGCAAGGCCAAATCCTCTTTTTGGCTTCTCCTTTGCCTAGTTGCCTAGTTGCTCATAAGCACCATTAATGTTTTATTCATGCCAAGTATGAAGTGTGGCATTCCCATTGTGAGGAATGCACATAAGAATAGTGGGTTTTGGAGGGCTTCACTAGAACAGAGAGGCATGCAATATCACACCACACATAAACATGAGCATCTGTCGTCACCTTCTGGTTAAGTTGATTTTGAACTTGTTTTTGGCAAATGTGGCAGACTGAAGCTTTGCCAGGATGCTTCATGAAGAGCACCATTCCCATCCTTGTCTTGTCTGTCCAAATGTCCCTTCTTGAATGAGAGTGCCCATGACCTCAGTGTTCCCTACAGTAGTAGCTCAGTGCAGTGCAGTTTGATTCCCATCATCCTGGACATCCAGTGCAGCCCTTTGAACCCAAATTTCACAGAACAAATCCCCTAGAAGGATTTGGATTCAGTCAGAGTACAGTCCAGGGCATAATAGGGGTCATCAACCCCTGAGTCTTAGGCCAACCAGTGTCTCTATTCTCTCTGAAAAAATCAGAATATCTATACCCCTGAGTTAGAGACAGAAGCAAGGAAAGCACTTGGAGTAAGGCTTAGAAACGACCAGGATAACATTACATGTGAAGCTTGTCAGGCTGGTGGCTGGCCCACTTAAGTAGCTATTTCAGCCACTTTCCCCTGGTGTCTGGTGAAATATAACCCCTTCCTTTGGAGGTATGGGAAACATCTACTCAAGTAGCCATTTCTGGAGGTTCCTTTTGTGAGGTGTTCCCCACCCCTTTTTTTCCATTTAAAAGAATGAAAATTTATTTGTCTTTTTTTCTTTGGAAAATTGCTCTCTTCAGAGCAATTCTAATTCATTCTGATAACTCTAACTCTGTACCAAGAGATAATTCTCAAATCTCTGTCTCCAGTCCTTCTCTTTCCTGAATACTATAACTGCATTTCCAACCAATTCCTGGGTGCTTCCATTTGTCTGTCACACGGGCATGTCAAATTCAGCATGTCTTAAATTTAACTCGTTGGCTTTTCCCCAAAATCTGTTCTCTTGCTACTTTTCATCAACGGCATTGTCACCAGGCTCAAAAGCTCTAAGCCTGCTTAGACCTACTCTTTGAACCAACTCCTTTGACTCCAATCAATGGCCACATTCTGTCATTCCTACCCTTGAAATATCTCTTGAATTCAAACTTCTTTTCCTACTCTTTCTACTCTGGGTCAGGACTGTGTTAGTTATTGCATCTTCATTGTGGTTTTAGAAAATGTACTTTCTCTTTTAACTGGATCTATTTTTGCTTTTCCTTTGTCTGAGACCATGATTGCTACTGCTGCTTTTTTTACTTCAGCTGAAGCAAAATAGACTTTGCTCCAGCCTCTTACTTTATCTCTGTGTGTATCTTTCAGTTTCAAGTGTTTTTCTTGGAAATGACATATTGTTGGATTCTAGTTTCTAATCCATTTTATTATCCTCTTCCATTTTATTGGTAAGTTTATCCTTTTTACATTCATAATTATGACTGCTAATTGTGTATTTCCTTTAATACTTCCCTTTCTCCCAGTGCATCCTTCTCTCATCCTTCCATTTTTCTTTTAAAATAATTCCCAACATGATAGACTCATATTCATGTGTTCTAAGTAGACTCCTTCTAACTGCCTTAATGATGATAATGTTCTTAGAGCTTATATGTGTCATCTTCCCATATAAAAATGTAAACAGTTTAATTATGTTAAATCCCTTATGACTTCTCATTCATGTTTACTGTTTTTTTGCTCCTCTTAATTAACAATGCTTTAAAGTCCTCTAATTCACTAAATGTCTATTTTCCCCCCTCAAGGATTATACTCAGTTTTTCAGGGAGAGTTATTCTTGATTGTAATCCTAGGTCCTTTGCCTTCTGGAAAATAATATTCTAAGCATTATTCTCCTTTAAGGTGGTACCTGCTAAATCTTGTGTGATCTTAACTATGCCTCCATGTTGTTTGAATTTTCTCTCTTTGTCTAATTGCAGTATTTTCTCCTTGACCTGGGAGTTCTAGATTTTGGCTATTATATTTTGTGGAGTTTTCATGTTGGCATCTTTTTCAGGAGGTGAAGAGTGGATTCTTCCAATTTCTACTCTGCCCTATGGTACTAAGATATCTTCTTTCTTAACTTCTTTCTTATTTATTTTATATTTAGATTTATCTACCTCTGAGAGGGGAAGGTTGAAATTCCCCACTATTATAATTTAACTATCTATTTCCTCTTGTAATTAATTATCTTTTAAGAATTTGGATGTTATACTTTTTGGCGTATATGTTTACTATTAATATTATTTTGTTGTCTATAGTATGTTTTAGCAAGATGTAGTTTCCCTGCTTATCTCTTTTAATTAAGTATATTTTTTCCTTTTGCTTTGTCTGAGATCATGATTGCCACCCTCCTTCATTTTTTTTAACTTCAGCTGAAGCATCAAGAGAAATTTTTTTTTTAAAAAAGGTAAATATACAAGTTACCAATCAGAAGGGACTTTATATCAGTGAAATATTTATATTCTAATGGGGGGGTGGTGATAAAAGGGTGATTTCAGAATCCCAAAATCATAACGGGTCATTGAGGTCTCATACAATGAGACAGAAGACTTATAAATAGTTTATATTCTGATGATGCTGAAAGAAGATTGAAAATGGAAGGATAAAGGATACATTAGAGATAAATGGGGGGGACAGATACTCAGGACCTCCCATTGTTGGGTGCACATATAGAAGTATAAACAAAGCTGAAAGGAGTAGGATGATAAGATATCACTTGAATTTCACTTTTATCTCAACTGAAAATAGGGTAGAACACATAATCACACAATTTGGTGTAGGGATATATTCAGTTCAGATAGGAACAGGAAGAGAATAAAGGGGAGGATGAGGCAAATAGGTTCAGGGAGGGATTGTCATAAGCAAACCAAACTCTAAGTTCATTGTCTCTGAAGATAGAGAAGAGGAGATTAAAATGAAAGAAAGAACATTTAATAAAGAGGGATCAAGGAGTAAAGAGAAGAAAATGCATAAGAAAATAGGATGGAGATACACAATACACAATTAACAATAATACACAATTTACTGTCATTCAAGTTTAAAATAAATAAAAAGATTTTTAAAAAATGACCATTACCATCAAGGACATTACATCACACTGGGTGAAACAGTACCTACACATTTAACTCAATATAATAAAATTTCCTGAGATTACCAGCGTACCTTAGATAACAGGGAGCAATGGGTAAATGGATAAAAGAGAAGGTTTCCGCACCTGTAAAATGGGAACAGAAATAACTATGCTACCTAGTTATTGTGAAAACCAAATGAAAAATTGGATAGTAAGTAATTTGTAACCATAAAGCTCTCTAGGCACTTGAACTTATTTTCAAAGCATCTCCTAAGAAAACATGTTTAATAAGAGCAGTTTACCCACTGAGTGCCTCCTGTTTCTTTTTTCAAAAACTAATTAGTTAATTAATTTTTAGTTTTCAACAATCACTTGTGCCTCGTTTCATTTAACATACAAAAAATGTCCCAGCATCTGAGCTTGACACCAGGTTTGTGGGACAAGAGAATGGATCAGAGCATTTCATTGTACGTTTTCTTTTTTTTTTATTTTTTTTCACTCTTCTTTATTACATTAATATATATTTACGGAATAAAACAAGCATTTCATTACATAATACAATAAAAAAGATGATTGTACATGAAAATGCAAATCTACTATACACAACTTGCTATTCATTTCAAATATACAACATTTTCATGTAAATTTCTTTTTTTCTACCCTCAGCCTACCTTGCGTGCTCTCTCTCTGTATATATATATATTCATATATATATGAAAATTTATTCTATACATCTATTTATCAGATCTTTCTCTAGATGCAGATAGTATCTTCATATGTCATTTATAGTTAATTTGGGTATTTATAATGCTCAAAATAACATACTCACTCAAAGTTGTTTTAAAGCCATATTGCTGTTTCTGTATACAGTGTTCTCTTGGTTCTGCTCATTTTGCCCTTCATTACCTTATGCAAGTCTTTCTGTGTTTTTCTAAGATCATAGAGCTCATCATTTGTTATAGCACAGTAGTATTCCATCACAATCATATATTACAACTTGTTTGGCCATTCCCCAATTGATGGGCATCCTTGCAATTTCCAATTCTTTGCCACCACAAAGAGAGCTGCTATAAATATTTTAGAACATATAGGTTCTTTTCCTTTTTCCCTAATCATCTTTGGAAATAGACCATGCAGTGGTATTGCTGGGTCATTTAATAACTCTGAGTATAATTCCAGGTTAATCTATAAAACAGCTGAATCAGTTCACAATTGAACTGGCTGAATTCTTTTGAGGCAGACCACCATGTACCCTTGCATTTTGGGGTTCCCAGCACCCTAAACTGCAACTGCAACACATTGAGCTGATTCCCTCTAATGTGTGGCTAGGAGCAAAGGAGTCCACCATGGGATATTTTAACTGTCTGATTCCTCCATCTATTTTCTGCTGTTCTTTGATATGGCTGAACAGAATCTAAATTTCATGCTATTTTTGGAGATTAGGGGGCCTGTGTTCAGGCAAAAGGACTGAAGCCATGGGAGGATCTCTATAGTAATACTCCCAGGAGTAAATGTGAGATTTTGCTTGTGCTCCCCATGGCTGGAGAGTATAGTTGGCAGAGAGGAATATATTTAATGATAACTCTAAGCACTAAAATTTTCTATTATGAATTCATGATGTTGTTTAGTATTTGCCCATATCGACTGTAATTATACTGCCTCTATTGTATTCTCATTTTCTCTTGAGGGTGAGATTGTAGAGGATTTTAGAAAGTGTCTATTCCACCATCTTTCAGATCTTTATAGCATCAGATCTCTACAAGTAGCAATTACCTTTAGACCACATGGATTCTAGTATGTAAGATGTGCTAGGAAGGAGGAAAAATAGGCCTAGCCTTGTCATTCTTACAGAAAACCAATGGGGTTTGCCCAATGTGAATGTGAGATATACAGAATAAAAGAATTCAGGAAGATTTGTAAAGGCAGCAAATCTGTTTTTTTCCTAAATTTCCCAGATTAATATTGAAGTCCTCTCCCTTGTCTTAGTTGCATATCTGAGGGAAATTATTATATTAATAACTAATTAAAATATGGGATCCAGGGTTTTTTCCCTTTCTACTTCTTCATTCTCTACTAAGTCAAAGCAGCCTCTGAAGCACTCAGCTGATGATGAGATTGGGTTAACATGCTCCTCAATCTTGGGTGAGAGCACAACCAACTGGGACAGAAGTGGCTTGGGTGGAAGTAAATCCTTTTTTTTTTTTTTTTAAGTGGCCATCCCTTGACTCACTTCTTAGAGAGGCAGGCCTATTCACTGAATGGGCATTGCCTCACTCAAAGTGAGAACCTGAAAAGACCTTAGCTTAAAAGGGTCAAGGTTGCCCACTGCATCCTGGGCCAATTCCAGTCATCTTGAGTGATATCTGGCCACTGGACCCAGATGGCTCTGGAGGAAAAAGTGAGGCTGGTGACTCTGCACAGCCCTCTCTCACTCAGATCAAAGTCAGTTGCAAGTCATCATCTCCCTAATGTCATGATCCTCTTTGAGCATAAAGGATAAATCACTACCACAACCACAGATCCCTTTGTCTAGATTGCCTGAGGCAGGGGTGGTCTGAGCGTAAGAGTTCATAACCAAAGTCAAATCCCCAGCTCCTCCTTAGAATAAGTCTACCTCTCATAATATTCATTCTCATTAACTGCTAAACAGAGTAAATTTCTACCTGTTGGGAACACCCACTCTTCAAAGGTTATTTACATTCTTAGTGCGCCCCAAAGTTAATCTCTGGCTTCTGAGAGTGCCACTGACATATTTTATTAATTATTTGCTAGCTACAATTAATAAATTGATATTAATTACCCAGAGATTATGTCTCTTGGACTTTTCATTCATCATATAATATTTGTGAATGTCCATGTAGGATGGGCTTCAATAGGCAGGCAGAAACCAGATGAGGGGAAAACAGCTGAATACAGTCCTGATCAGAAAGCAGTGAGACTTTAGAGGAAGCAGCTGCTCTCATGAAACCACACAGTTTAACAGCCTAGAGAGGTTTTTGCTCCAGGCTGCAGCTCTGTGTGTGGGGCCGTTCTTTTTTAAAACATTAATTAAGGGGGGGTGGAGCCAAGATGGCAGAGTAAAAGCAGTGACTTGCTTGAGCTCTCCCCCAAACCCCTCCAAATACCTATAAAAAAATGGCTCTAAACAAATTCTAAAGCAGCAGAACCCACAAAAAAACAGGGCGAAACAAATTTGTAGCCCAAGACAGCCTGGATGGTTAATTGGGAAGGTATATCACACCGGGTGGGGAGAGGAGAGCAGTTTGGCATGGGCACGTAGACCTTAGCAAACCTGGAGCAGGCCCCAGAGGACTGAATCGCAGGTAGCTGTGGAGGTTTCCAGACTTCTCAACCCATGAACGCCAAAGTCAACTTGGAAGGTTAGTGGGAAAAGTCTGTGTCAGCAGGGAGAGAGAGAAGCCTGTGGTCTCAGCTCTAGTCCCTGAGCTCTGCGGGACAATGGCTGCCTCCTGAGCTTCTGGCCCACAGATTGAGGGGGAATCAAGTGGCTAATCAGAGGGGGATTGCAGGGATCTCTCTGCTGGTGCAGGATTCTCTTGCTTTGCCTGTGATTGGATTAGGGTCACAGTTCTGGGTGGCGGTCCTGGGGCAAGGAGGAGCGCTGGCGTGGTAGAGCTTGTAGTGCTGTGGAGAGGAAACCCTCCTCACAGTTTCAAGACAGAAAAGAGTGCTTGTGGTCACTCATAGACCAGAGCACAGGCCAGGAAAGGAGTAAACACCTCGCCCTTGATCATACCTTCTTGGAAGAACTGAAAATTTACAGGTCCCTAGAAATATCTCTGAACACAGCTGCACAAAACCCCTGAAGCTTGGGACAGCACATTCTCCACAATGGAAACAGACTCCTACCTTAACAAAGAGTTTAAAACTCAAGTAATTGGTTGGGATTATGAGCAAGCAGTGCAAAAAGAGTCAGACTATATAATCTCACTTTGATGACAAAGACGATCAAAACATACAACCAGAAGAAGAAAACAAAGTCAAAGCTCCTACATCCAAAACTTCCAAGAAAAATATGAATCAGTCCCAAGCCTTGGAAGAGCTCAAAAGGGATTTTAAGAAGCAAGTAAGAGAAGTAGAGGAAAAACAGAGTGATGCTAAAGGAGACTCAAAAAAATACTGAAGAAAATAACACCTTAAAAAATAGCCTAAACCCAAATGGCAAAAGAGGTCCAAAAAGCCAGTGAGGAGAAGAATGCCCTTAAAAGCAAAATTAGCCAAATGGAAAAGGAAGTCCAAAAGCTTGCTGAAGAAAACACTTCCTTAAAAATTAGAATGGAGAAATTGGAAGATAGGGACAATTTGAGAAATCAAGGCACTGTAACACTAATCAAAAGGAATGAAAAAATAGAAGAGAATGTGAAATATCTCATTGGAAAAACAACTGACCTGGAAAATAGATCCAGGAGAGAGAACGTAAAAATTATTGGGCTATCTGAAAGCCATGATCAAAAAAGGAGCCTAAACATCATCTTTCAAAAAATTTTCAAGGAAAACTGCTCTAATACCTTAGAACCAGAGGGCAAAATAGAAATTGAAAGAATCCACTGATCACCTCCTGAAAGAGATCCACAAAGGAAAACTCCGAGGAATGTTGTAACTAAATTCCAGAATTCCCAGGTCAAGGAGAAGATATTGCAAGCAGCCAGAAGGAAACAATTCAAGTATTGTGGAAACACAATCAGGATAACACAAGATTTAGCAGCTTCTACATTAAGGGTCCAGAGGGCATGGAGTATGATATTCCAGAGGGCAAAGGAGTTAAGACTACAACCTAGAATCACCTACCCAGCAAAACTGAGTATAATCCTTCAGGGTAAAAAATGGTCATTCAATGAAATAGAGGACTTTCAAGCATTCCTGTGGAAAAGACCAGAGCTGAACAGAAAATGTGACCTTCAAATACAAGACTCAAGTGAAACATGGAAGAGGTAAACAGGAAAGAGAAATCATAAGAGACTTATTAAGGTTGAACTGTTTACATTTCTGCAGGGCAAGATGATATTTGTAAGTCATGAGTCCTTTGTCATTATTAGGGTAGTTGGAGGGGAAAAAATTATATGTATGTATATATAGATATAGATAGATAGAGGGCACAGGGTGAGTTGAAGATGAAGGGGTGATATCTGGAAAATAAAATTAAGGGGTAAGAGAGGATTATACTGGGAGCAGGAGAAAGGGAGAAGGAGAATGAGGCAAAATATCTCACATGAAACAGACAAGAAAAGGCTTTTATAGTGGAGGGGAAATGAGGGAAGGTGAGAGGGAATGAGTGAATCTTATTCTCATAGGATTTGGCTTAAAGTGTGAATAACATGCACAATGGGGTATGGAAATCTGTCTTACTCTACAAGAAAATAAAGGGGGGGGAAGGGACAAGAGAGCAGGGTGTTGATAGAGGGGAGGGCAGATTGAGGGAAGGGATAATCAAAAGCAAACACTTCTGAGGAGGGACAGGGTCAAAAGAGAGACTAGAATAAACGGGGGGTAGGATAGGATGAAGGGAAATATACTGAGTTTTTCACAACAGGACTACTATGGAAGTGTTTTGCATGACTACACATCTATAACCTGTATCGAGATGCTTGCCTTTTCAATGAGGGTGGGTGGGAAGGGAGGAAGGGAGAAAATTTGTAACCCAAAGTTTTAAAAACACATGTTAAAAATAAAAAAAATTAAAAAAAACATTAATTAATGAATTCATTTTAAATTTATTTATTTTTCATTTTCAACATTCACTTTTATAAGATTTTGAGTTCTAAATTTTCCCCTGTTCCTCACCTTCCCCCTCTCCAAGACAGCATGCAATCTCATATAGTCTATACATGTACAATAATATTAAACATATTTCCACATTAGTCATGTTGTAAAGAAGAATCAAAACCAAAGAGAATAACCATGAGAAAGAAAAAACAACAACAAAAAAAGAGAAAATAGTATTTTGATATGCATTAAGACTTCATAGTTCTTTCCCTGGATATAGATAGCCTTTTCCATCTTTAGTCTCTTGGAATTGTCTTAGACCATTGCATTGCTGAAAGGAGCTAAGTCTATCAAAGTTGGTCATTGTACAATGTTGCTGTTACTGTGTACAGTGTTCTTCTGGTTCTACTCACTTCACTCAGCATCAGTTAGTATTCCGTTACATTCATATGCCACAACTTGTTCAGCCATTCTCCAATGGATGGGCATCTCCTTGACTTCCAATTCTTGGCCACCACAAAAAGAGCTGTTATAAATATTTATGTACAAATGGATCCTTTTCTCATTTTTATGATCTCTTTGGGATACAGTCCTAGAAGTGGTATTGCTGGATTAAAGGATATGCACATTTTTATGGCCCTTTGGGCATAGTTCCAAACTGCTCTCCAGAATAGCTGGATCAATTCACAACTTCACCAATAATGCATTAGTGTTCTAATTTTCCCACATCTTCTCCACCATTTATCATTTTCCTGTTTTGTCATGTTAGCCAATCTGATAGGTGTGATGTGGTACTTCAGAGTTGTTTTGATTTGCATTTCTCTAATCAATAGTAATTTAGAGCATTTTTTCATATGACTATAGATAGCTTTAATTTCTTCATCTGAAAATTGCCTGTTCATATCCTTTGACCATGTATCAATTGGAGAATGACTTGTATTCTTGTAAATTAGACTCAGTTCTCTATATATTTTAGAAATGAGGCCTTTATCAGATACTGGCTATAAAAATTGTTTCCCCACGTTCTGTTTTCCTCCTAACCTTGGTTGCCTTAGCTTTGTTTATGCAAAACCTTTTTAATTGAATGTAATCAAAATTATCCATTTTGCATTGTATAATGTTCTGTCTCTTGTTTGGTCATAATTTCTTCCTTCTCTATAGATATAACAGGTAAGCTATTCCTTGCTCTCCTTATTATCACCCTTTATGTCTAAATCATATATCCATTTTGACCTTATCTTGGTATATGGTGTGAGATGTTGGTCTATGCCTAGTTTCTGTCATGCTATTTTCCAGTTTTCCCAGCAGTTTTTGTTAAATAGTGAGGTGGAGAGGCAATTGGGGTTAAGTGACTTGCCCAGGGTCACACAGCTAGTGAATGTCAAGTGTCTGGTCTGAGACCAGATTTGAACTCAAATTCTCCTGTCTCTAGGGCTGGTGCTCTATCCTCTGCGCCACCTAGCTGCCCCTAACTAGTGAGTTCTTATCCCAGAAGCTGGAGTCTTTGGGTTTATCAAACAGTAGATTACTATAGTCATTGACTACTATGTCTTGTGTACCTCACCTATTCCACTGATTCACCACTCTGTTTCTTAGCCAGTACCAAGTAGTTTTGATGATTGCTGTTTTATAATATAATTTTAGATCTGGAACAGTTAGGTCACCTTTCCTTCCATTTCTTTTCATTAATTCCCTTGATATTCTAGACCTTTTGTTCTTCCAGATGAATTTTGTTATTATTTTTTCTAGTTCTATAAAGTAATTTTTGGTAGTTTGATTGGTATGGCACTGAATAGGTAAATTAATTTAGGTAGAATTATCATTTTTATTATATTAGCTCAGTCTACCCATGAGCAGCTGATGTTTTACCAATTATTTAGATCTGACTTTATTTGTGTTAAAAGTGTTTTGTAATTATGTTCATATAGTTCCTGAGTTTGTCTTGGCCAGTAGACTCCCAAATATTTTATGTTGTTTACAGTTACTTTAAATGGAATTTCTCTTTCTATCTCTTGCTGTTGGGCTTTGTTATTAATATATATATACATATATATATATGCTGATAATTTACGTGAGTTTATTTTATATCCTGCAACTTTGTTAAAGTGAATTATTTCAAGTAGTTTTTAGTTGATTCTCTATGATTCTCTAAGTATACCATCACAACATCTGCAAAAAGTGATAGCTTTGTTTCTTCATTGCCTATTCTAATTCCTTCAATTTCTATTTCTTCTCTTATTGCTAAAGCTAACAGTTCTAATAAAATATTGAATAACAGTGGTGATAACGGACATCCTTGTTTCACCCCTAATATTATTGGAAATGCTTCTAGCTTATCCCCATTACATATAATGCTTGCTGATGGTTTTAGATAAATGCTACTTATCATTTTAAGGAAAATTCCATAGTGTCCTTAATAGGAATGGGTGTTGTATTTTGTCAAAAGCTTTTTCTGCATCTATTAAGATAACCATATGGTTTCTGTTAATTTTGTTACTTGTTTGTTATTTGTTTGGTCAATTATGCTGTTAGTTTTCTTAATACTGAACCAGTCCTAAATTCCTGGTAGAAATCCCACATGGTCATAGTGTATTATCCTTGTGATAAGTTGCTGTTATCTCTTTGCTAATATTTTGTTTAAAGTTCTTGCATATACATTCATCAGGGAAATTGGTCTATAATTTTATTTTTCTGTTTTGGCTCTTACTGGTTTAGGTATTACTTCCATATTTGTATTGTAAGAACAATTTGGCAAGACTCCTTCTTTGCCTATTTTTCCAAATAGTTTATATAGTATTGGGATTAATTGTTCTTTAAATGTTTGGTAGATGGGGGCAGCTAGGTGGCGCAGTGAATAGAGCACTGGCCCTGAAGTCAGGAGGACCAGAGTTCAAATCAGGCCTCAGACGCATAACACTCACTAGATATGTGACTCTGGGCAAGTCACTTAACCCCAATTGCCTCACCAAAAGAAAAAAAATGTTCGGTAGAATTCATTTGTAAATCTATCTGGCCCTGGAGATTTTTTTCTTAAGAGTAGTCATCAATGGCATGTTCAATTTCTTTTTCTGAAATGAGATTATTTAAGTATTTTATTTTTCTTCTGTTAATTTGGGCAATATATATTTTTTATATGTTCATCCATTTCACTTGGATAGTCAGATTTATTGGCATACAGTTGGGCAAAATATATTCTAATTATTGTTTTGATTTCCTCTTCATTAGTGGTGAATTCACCCTTTTCATTTTTGATACTGGTAATGTGGTTTTCCTCTTTCTTTTTTATTAATCAAATTACCCAAAGGTTTATCTATTTTATTGTTTCTTCATAAACCAGCTCTTAGTTTTGTTAGTTCAACAGTTTTCTTAATTTCAATTTTATTAATCCATTTATTTTCAGAATTTCTAATTTTGTATTTAATTAGGGATTTTTAATTTGCTTTTTCTAGCTTTTTTAGTTGCATGCCTAATTCATTGATCTTCTCTTTATTTTATTCTTATAAGCATTTGGGGCCATTCTTTGTAATGATGACAGTAATATACTCCAGCATCTTCAGTTTTGACAGTGTTAATTGTGAGGCTAAAACTTTTTTTTTTTAGGCAATTGGGGTTAAGTGACTTGCCCAGGGTCACACAGCTAGTTAGTGACAAGTGTTTGCTCTGAGGCCAGATTTGAACTCAGGTCCTCCTGACTTCAGGGCCAGTACTCTATCCATTGCACCACCTAGCTGCCCCTGAAACTTCTCTTATGACTAATTTCACTGAACCTGGTGGGGACCCCTGACTTCAAGCTGGAGCTTCATAGATGAGGAGATTGAGAGATTGACCAAGTATATTAGTTTCGATTGGTTTTTGACTAAAGAGCTACAGTCTTTTCAGTAGTGCTCAACTCTTTGTGATCCTATTTGGAGTTTTCTTGGCAAAGATAATGGAGTGGTTTGCCATTTCCTTCTCCAGCTAATTTTACAGATGAGAAACTGAGGCAAACAAGATTAAGTGACTTGACCAGCGTCACACCTTTAGTAAATTTCTGAGGCCAGATTTCAACTCAGGATGATGAGTCTTCCTGGCACTCTATCCACTCTGCCACCTAGCTGCTCTGTTTCTGTTAAATATTTACTAATGTCCTGACCAGCCTTGCAGCAGATGGTGACTCTCTCTCCTGGAGATGCAGACAGGGCAGCTAGAGACTGTGTCAGCACAATTTGCCCAACAGCATGTATAAGGAGAAAGAGAAGACAAAGGTTTCCAAGTGTTAACCAGCTTCAATCTCACTGACTATTATGTGCTACTAGCTAGACTTCTCTTACAGAATTTTAAAATTTGAGGAATTTACTCTGATCAAAAATGACAACAAAAGAATGTTAATGATCACATTCCATGTTTTTGTGTTTTCTCCTTCCTTACCTAGGAGCTAGAGCAGCAAGAAAAAGATCAATAGAACTGTGGACTTCATCTTTATACTGTGTCCTTCCCTGGACTGATGCCTGGGTTGGAGAATAATAGGCACCAAAGATAAGGGCTCTAAGCAGCAGGAATAGGCTGGGATGGGGAGAGGTCAGGGTGAGTTTTGGGGAGGGAACATGAAAAGCAGACTGACTCTGGAGAAAGGTCTGGAGTTTTGCTGCAAATCTGGTTCTCCTCCAGGGCTCACGACATGGACAGTTCCTCCCTAAACATCTTGGTCATGACAGGAAGACAAATTCAAATTCAGGACTTTTTTTTCACCCCTAATTGGTGAGTGGCAAATTATTGCCCTGTTCTCCAATCCTGTTCTATCCTCAGTCTCAGAAGGTGTTATCTATAACAGGGGGAGGGCAGCATATAGGAAATATGTCCTGCACCTTTTCATCCATTCTCTTCTTGACCTTGATCTGTCTTCTTCTAATATATTAACTGTAAACTAAATGTTCCATGAACATTCCTACCTTACCACTTTTGCTCATCCCCAAAGAATAAACCCCTTTTTAAATTTGTGTCCATTTGAAATTCTGGAAACTTTAAACAATCCCTCTACGGTAGCGTTGCTTTACAAAACCATTTTAAAGTAAGTTGAAAACTTAAAAATCCTTTCAGTCTATGAATCTTGTGCTCAGCAATGAGAGAGAGTCTATCTTCCATTCCAGCCTTCATAACTTTGGTGTCCATCTCAATGATTAGATGACTTCATTGACCTTGATCCCAGATCAGAACCTACCCTAGTAGATATAATGAGTCTCTGCACTAGGTCAGAGCTAGAATGTAGGAATGACTACTTTCAAGAAAAACTACCTGTAGGTGAAGCAAAGGCTTCCCTTTTCTCCAACTTGGGCAGTTTTGTACGTTGCTATGGATTATCACTGTTAAGACATTTTATCATAGATTCCTGGAGAATCAGAAGATCAGAAAGGGGAAGGGGTCAGGATTTGAGATATACTACCCAAGTAACTACCTTCCATCTCCCCAAAATTGACCCATTCATCAACAGTTCCCAGTGAATTACCTCTATCAGAGGCCTTTCATCCAAATGGGTACTAGCACTCATAGACTGGGAGCACTAGAGGGAAGTCTATTGATACTAAGGAAAAGGAAATAGGGATAACTTTGAATGGCTGGCTTTTTAGTACTCTTTCATATAAACACTTACCATTGTAATTCATATGGCCAATTAACCAACAAAACTTAATCAGCTTTTAGAGAAGCTATTTACTAAGAAGGTATAATAAGAATAATTAATTCTATACATTTTTGAATGTTTAAATTGGATGAGATGGCCACTAAAGCCATCTATCAGCTCCAAGTTATGGAAGTCTGTGGTTCTGTTCATTCATTAAAGACTACCAAAAAGAAAGAAAACATAGATGAGGACATGACAAACGGTGAATAAACTTGTCACACAGTCATAAGAGTAGTGATGAGGGACTTCAGTCATATGGAGATAAAATATTTCTACAGGTTTAAATGATCATTTCATCCTTCAAGAAAAATAGGAGCCCAATGATAAAAAACTCTATACTGAACCAAATTTTCATCACTAGAACGGAACTAATGGGAAGTTGCGGAGGAAGTGGCCAATCCAACCTGGAGATTGTGTTAGCAAAGGTGTCAACTGAAAACAAACACCCAAATCTAAAAAATTTTACTAAAGAATTTCATTAAATTAGTTCAGCACAGGAGACAGCTAGAAAAGGTTGACATTATCCAAATGTAACACAGGAAGCTCCCCCTAAACGTTAGCTCTTAGTTTTACTGAGCCCATCCACCAGACGACAGGCATTCCCCAGGAACAGGTACACACTCTCCACGTCTCCTGGTTTCCCTCGGGTCAGTGTCCGTGACGGAGGAACCAGACACAAAGGAGCATGGCCTTGCCCTGGCCGGCGCCCCCTTGACCTCTCCTGCTGCCCCGGGCCCGCTCTTGTCCTGCTCCTCCTGGAAGCCCCAGGGGGCTGAGCGAGCGCTCCGGGCATCCAGCCCCAACCCCTGGTTTCCCTCCTCAGAGCCGTGGCTTCCCTGCGTGTTTACGTCACTTCCTGCGGGAAAATGCGGGCGCACAGGAAGCATGGCATTAGAGCCAAGGCCTGTGGTGACTGGCTGCAGGAGTGGGAGAGACTGGGCTGGACTAGCCTCGGAAGAGCATCAGGGCCCCTCGAGGTCTGGGACCCCACGCCTGGTGACTTCCCGTGGGTTCTGGGGCTGTGAAGACCACGCACGAGGTAAGGCGAGGAGCGGAGGGGGCGGGACTCCTGGCAGGGAGGGCGGGGAGGGACGGGGCAGATACGGAGGCAAGACCGTATTCCAGGCCGGGAGAAGAGCAGAGCCCAGGCATACGCAGAAGGCGCCTCAGCCTCCAGACTACGATTCCCAGAAGGCCGTGCTCGCCTCCGGGGCATTTTCCAAGCTCAAGAGCGGGAGGGACTTCTCTTAGTATGACACTTCCGCTTCCTTTTCTCTCTGCCTTTTCCATTCTTGCTGGTTCCCGCTTCTTTTTCTCTGTCCTGGGCTGAAGTGTGACGGGGTGAGCGGGGGCCGAGAGCGGGGCCGGGCCCAGGCGGAGCCGGTTGCGGGGTGCGGCGGGGTCGGAGCACCAGGGACTAGCTGGAAAGCACACGGAGAATGAGAGGAGCGTCCGCCAGAAGAGGAAGGAAGCCCCCGAGGGTCTCAGAGGTCTGGGGGTGGCTAGTGCGTGGGGGGGGAGGGCGGGGGTTGGAGGCTGAGCAGGGGGAGGCGGAGCTTGGGGGCGGATTCCAATCCTCCTTCAGTCACGCCTGCATCCTGTGACCCGGTCAGGGTCTCCCCTCCAGGCCTCAGGCCTTCCCCTGTGCCCAGAGTCCCAGGGAATGTGCTCCCCATGTGTGTCTGTCTGGTCCTCGGTGCGTACTTCTTGTGGCCTCATCTCCTCCTCCCAGCATCCTCCTGGGTAACCCCTTCTCCAGGAAGCCCTCCCTGATGCTGCCGGGGACCCGTGCCCTCCCCCTGCTGAAAGGATCATCTGTCTGTCCTCAAGTTTGTCTCTAAAGAGATGCTGGCCCCAAGACAGTGCCCTCCACTCCCCAGGAAAGAAATGACCCCTTCCTTTTGGTCCCCTCCCACCTCCACCCCTACCCCCTGCCCTGCTCCCTGATCTCCTTGCAGTGGAGAAGTGGGAATGTCTGGTCTGAGCAGGGCAGACCCCCAGCGTGACCCCTCATTCTCCTGCTTCTCCTTTCCTCCCCAGCTCTACCTTCAGTGGCCTCTGCTCTGCCCCAGGAGGACAGCCTGGAGGAAGAGGGAATGGCTCCTGCCCTGACAGCCAGGCCCGGGAAGGTGAGTGCCACTTGCTGCTTTCCTGAACTAGCATCTCAGGCCAGAGATGGGGGATAGGTTTCTTTGTCCTGTGCTGTAACACTAGGAATTGTGGGCATCAGAGAATCATAACCATAGAACCAATTTATCTTCTCTACACACAAAAAAAGATCTAATTACATTTACTTTGTGTTTTTTTCCCCTCCAATCCTTCCCCCACCCATTGAGAAAACAAATAATAGGATATCCATTATACAGGTGAAATAATGCAAAAAATTTCCATACTAGCCCTCCTCCCAAAAAAATCCAAAAAAATGAAAGTGAAAAAGATGGTTAAATCTGCAGAGTTTCTCGATTCTCTCTCTTTTTTTAAAGGCAATTGAGGTTAAGTGACTTGCCCAGGGTCACATAGAGAATAAGTGTTAAGTATCTGGTCTGAGACCGGATTGCCACCTAGCTGCCCCCTCAATTTTCTCTTTATTTTTTTTTAATGAGTTCTTTGGAATTTTCTTGAATCATTTTATTTATCAGAGTAGCTAAGCCTTTCACGGTTGATTATTATTGCTGCTACTATGCCCAGTCTTCTAGTTCTGCTAACTTTTCACATTTATTGATTTTATTTTTAATTTATGGAATAAAATAAGCATTTCCATTACATAGTATAACAAGAAAGATAATTGCTTGTAAAACTGCAAATCGGTTATGTATACCTTGCTATTCATTTAAAACATATAATAAAATTATGTAAATTTCTTTTTTTTCCACTTCTCTTCCCTGCCTCTTCCTGTGGCTACCATCAGACACAAATAGGCGTGTGTATATGCATGCGTGTATGTACATACTCTGTATGCATATATGCATGTATACACATATGCATATATATGTATATATACACATGTATTTACATATATGTATATATGCACAATCATTCTATACATGCTTTTATTTATCATTTCTTTCTCTGGATGCAGATAGCATCTTTCTTCATATGTCCTTCATAGTTAATTTATAATACTCAAAATAACTTATTCCTTCAGAGTCATTTTAAAAACAATATTGCTGTTACTGTATTCGGTGTTCTCTTGGTTCTGCTCATTTCACCCTTCATTATTTTGTGCAAATCTTTCCATGTTTTTCCAAGATCGCTGAACTCATCATTTCTTATACTACAGTAGTATTCCATCACAATCATGTACCACAATTATATACCACAATCATATTCACAATTGATGGAAATCCCTACAGTTTTCAGTTCTTCTTTGCCACCACAAATAGAGCTGCTATAAACATTTTAGAACATATAGGTTCTTTTTCATTTTCCGTAATTATCTTTGAAAATAGACGTAGTAGGGGGCAGAGCCAAGATGGTGGAGTAAAAGCAGTGACTTGCTTTAGGTCTCCCCCAAACCCCTCCAAATACCTGTAAAAAATGGCTCTAAACCAATTCTAGAGCAGCAGAACCCACAAAAAGACCGTGAAACAAATTTCCAGCGCAAGACAACCTGAATCATTGATTGGAAAGGTCTGTTGTGCCTGGCAAGGGAGCATAGTTTAGCATGGGCCATGCAGGCAAAAACTGTGCCTCAGCGAACCTGGAGCAGGCGTCAGGGGACTAAAGCACGGCATCTGTGGCAGTTTCCAGACTTCTCAACCCACAAACACCAAAGACAACTTAGAAAGTCAGTGACTGCAGTGAGAGAGAAGCTTGGTCCCAGTCCCAGCACAGCCATGTGGCGGCGGCTGCTTCCGGAGCTCTCGGCCCATAGATGGCAGGGAAATCGAATGGCTGATCGGAGGAGGATTGCAGGGATCTCTTTGCTGGTGCTGAGGCAAGATTTTCTTGCTTTGCCCATGCTTGGATCTGGGTTGCAGTTCTGGGTGGTGGTCCTGGGGCAAGGAGGAGTGCTGGTGTGGTGGAGCTTGTGATGGCGGTGGAAAGGGAATCCTCCTCACATTTCCAAGGCAGAAAAGAGTGCTTGTGGTCACTTATAGACCAGAGCCCAGGCCAAGAAAGGAGAAAACACCTCTCATTTGATCATACCACCTTGGAAGAACTGAAAACTTACAGGTCCCTAGAAATATTTCTGAAAACAGCTTCACAAAAACCCTGAAGCTTAGGACAGTACATTCTCCACACTGGATGCAGACCCCCTATCTTAACAAAGAGTTTAAAAGTTAAGTAATTGGCTGGGAGCATGAGCAAACTGTGCAAAAAAAAAAGTCAGACCATAGAATCTTACTTTGGTGACAAAGAAGATCAAAACATACAACCAGAAGAAGACAACAAAGTCAAAGCTCCTACATCCTAAGCCTCCAAGAAAAATATGGATCAGTCCCAGGCCATGGAAGAACTCAAAAAGAATTTTGAGAAGCAGGTAACAGAAGTAGAGGAAAAGTTGGGAAGAGAAATGAGAATGATGCAAGAAAATCGTGAAAAAGTAGTTAACAGCTTGCTAAAGGAGACCCAAAAAAATACTAAAGAAAATAACACCTTAAAAAATAGCCTAACCCAAATGGCAAAAGAGGTCCAAAAAGTCAATGAGGAGAAAAATGCCTTAAAAAGCAGAATTGGCCAAATGGAAAAGGATGTCCAAAGGCTCCCTGAAGAAAATACTTCCTAAAAAATTAGAATGGAGCAAATGGAAGCTAATGACATCATGAGAAATAAGCAAATTGTAAAACAAAAGCAAAAGAATGAAAAAAAATAGAAGACAATGTGAAATATTTCATTGGAAAATCAGCTGACCTGGAGAATAGATCCAGGAGAGGTAATCTAAAAATTATTGGCCTACCTGAAAGCCATGATCAAAAAAAGAGTCTAGACATCATCTTTCAAGAAATTATCAAGGAAAACTGCCCTGATATTCTAGAACCAGAGGGTAAAATAAAAATGGAAAGAATCCACCGATCTCCTCCTGAAAGAGATCCCCAAAGGAAAACCTCTAGGAATATTATTATAGCTAAATTCAAGAGTTTCTGTGTCAAGGAGAAAATAATGCAAGCAGCCAGAAAGAAACAATTCAAGTATTGTGGAAACACATTGAGGATAACACAAGATTTAGCAGCTTCTACATTAAGGAACTGGAGAGCTTGGAATATGATATTCCAGAGGTCAACACAGATAGGATTATAGCCAAGAATCATCTACCCAGCAAAACTGAGTGTCATCCTTCAGGGGAAAAAATGGACATTCAGTGACATAGAGGACTTTCAAGCATTCTTGATGAAAAGATGAGAGCTGAATAGAAAATTTGACTTTCAAATACAAGACTCAAGAAAAGCATGAAAAGGTAAACGGGAAAGAGAAATCTTAAGGGACTTATTAAGGTCGAACTGTTTACATTCCTGTGTGGAAAGATGATATTTGTAACACATGAGACCTTTGTCAGTATTAGGGTGGTGGGAGGGAAAAAATTATATGTATAGATAGATTGAGGGCACAGGGTGAGTTGAGGATGAAGGGGTGATATCTAAAAAATAAAATTAAGGGGTGAGAGGATTATACTGGGAGGAGAAAAGGAGAGGTAGAATGGGGTAAATTATCTCACACAAAACAGACAAGAAAAAGGTTATACAGTGGAGGGGAAGTTGGGGAAGGTGAGAGGGAATGAGTGAGTCTTATTCTCATCAGATTTGGCTTAAGGAGAGAATAACATACACAGTCAATTGGGTATGGAAATCTATCTTACCCTACAAGAAGATAGGGGAGCAGAGAATAAGCGAAGGGAGGAATGATAGAAAGGAAGGCAGATTGGTGGAGGGGGAAATCAGAAGTAAACATTTCTGAGGAGGAACAGGGTCAAAAGAGAGAATAGAATAAAGGGGGAGTGGGATAGGATGAAGGGAAATATAGTAGTTTTCCATAGCATGAATACTATGGAAGTGTTTTGCATGACTACACATGTATAACCTGTATCAAGTTGCTTGCCATCTCGATGAAGGTGGGTGGGGAGGTAAGAAGGGACAGAATTTGGAATCCAAAGCTTTAAAAACAAATGTTAAAAATTGTTTTTACATACACCTGGGAAATAAGATGTACAGTCAGTGGGGTATAGAAATCTTTTCTGCCCTACAGGAAAATAGAAGGGGAAGGGGAGAAGGCGGGGGTTGACTGGAGGGAGGGCAGATTAGGGGAAAGGGTATTAAGAATGCTCGCCATCTTGGGGTGGGGGGAAGGGTGAGATGGAGAGAAAATTTGGAACTCAAAATCTTGTGGAAATGAATGTTGAAAACTAAAAAGAAATTAATTAACAACAATAACAAAAAGAAAATAGATCAAGTACTGGTATTGCTGAATCAACAGGTATAGGTTATTTGATAACTCTTAGGCATAATTCCGTCTTGCTCTTCAAAATGTTTGGATCAGTTCACAATTTTACCAACAATGAATTAACATCCCAATTTTTCCACATCCCCTTCAGAATTTGTTGCTTTCCCCTTCAGTCATTGTGTTTTTTTTTTAATTAATTTTTTTTTATTTTTAGTTTTCAGCATTTACTTCCACAAGATTTTGAGTTCCAAATTTTCACCTCATCTCGCCCCTTGCCCCACCCCAAGATGGCATGCATTCTGAATACCCCTTCCTCTAGTCTGCTTTCCCTGCTATCTCTCCTCCCCTTCCCCTTCCATTTTCCTGTAGGGCAGGATAGATTTCAGTACCCCATTTCCTGTATTTCTTATTTCCCAGTTGCGTGTGAAAATATCTTTTTTGAACGTGTTTTTTTAAACTTTGGGTTCCAAATTTTCTCCCTTCCTCTCTCCCCACCCACCCTCATTGAAAAGGCAAGCAGCTCAATATAGGCTATACTTGTGCAGTTATGCAAAGGAGACATGCTGTGAAAAACTAACTCTATTTTCCTTAATCCTATTCTGCCCCCCCATTTATTCTATTCTTTCTTTTGACCCTGTCCCTCTTCAGAAGTATTAGCTTCTGATTACCCCCTTTCCCAATCTGCCCTCTCTATCATTCCCCTACTCTCTTGTCCCCTTCCCCCCCTGCCTATTTTCCTGTAGGGTAAGACAAATTTCCATACCCAATTGAGTGTGTATGTTATACCCTCCTTAAGTCAAATCCTATGAGAATAAGATTCACTCATTTCCTCTCACCTTCCCCTGGTTCCCCTCCACTGTAAGAGCCTTTTCTTTTCTGTTTTTTTGTGAGATGATTTACCCTGTTCTACCTTTCCCTTTTTCCTTCTCCTAGTATAATCCTCTCTCACCCCTTAATTTTATTCTCTGGATATGACCGCTTCATCTTCAACTCACCCTGTGCCCTCTATCTATATATCTGTCTATCTATCTGTCTGTCTATCTATCTGTCTATCTATCTACATATATATGTATACATACGTATAATTTTTTCCTTCCAACTACCCTAATACTGACAAAGGTCTCATGATATACAAATATCATCTTTCCATGCAGGAATGTAAACAGTTCAACCTTAATAAGTCCCTTATGATTTTCTCTTTCCTGTTTACCTCTTCATGTTCCACTTGAGTCTTGTATTGGAAAGTCAAATTTTCTATTCAGCTCTGGTCTTTTCATCAAGAATGCTTGAAAATCCTCTATTTCACTGAATGACCATTTTTTCCCCTACAGGATTACACTCAGTTTTGCTGGGTAGGTGATTCTAGGTTGTAGTCTTAACTCCTTTGTCCTCTGGAATATCATACTCCATGCCCTCCTGACTCTTAATGTAGAAGCTGCTAAATCTTGTGTTATCCTGATTGTGTTTCCACAATACTTGAATTGTTTCTTTTTGGCTGCTTGTAATATTTTCTCCTTGACCTGGGAACTCTGGAATTTGGCTTTAATATTCCTAGGAGTTTTCCTTTGGGGGATCTCTTTCAGGAGGAGATTGGTGGATTCTTTCCATTTCTATTTTGCCCTTTGGTTCTAAAATATCAGGGCGGTTTTCAATGATGATTTCTTGAAAGATGATGTTTAGGCTCTTTTTTTGATCATGGCTTTCAGATAGTCCAATAATTTTAAAATTCTCTCTCCTGGATCTATTTTCCAGGTCAGTTGTTTTTCCAATGAGATATTTCACATTGTTTTCTAATTTTTCATTCTTTCGGATTTGTTTTACATTGTCTTGATTTCTCATAAAGTCACTAGCTTCTAATTGCTCTATTCTAATTTTTAAGGAAGTATTTTCTTCAGTAATCTTTTGGATTTCCTTTTCCATTTGTCCAATTTTACTCTTTAGGGCATTCTTTTCTACATTGGCTTTTTGGACCTCTTTTGCCATTTGGGTTAGTCTATTTTTTAAGGTGTTATTTTCTTCAGTATTTTTTTGGGTCTCCTTTAGCAAGCTGTTAACTTGCTTTTCATGATTTTCTTGCATCACTCTCATTTCTCTTTCCAGTTTTTCCTCTACTTCTCTTACTTGCTTCTCAAAATCCCTTTTGAGGTCTTCAGGGACCTGGGACTGATTCGTATTTTTCTTGGAAGTTTTGGATGTAGAAGTTTTGGATGTAGGAGCTTTGGCTTTGTTGTCTTCTTCTGGTTGTATGTTTTGATCTTCTTTGTCACCAAAGTAAGATAATATAGTCTGACTCTTTTCGTGCTGCTTGCTCATGATCCCAACCAATTATTTGAGTTTTAAACTCTTTGTTAAGGTAGGAGTCTATTTCCAATGTGGAGAATGTACTGTCCCAAGCTTTGGGGGTTTGTACAGCTGTTTTCAGAGATACTTCCAGGGACCTGAAAAGTGTCAGTTCTTCCAAGGTGCTATGATAAGGGGCGAGGTGTTTCCTCTCCACCGCCACAACAAGCTCCACCACGCCAGCGCTCCTCCTCACCCCAGGATTGCCCCTCAGAACTGTGACCCAGATCCTAGCACAGGTAAAGCAAAAGATTCCTGCCTCAGCCCTGGCAAAGAGATCCTTGCAATCCCCCTCTGATTAGCCACTTGATTCCCCCTCAGTCTGTGGGCCAGCTGCTGCCATCAGGGCGGCTGAGATCTAGCTTCTTCTCTCACCGCAGTAACAGACTTTTCCCACTGACCTTCTAAGTTGTCTTTGGCATTCGTGGGTTGAGAAGTCTGGAAACTGCCACAGCTGCCCGCGATTCAGTCCTCTGAGGCCTGCTGCAGGGTTGCTGCTGCCTGCGTGCCCATGTTGAACTGTGCTCCTCTCCCTGCCCGGCGCGATATACCTTTATGATCAGCCATCCAGGTTGTCTTGGGCTGGAAATTTGTTTTACTCTGTTTTTTTGTGTGTTCTGCTGCTTTAGAATTTGTTTAGAGCCATTTTTTGTAGGTATTTGGAGGGATTTGGGGGAGCGCTCTAGCAGGTCACTGCTTTTCCTCTACCATCTTGGCTCTGCGCCCCCTTTTTTTTTTT